>NW_024062054.1:2605000-3156206 GCF_006381635.1 Hibiscus syriacus
TACTCAGCCTCGAACTCATATATTGCTCGATCACCTTGTTTCAGGTTAAGAAACTTTAGTAGCATTGCCCAGATAAACTGCTCACCGATGTACTTGTCCTTAAATTTATCTTGAAAGAATTTCCAGGTCACTTGCTCAGGTAGTGCATACATCGTAGTATTTGTCCATCATACTCGAGCTGATCTTCGAAGTAAAGATACAGCTCTGCCCAACTTTTCAGATTCTGAGCATTGAAGACTTTCAAGCATCACCTTAACATCGTTTAACCATAAATCAACATCCATAGGACCTTCATCCTCTTCTCCTCGGAACTCAGGAGCTCCCAAACTTTTTAGCTCTTTTGGGATTAACATCTGTGGTGGAGGAGTAGGGGAGGATGAGGAGGTTGAAATCGAGTCAAGATTGTATATAGAACCTACATAAATGCTCCAAACTCTAGCACAGACCCTGATATACTGGTGCACTAGCATTTTCAGACGGAATTGATACTCACTATTAGCTTTATTGCTCTCGCTACTCGACCCTTCTCTAACTTCTCCGCAAATTCGTAGATTCTGACATCTAATAGGACATACATAATAATAACAACTCAAGTTAGTAAGGAGTGACATCAATCATATTCTAATAACACCATATCAATAACCTTGACATCTTAGTGGCATGTAAACCCTTTTTAAAGTAAAATACACCCAGTTTCAACTGATAATCGGCTAAACCTATAGTTCTGATACCAATAAATGTAACACCCATTTCCCGTATGCATTTTCGTACACAATTCACAGATGTCACGTGACTTTTAAAATATTTCCGCTTTTGAAAACCAGTAATTTTTTTTGTTTTTATATATAAAACATTTTAATGTAATAATAAAATGTTCATTAACTTATAATATGTAAAATAGTCTTAAAATTCTAACATATTAAATATTATATTTATCATAAGTCAAATACTTTCCAAAGCATTTATCATCAGTCCATTACATGTCATCTAATCATATCAAAAGTAGACATAGTTGTCATACAATTACTGATGAGGTAACTTTTGATTGACGATGTTAGCTGCACTTCTTACTCCGTTCGTACTAATACCTACACGTGAAACCAACACACGCTAAGTATTCACTTAGTGATGCATAACAATAATGAGGTGAAATCAAAACATAAGTATATCATAAAATTATCAACATACGAATTAAATTGTATAAATCATAATAATACATAAAGTTGACTTGGTAGACCAAGTTTCTATCACATAACATGAGAAACAATATAGAGTATGTCCAACATACTTTTCAATCAATATTTTTCTAAATAATTCTTTTATTTGCCCAATGTATGTTAATTGAGAATGCATGGTACATGAATTATATCTAAGTGTCGATATGGAAAGTCACAAACTCATTATGAATTCCATAGGTTGCACACATAGTGTTGATACGGTAATTCACAAACTCATTATGAATTTGTTGGTTGCACACATAGTGTCGATATGATAATTCAAAAACTTATTATGAATTATGTGGGTTACACACATAGTGTCGATACGGTAATTCACAAACACATTATGAATTCCGTGGGTTGCACACATATTGCTGATGGTAATTCACAAACTTATTATGAATTTCGTGGGTTGCACACCTAGTGCCGATAGTACACATAGTACTAATAAAAATGCAATATATGCATTGAAGAAAATGCACCCATGACTCTCAATGTACATACAATAGGCTTTTAAGATCAAATTTTTATATTAAACATCTATTCTAAAACATTGATAGTTGTTAAACAATATAAAAGTTCATCCATCTTTTTAGAGCAGGTCATACTCTAATATTTTTCATAAAATCATTTTCATAAACTTTATGAAAATATGTCAAAATATGATAAAACATGCTTTTATAAAAACATTCGAGGTTGACTCATCCGAAGTCATCCTCATAATATATAAGTACATAATAAATGCACTCACCTGGTTTGCCTCGCTATTATACCCTATTGTAGTCCAACTATTCTACGGCTTATCTTTGGCTTTCTGTTTGCTTGACTCATGAGTTTGATTACGATCTACACAAGCATACATAATCACACATATGATACAAATGTTAGTATACTTTCTAACATTTATCCAAAGTAATAATACTCAAAAGTACTATTATTTTCGAATTCTAATAAAATTCATCCTAACTTAACATTTCAGACTAAATAGTATTGGTACTAATCCTAGTATCAATACTTATCTTCTATGGTATCGATACCCACTTCGGTATCGATATCATTCTAGCATTTTGAAATTTCATTTTTGATTACGATATCGATACCTTCTTCTTGGTATCGATATCTACTCCTAATATCGATACTTCTTTAAATCGGTATCGATATTGTTCATCTGAATCCTCTTATTTAACCTTATAGTATCAGTATTATTCTTCCAGTACAAATACCCTTACCCAATGTTTACCTCTTTTACTTCAAATTTTACAAAAATTTCACCTAAATCCCTTACTCTTATCTCCAATAATACCATTAAACTCATTATCACTTATCTAAACTAACTTACATTCATAAATCTCCTTATAACATCCAAAATCTCTAAAGAACATTCAGAACTACGAATCACACCAAAATTTCAAACATGTTATTAAACACTTCTAAGGCTCCAAATCTCTTGTTTACTTCTTTGACAAGTCAAATATGCCTTTAAACTCCAATAACTGACGATATTTCATCAAATCACTTAAAAACTCATTTTATTAAATCACTAATCTATTAGTTTTAATCATCCTTGAACTTTCGTTAAGCCTCTATATCACTTAAGGCTTCAAAACCAACTTGAAGAAATCTTACCTTTGTTATGGAGGGCACGGGGACGAGAAGGAGAAGAAGAAAAAGAGAACCAAGTTTTCAGCTTATCCTAATTCCCCTTTTAAACCCTTAATAAATATCCCAAATAAAATGAATATTAAATTCATTTTCTTCTTAAAAAACATAATGCCCCTCCATTCTTCCATTCTTACTAATAAGTCTTAAACACAATTTCCAAAATAAATCCATGTACTTTTCAATTTATTCAAATTAACCACAAAATTTTAAATCCTTTCTCTATAGTCATTGACCTGATGTTTGGGGTATTACACTTTCAGTATCGATTCTGTTCATCCGATACAACCCCTTTCACTTATTTCACTTCAAATTTGACCCAAAATTCACCGAAATCTCATATTTCTAGCTCCATTCATGCCCTTAAACTCAATAACACATATCACAACCAACTTATATCAATTAAATTCTCTATAATATCCAAAATTTTCACTAGAACACTTAAAACTAAAAATCACACTCATTCTTCAAACATGTTTTCAAGCATTTATAATACTTCAAATTCCTTATTCAAACCTTTTACAAGTCAAATATACCTTTAAAATCCAAATACTAATAAAATTTCATCAATTCCCTTAAAACCCCATTTTACCATATCACCATTAACTCATCAATCACATAGCTTCTAATCATCTTTAAGCTTTCTCAAGCTTCTATACCACCCAAAGGCTCAAAACCAAATAAAAAAATGCAAGAAACAACCAACTTCAAAATTTACTCACCTTGGAAATGGGGTTCACGGTGGAAGAGAAGAAGAGAAGATGAAGAAAATCTTTAGACTTTTCTTTTCCTTTTTCCTCTATTTCCCCACATGTTATATTAACATTAAAATGAATTTTAAATTCATTTCATGCCAAAAAACCTCGTTGCCCTTTCATCCTTCAATCTTTAATAATATGACCTAAACAAAATTTTCCAAATCAATCCTTGAACATCTCAATTTATCAAAATCAAACCACTAAATTTTAAATTCTTACACTTTAGTCACTAACCCAATCTTTGAGATATTGTAGGAAGCCTCTCTAAGGGAAAAAAGAAATGAAAGGAAACCATATTAGTAACTCCTATAACCCATGAGAAGAAGTAAATCTCCATTATTTTCTCGCATGAGTATAAGAAGAAGCAATGCTCATCAATCATGGCCAAGCAGGCCGAGAAGGCTTTCTGAAGCAAACGGAAGTGTTTTTAAGATCGAAAAAATCTACGAAAGAGAAGAGAACCATTATTGGAAGACCATTGATTTGGGCTTCAAGACTCCCCGTGAAGTTGTTGAAGAAACCTACATCAACAAGAAATGCCCATTCACTAGCAATGTTTCCATCCATGGTCATATCTTAGTCGATACTTTCCATAGTGCCAAGATGGTACAAACTGTCATCGTTCGACGGAATTACCTTCATTTTATCAAGAAATACCAAAGGTATGAGAAGAGACATTCAAACATACTAGCACATATTTCCCCATGCTTTTGTGTAATGGAAGGGGACCACATCACTATCGAACAATGCATGTCATTGTCAAAGACTGTGAGGCTTAATGTTCTGAAAGTGAATCTTGTTGGATCTTCTGGTGGAGGAAAGAAAGCTTTCACTGGAATGTAAGGTGTAAGTGTTTTATGTGGTAGTCTCAAGTTGCAAGAACACATGGAGAAGACATTAAAAAATCCCAATCTTAACCTTCGATTGTTAGGTGTTTTAGTTTCAGTCAAAGGTAACGACTGGTCAAATATGCTAAGTCAATTGATTTAATGTGTCACATCATCGTTCTATTACTGTAGTAACTGATGTTAACGAGTAGCCGATTTTTTATAATTTGGTCACGGATTTTAAAAAAACATGGTTTTTAAAACCTTCGGTCGTTATCTCCCGTTAAACCATTAACAAAATTTTGAGTTGGAATACAAAAATAAAAGTTTTTCCATACTTCTTCTAAGATGGTAATTATGGTAGTTCTTCTTCTTTTTCTACATAAAGATAGTAGCAGCAAACGTGATTTTAAGCGTAGAAGTAATTTCTTCCATCATTGATTCTCTATGTATGAATTTTAATTTGATATTGTTTTTCTTCTACTTCAAATTACGTGCGTGGTCATGATAAATGTACCCAACCGATCACGGTAATAATCACAACAATGAGCTTTTTCCCTTAGTTGTAATTACCAGTATTTTCGGTTCCGGCTATGAAAAAGAAAGTACCCAACCGATCAAACGTAAAGATCAAATTTCCTTCCGTTAAGGACCGAATCAGGTTCTTGGTGTTGTAGGAGAAGTAATCTTCTTTTGTTACCAACAACACTGAGTTGATTCTTTCTAGTACTTAAAGACTACAACAAAAATAACAAGACAACCCAAAAAAGATGGCATGAAATCATCAATTCTAAGCAAATTCATAGGGAAAGTGAGAGATAAAAGGATATATGTCTACACTGAGTGTCATTGACTTGAAAACTCATCATCTTGTAACAATAATTGTAATTGTAATTCTCAGAATGGCTCATCTGTACCACCAACGTAGAACTTAACTCTAAGTTGAAGTGAGAAAACACAATATCATCCCAACCAAAAGATACCTTTTGAACTTCATGCCTATTGCAAGAAAAAAAAAACACCTTATGCTAGAGAGAATAAAATCTCTCATTTTCAAATCAATCTAATTACTTTCTATATTTTTTTCACAAATGCATTTCATACGAGAAATCATATAAACTTTTATTAAATAATAATAATAATAAATATTATAATTAATATATTTTCAGAAAATAAAGAAAATTAATTCCAACAATAGCTAACCTAAATATTTTTTAAAAAAATAAATATTTCTTTCTTAGCATAGTGGTTAGTCGTTACACTCTTCTCCTGAAGGTCTCAGGTTCGATCATCTTTAAAGTAATGTATTGTATTAATTTATCAAAAGAATAACATATGGAACCAACAACTAATTTGTTTAGTGGGATCCCTTACTCAAATTGGGTTAAGAGGATCGTCATCACTTATATAGTACTCGACCCAAATTAGTCGATTAATAAATCAAATATTGGTGGTTATACAAAAAAATAAATATGTGTAGACATCACATCATCTATAGTTAACAAATAACTAACTAATTATAATGATTCCAATGCAAGTTCCTAAATAAGGTTGATACGACTAAAAATGTAATACATACTTTTATTGATTTCATAATGAATTTTTTAATTAATCAATTAATTATGTAGTTATGATAAAATATTTGTCACTAATAAGAATAATATTAGTGTCTACATTTTTGTCATTGTTATTAATTTTTATGTATAAAAAACGTAGTCACAAAAAACATAAATAATTGTTACAAAATTTATTAAAGTCTTCACTAATACAATAGTGACGGAATTATTAGTGACGGCAAGTGACAAATTAAAAATTTTATTATAATGATATTATGTGACTAAATTTGGTACTTTAGTGACATTCTTAGTGTCACTAAAAATTAAAATTATTATAATACAGCTTTGATATCTTCAGTTAGCATCAGGACATTCATTTATTGTCGGCGTAAAGCGGCCTTGCAATAAACGGAACCCCGTTAACGACAGTTGCAAGCGTCGAATTTCATCCGCAGTGGGTCAAAAAACCACTGGTGGAGTCATGGCTCAGCACTTGAGCCTGGGGTGCCCATGATGGCACCACCAAACCACGACCGTTGATCCTCTTGACACTTTAATGATCATTTAATGACGAATATAATCCTTTAAAAAATGCAATGATCATTTAAGAATTTTACCCTATTTTATATTAATAGTTAGTGGCAGAACTAAGGGAGTTAAAAAATACCCGAACTGATTGACCCGGCCCATCGACCCGAACCTAAAAAAGAGGTAATTTTCTAAAAAAAATTACATGACCCGTTATTTTTCCCAGGTAGTTGGGTTTGGTCTAGGCTGAAATTGTTTTATAACGGGATACTCGACTCTACCCGACCCGGTATATATATATTATTTTAGGTTCCTTAATATTTTTATCTTAAATGAAATTTAAATCCATAAATTTTCCCTTAGATTTGGATTATGTACTTTTAAGTTTTAAATTTTACAAAAAAATTATTACTTTGTTAATATGAGATTAGAAAGAAATCACGATTGATATTAAAAAGTTTAATTTTTCTTTTAGAAATATATATATTCAAATATTTATTCTTAAAACTAACTTCAAATCACTAATTGTTGTATATGGATTGTGTGTAGTGAACTTTTAAATTTTTATGCATTTTCTATATGGTTTTTTTAAAATAAACTAGGAAATAAAAATAAAAAAGATGAATCAGTTACCCTAACCCAAAAATGCGGGTACCGAGATTTTACGGGTATCCGAACTTAACGGGTCGGGTCACGGATCGAAAAATATACTATCCGAAGAACTTGGTATCCGGTACTTCTGGTACCCGATTTTGAGCACCCCTAGCAGAGCATAAGCACGGCTAGTGGATGCCATAGCCCCCTAAAATTTAAAAAATATATATAACTTATAGATTTTCAACAAGTTTAATTTGGTCCCTCAAAATTTTTTAAAATTCAGATTAAACTTTAAAAAAAATTAATGTTCTTAATTAAATACCCTCCCATAGTTTTAAAAAAAATTATTAAGCCTCTCAAAATTTAAATTTTTGTAGTTAGATCCTAATATTTTTGGGAAAATATAAAGTAAACCCATTAAATTTTTTGAAAATTTTAATTTAAACTTTCAACTATTTTAAAGTTATAAGTTGACCCCCAAATAATATCACCAAGTTCTGCCACTATTACTAGTACATATCGATACATATCATTAGTGGTGAATATAGGTATATGGCATCCACTATATACTTATATTTTGCAACTATGGATACATAAAAAAAAACTTCATTTTAGTTGCTGTTATATATATATATATGCATTGTAATGCTGAACTTGTTTTATGTGTATATGATAAAAGCATATGGCGGAAACTAACATAATGATTGGTTTTCTTATGAAAAGTGATTAAATGTATATCATAATCACTCATTTTCTAGGGAAAATTGCGCTTTTGTTATGTATACTCATTGGCGGGTAATTGTTATAATGTTTACTCATTTTCTCAAAAATATACGAATAGCACACCATATATTTGAACATTTAGAGTAAAATCCTTACTATACGAGAAGAAACAACATTTTTTAACATTTTCGTGCCATACATATGCTCGGTATGTTGTTTTCCATGTTCAATAAGCTGGTATTAGCGATTGAGTTTAATATGAAGGATAGCATTTGGTGATTTACAAACTAGTTTTTTCTGACTTTGTTTTAGGTATCTGTAGACACCCATTTTCGTCCAGGTTTTTTTATATATATAATAATATAGTATAGTTTTTGAAAATATTTTCGAAAAACGTATAACATATAGTTTTAAGAAACCATTTTTTGAAAACATATATAATATATAGTTTTGAAAACATTCTTGAAAATATATATAATATATAGTTTTTAAAAACATTTTTGAAAATATATATAATATATAGTTTTGAAAACATTTTTGAAAATATATATAATATATAGTTTTTTAAAACCTTTTAGAAAATATATATTGTATATAATATATAGTTTTTGAAAACCTTTTTGAAAATACATATTATATAGTTTTGGAAACAATTTTTGAAAATATATATTATATAGTTTGAAAATAAATTTGAAAATATATATATAGTTTTGAAAAAAAAATATTTGAAAACATTTTGAAAATATATATAATATATAATTTAGAAAACATTTTCAAATATATATATATATATATATAATATGATTATGACAACATTTTTTAAAAAATATATGTAATTTTCATTTACATTTTATTTATTTATTTATTTATTTTTATTTATTCTTTTTTTTTCTTTTTTAGGGTCCAAACTGTCCAATGAAGCCCGTTTGGTGGAAAATGGGCCTGAACCAGCCCAGCAGATTAGCGTTTCTCGAACCCAAGCATTAACGTCGTATAGTGGTCAAACCCCGAAGGGTCACAAATGGCCTAAATCACGTCGGTCGAGATTCTCGTAATTTAATTAATTTATTTATTTCTTACCTTTTTATCTATTACCTTTTTATCTAACATGGTTTTTTGACCTTCTTAAGGCCACACCTTTAAAACTATCTAAGGTAAGTAATTGTGATCGTATTTTTACCTTTAATTTTAAATTACAATTTTCTTAATTTAAGACAACCGGTAAATTACGTAGTACGGAAAGGGCGGTTCAAGGGTGCTAATCCTTCCTTGACCGTAATCGACTCCCGAATCCGACATATCTTTGGTAACGCAGATCAGGTAAGATATAAGGTATCCGATTAACCTATTTATTTTTTAAATAAATAATCGGTGGTGACTCCAATCACATTTTTCAAGTCGAGCCCAATTCCGGGGCCCAACCGAAAGCGGTTACGACAGCTTGGCGACTCCGCTGGGAACTAGGTAAGCGAGTCAGGCTAAGGTACTTTCCAGTTGTCTTTTTAACGAAAAGGGTAAGTTTAAATTTTAAGGTAATATTTCGATCCTTATTGCTTACTTTTGATTATATTTTTCGAGTAAATAGTTGTACTAATCGTTTTCTCATGATTTCAGCTTTCCAAACATTTTCATCTAAGGCTCTAAACCCGAGCTCCGAACCCGTTTTAAGTGGGGGTGAAAGCGACGCCTTCGTGTGAATTTATTCACCGTATGGGCCTAGCAAGTAACCTTCGGGATTCATATACCTTATGCCTTCGTGTGAATTTATTCTCCGTATGGGCATAAGGGAATGTTTCCTCTCGAGTTAACTTAGTCCACACAGCCTGTGATGGGTTTAGGACTAAGGGTTGGCAAGCCAAGGGGGCACCAGCAAGGAGAACTCGGGTACCATTTTTTAGCACCTAAACGGAGACCATGGAGAATTAGAGCCCACACCCCAAAATCTCATTCCAAACCCTAGGCTGCTTTGTTTCCTGCTTTAGTTTCTGTTCAAAGCATGCGAACTAGACACATATGCGGTTAGGATTTGTTTGAAAGTAGCATGCGGGATAGAGATCATGTCCGGGTAGGAATAATAAGCATGTGGGGTAGATATCATGGGGGTAGGACTTTCATTTTTATGATCGTTTTTTATTTTTTTTTCACCTCACTAACTCTTTTCATCTTTTTTTATTTTATTTTCATCACTTGCATCATAAAGAGGTCATTGATCCACTAAATGTGTTTTTAAACTCGAATAATCTGAATCCATGGACAAAGGTGTTGTAATACAAGAGATTAAAAACCCGAGGTACGACTATGGTCCGAAGACTCAGAAGGAAAAGGGAGACAGTCTTCAAGGAAGCTATGTGTCAGTGCTGGTTAGCTACGCCTCTATCAGCCTAAAACAGAACAATGTACAAGAGCTTCG
Source organism: Hibiscus syriacus (assembly GCF_006381635.1). Taxonomy (NCBI): domain Eukaryota; kingdom Viridiplantae; phylum Streptophyta; class Magnoliopsida; order Malvales; family Malvaceae; genus Hibiscus; species Hibiscus syriacus. The sequence goes on from NW_024062054.1 coordinate 2,615,276, forward strand.
AGATATCTGGGATAGTTGGAAGAATGATCGGAGACAGAAGTTCAGCCACGGTACGTGACATTGCCTCTTGCTTCATGTTAAGACTGATGAGCCCTTAATCAGAGTTCTTGGTTCAATTTTTGAACCTGGGATACAGTTGCTTCACTTTAACCAGGAGGACATGGTACCTACCATCGAGGAGTATACTACACTATTGCACTGTGAAAGCATTAAACTGGAGCGAGCCTACATCAAACACATCAAGAGTCAGCCTTTCAAGAACAGACTGGCTAAGATTGCAGGAGTTGATGAAAATGGGTGACTGACCGACTCCGAAACAGAGGTAACGGCAAGGAATTGAGTGGATCCACATAAGGAACTAATGAAGGACCACCGTGATGAATGGAAGACTATAGACCTTTGCACTAGGTCTGGATAGCTTGATCATCTTTCCAAAGGTTTTGGGATGCATTGACGCAGCCGTGGTGGAACTGTTTGAGCAACTTCCGAAACGAGTCAACCCAGCACCGACCATCTCAGTCGAGACCTTTTGGTCTCTCAACCATTACCGAAGAGCTGGTGGAGGTAGATTCATTGGATGTGTTCACTTCCTTCAAGTCTGGATTCACATCCACTTCTGGATTCACATCCACTTCTGAAAGACTAATGGGGTTGCCTATTGTAGATTTATCACTACGTATTCACCTTTGAGAGAGTTCATCACCATGACATGACATGAAGGCGCTTCAAAAGAGAAATGGATGAAGTCTTCACTCATCTTCAGGACCGGGATATTACCTGGAGAGCCCCCTGGTGTTCCTCAGTGATGTTCTTTTCAAGTGTGGGAATTCTGACACTATGACCCTATTTGGACTTTGAGGTACAGTTGGGTATGCTCTGTTGTTGGCACTTAGACAGTATGGGGCACATCAGTTTGTCCCAACAACATATGGATTATCTATATCAGAGTTATGTATCACGGTGACAGTTATAAGAAGATGATCAAAGAAGCAGTCGAGTCATGGAAGAAAGTATCTCGGATGGATGTCTAGAATTTAGTCCGAACATACCTTTTATTGTTTTATATCTCTTACAAGATAAAACATTTTTGTCTGAATAAGGATTATTTATGATAATGGACACTTTTCTGGATCAATGCCTCGAACATTTCATGCATTCTTGCATTTTGCATTTTTGCCTTTTTGCATTTTCATCTACATTTTAAGCATTTTCACAAACATGAAATTAAGTCGTGAAGGGCTCGATGAAGCGAATTAACCACATGGAAGCAAGATTGTAACAGTAGGAGCCTGATCAGCTGATTGTAGGACAAAGCTTGCCAGGATGACCTAAGAAAAGAATCCCCATATCCTAAGGGCCACGATGTTGAAGCTGCTAGCTGTTACCACGTAAGAAGCCCCAAACATTCCTCTGAAACCTGTAAGGCGCTTGCAGAAGAAGGGGCATGGCATATACCATTTGCACTTAGAGGATTGTTTTGTTTGAACACGTCTTTGAATCGCTTAATCTGTTAAATGATTGAATTTATGCTACTTTCTAAGGTAGAGCAATTGAACAAATTTTAATCTTTAGTTCTTCGAATATTAAATGATTAAGGATTCTTTTAATTCTTCAAGAATTATAGATTTTTTGACATATGACAAGATTAGACATTTCTTATCCTCTCTCAAACCCCAGAATAAAATACCTTGATTCTTTGCCCAAAATAACTCATGGTCATTACCAAAACCAAATTTTGACATTACCTCCCTTTGAAATTCTTGAACATTGCCTTTATCTTTTGATACACTCATACCTTTCTTGAGTCAATAAGATCACACCACTGTCTTTTTAGACTCAAAATTGACATTTTAACCCAAGGCGTTGAGTTGTTCATCTGAACATGAGCTTTATTCTAAAGACACAACTTGGGGCATCTTGCGGGGAGCTTGAACATTGAGACATCTGGGAAAAGAAGAATTCATCCGAAATAATTCTATCACACGTTAATTACACTGTTTCATGTGAATAGAAATAATCCTGAAAATCTATCCCCCTGGGATACCTTTCCTGTGAGGACTTCCATGTATGAAATGATGAACGGCTTTCTTTCTTTATCCCTTCACACAAGAGAAAATATATATCCTTTGTCCCCTTTTGAGCCTATAGTATTTTTCTTCTGATTCAACCCTAACCAAGGATCACCCTCCACACTGGGGGTAATGTGGAAGAAATCTGCTCACATGAGTGAAGACATCAATCTAAAGGAGTTACCAAAAGGTGAACCAGATGCCAAGTGCAAAGATTCAATCAGAATAAAAAAGGCAAAAAAAAGAAGAAAAAAAAAAAGCAAAAAAGAACAAAAAGAAAAAAGAAAAAGGGACAAAAAGCACATGCAAAGATTCCCTAAAGACAAATGGCACATCAAGCTTCAAACTACGAGATTGATCAAGCACAATCATTCCCGAATCACTTCACTCGAAGATCATAGAGCATTAAGAGAAAGAGACATTTTGAGCAAGACAAGATTGAAGGCATCAAATGAATTGATCCTTGGTTCAACACCCTGAAACACTTGTTTGGGCCTATTTATCCTTTTCTTTCATAACCATGAACCCTGGCCTACATTACGTGCCTTAAAAGTCCTTTCTAATCATACATGGATTTCTAAACAGGAGAGGCTATCTTCAGATTTCATCCCACCCATCAGGATTAATCTTTGTTTGCAAAAAACAATGTAATTAATGTATGATAGAGAAAAATAACAAAGGGGGGTTCAAGACGTAAATCCTGAATAACATCTTGAAACCAAAGGAGTGTTCGAGTTGAAAACCTGAAAAGGCGGCTCGAATATAAAAATTGTGCAACTGAGGCGATCACACAAATTCATCGATAAGGCATCACACAATCCGAGTGTGACCATAAAAGCTGGGAGTCGGAGAACACTTCCAGTAGATGAGCATGTAAGCTACCCTATCAACCTTTGAGCATCAAATGTCAAACCATTTAGCATCAAATGAACAAAAATGCCAAACCTTGACAACACAATAACCTGAGACTTTTTATCTTTCTTTGCTTGACCATTTCCCAGAAATAGCTTTGATCTGGGCGCATGTCAATAGCTATAATTTATTGAAGGATTGACATTGTAATTAATTCTTTGATACTGATGAACTCTAGTTTTATGATTCATCTCAATTGTAAAACCATGAAAGTGACATATTTTCAAAACTTGGATTAAACATTTTTCAAAACTCTTTATTGATATTTTCAAAAACTTTGAAAATAAAAGAGAAAGAAAACATTTTTTTCAAACAAGACAGTCTCTCTAGAGTGGATCTTGGTAAATGACATGTGTCTCTTAGACACAAAACTCATGCTCAGAATCAATGCTGAAGCAAGAAATGAGGAACATTTGGGGCATCTTTGAAGATTCAACATCAAATTGGGGTATTTTTGGATATTGGGGCATCTTTGGGGATTCACATCCTAATGCAAATTATCAGACCTTTTTCAGGAGATAAACATAACCAATTCATGTTACATGCATCTTATGCATACATTTTATAACATCATATTTGTCATTTTTTCCCACATACACAATTTTTGCAGCTTTTAGAGTCAAGTTTCGACTTCAAGACGAAGGATACTCGATTCAAAAGCACCTTTACAATTGATATCGGTTGCTTAGCTCAGTAGCAAGAAGCTACACTTCAACCAACTCGACAGATAGAAAGATCGACATTCATTTTCAGATTCGACATTTCCAATATAAATTCTGTCTCGCTTGAGACAGTCTCATTTAATGCAGATGATTATCTCACTTGAGATTGCTTTTTTAAAACAGACTTTGTCTCACTTGGGACTGTTTTACTCGAAAGAAGATTTATTTCACTCATGATTGTTTTTCTTAAAACAAGATTTGTCTCGCTTGAGACCGTTTTCACTAGAAGAGTTTTGCCCCTCTTGAGACAGTTTCCCTTGAAACAAATTTTTTCTCCCTTGAGACAGTTTCTCTTGAAACATAAACATTGAAAACATTTCCCTTGAAATAAATTTTCGTCTCTCTTGAGATAATTTCCCTTGAAATAAATTTTCGTCTCTCTTGAGATAATTTCCCTTGAAACAAAATTTTGTCTCTCTTGAGACAGTTTCCCTTGAAATAAATTTTATCTCTCTTGAGACATTTTCCCTTGAAATAAATTTTGTCTCTCTTGAGACAGTTTCCCTTGAAACAAAATATTTAAATATGTTTTCTTTGAAACAAATTTCGTTCCCCTTGAGACAGTTTCTTTTGGAACTAAGTTTTTGTCTCTCGAGACAGTTTCTCTTGAAACAAATTTTGTCTCCCTTGAGACAGTTACTCTTGAAACACAAAATCTTCAAATTTATTTCCCTTAAGACATAATTTTGTTTCCCTTGAGACCGTTTTCATGAAACAACAGATATCTTTGAGATCGTTTCCCTTGAAACAAATTCTATCTCTTTCAAGAAACTTCTTTTGAAGCATCATCTGAACCGTTACACTCAGCTCAGCACATACTTGAGATGGTCGAGAAGCATTTCTCAAATCAAAAATAGAATGTGCACATCAGATTTGAACATTTGAAGAATTCAAGATCAGGGATCAAAATTTGAAGATTCAAGAATCAAGATTCCAGACAGGCAACTGGAGATCGAGATTTCTCTCCAGAGCCCCAAGATAACATATGTTGCATATACATTTTAGGCACACCTAAGAGCATTGCATACATAGCATCACATATATGCATAACTTTTTCAGGTTTTAGCTAGAGTCAATTCAACTTCGCGGCGAAGGATATTGAACTCAAAGCGACACAATTTGCTCGAGAGTGGATTTCAACTTCACGACGAAGGATATCTAGCTCGAAGCCAAACTTCATAATAAAGGGGTCTCCACGGTTTCAACTTCACGGCGAAGGGAATTGTGTCCACCCGCAACATAAAATACTTGGAGTTCAACTTCACGACGAAGGGTCCGCTGCTTGTCAACAACAACTTCTCAATTTCAGAGCCAATTTCAACTTCACAACGAAGGATATTGGACTCCAGACAACGCAAGTTCAACTTCACGACGAAGGGACCGCTGCTTGTCAACAACAACTTCTCAATTTCAGAGCCAATTTCAACTTCACAACGAAGGATATTGGACTTCAGACAACGCAAGTTCAACTTCACGACGAAGGGACCGCTGCTTGTCAACAAAAACTTCCCAATCTCAGAGCCAATTTCAACTTCACAACGAAGGATATTGGACTCCAGACAACGCAAGTTCAACTTCACGACGAAGGGACCGCTGCTTGTCAACAAAATTTCATTCAGATTCAATTTCAACTTCACAACGAAGGATATTGGACTCGAGACAACACAAGTTCAACTTCACAACGAATGGACGGCTGGTTGTCAACAACAATTTCCCGGTTCCAGAGCCAATTTCAACTTCACGACGGAGGATATTGGACTTGGAACAATGCTACTACTACTTGGATTTCAACTTCACGACGAAGGATATCCAACTCAAAGAAAGATTATCTGCCATCAAAATTGTCGAGTTCGACTCCATTCAGCTCGATGACACATCAATCGCACTACTTTCCGGTTGCAGTCGAGGTTTTCAAGTCGAGAAGAGGACCTGGGTTAGCCGTGCCTTAGTGACAAGCAACCATTTTCAAACAGCATAGCTTAAGTCAAAAAAAGCTATCTGTCAATGAAGATTCTGAGTTCGATTCCGATTCAAGGTCTTTAAACCGAGAAAGACCCGAAGGGTAACGTGAAGCCACGTGCATATTCAAATTCCGAACTACGGCTTTAATTTCATATCATTTCAAGATGAACTCGACTTCACGATGGAGGAGTCATCCGTAACTCAATTTGACAGGATTATTGAAACATCAGAGTTAATTTTCAACTCCACTGAACGAAAAGTGTGTCTTTTAATCTTTTCCCTATCCCCGTTACACGACTATGGGCAAAGAGGGGCAGCTGTCAACACACATTTTTCGTCCTACTAGGATTGAAACTCCTAAAAATATGATAGAATTTTAGGATTCAAACTCCTAAAATAGGATAATTTTGCTAGGATTCAAACTCCTAAAAATAATAGAGTTCTACTATTATTTAAATTCCTAAAGATAGGATCCACAAGCACTATAAATAGCCATTGTAACTCACCATTGTAGGACACGATTTACACAAAACATAGAGGAAAGCACGAGAAGATACAAAGGCAAAGCTATTGTAAACGATTCGAAAAATAAATAAAAGGTAGTATCTTTTTTACTTTTTTGGTCTCTTACATTTACGTTTTATTATTATTATTATTTATTTAACTTTATTTATAAGCACATTTCCCTTGTTACTCATTTATTTAATTGTTTTGTTATTTTTCTTTCTTCTTTTTTTCATGTAATATTTTTTACATTTTATGTATTTTCTTTTTTACTTTAGTATATATTTTATTTTTTTTAGATTATATAAATATATTATTTTTTATATCAGTTTTTAATTTATATATATATTATATATATATATTTACTTTTTATTTTTTTATTTATATATATATTATTTTTACTTTTTTATTTATTTGTTTTATTTCTATATTTTTCTTTTTCTTTTTTCTTATTTTTTATATTTATTTTACTTACTATTTATCTTTGTTTTCTTTATCTTATCTTTTATTTAATTTGTTTTCTCTTTATTTTAATTTAATTAATTTATTATTTCTTACCTTTTTATCTATTACCTTTTTATCTAACATGGTTTTTGACCTTCTTAAGGTCACACCTTTAAAACTATCTAAGGTAAGTAATTGTGATCATATTTTACCTTTTAATTTTAATTCAATTTTCTTAATTTAAGACAACGGCAAATTACGTAGTACCGAAAGGGCGGTTCAAGGGTGCTAATCCTTTCTTGACCGTAATCGACTCCCGAATCCGACATATCTTTGGTAAGACGCAGATCAGGTAAGATATAAGGTATCCGATTAACCTATTATTTTTAATAAATAATCGGTGGCGACTCCAATCACATTTTCAAGTCGAAGCCAATTCCGGGGCCCAACCGAAAGACGGTACGACACATGTCATAAGCTGGGATAGCGATGAGTTTAATAGAAGGATAGCATTTGGGATTTACAAACTAGTTTTTTCTGACTTGTTTTAGGTATCTGTAGACACCCATTTTCGTCCAGGTTGATTTATATATATAATAATATAGTATAGTTTTGAAAATATTTTCGAAAACGTATAACATATAGTTTAAGAACCATTTTTTGAAAACATATAAATATAGTTTTGAAAACATTCTTGAAAATATATATATATAGTTTTTAAAAACATTTTTGAAAATATATAATATATAGTTTTGAAAACATTTTGAAAATATATATAATATATAGTTTTTTAAAACATTTAGAAAATATATTGTATATAATATATAGTTTTTGAAACCTTTTTGAAAATACATATATAGTTTTGGAAACAATTTTTGAAAATATATTAGTTTTGAAAATAAATTTTGAAATATATTATATAGTTTTGAAAAAAAATATTTTTGAAAACATTTTGAAAAATATATATATATAATTTAGAAAACATTTTCAAATATATATATATATATATAATAGATTATGAAAACATTTTTTAAAAATATATGTAATATGTAATTTCATTTACATTTTATTTATTTATTTGTTTATTTTATTTATTCTTTTTTTCTTTTTTAGGGTCAAACTGTCCAATGAAGCCGTTTGGTGGAAAATGGGCCTGAACCAGCCCAGCAATTAGCGTTTCTCGAACCAAGCATTAGCGTCGTATAGTGGTCAAACCCCGAAGGGTCACAAATGGCCTAAATCACGCCGGTCGAGATTCTCGACGTTCGAATCAGGGCAACCCGAGACTGAACCATCCTAGAATTTTAGCCAACAACCTTCACACCCCGATTAAATCGGGAATGGGGAGTGACTCTCGTAGCCATCGGAAATAACCCCCCAACGGGGGCTATATAGTCCCACGCGACCACACGGGGACAATGACACAATCGAACCATAGAGATAAACGAACAAATAGAGGCCACCAAAGAACCAAAAAATATCCAAAATCAGAAACACTCATCACAATACCGAGAGAATCGAAGAACATACAACCAACACAACAAGCCAAGCCAAAAAAACAGTGTTCAAATGAGAGAAATGAAGGCTCGAAGTTATCTTGGAGTGCATCTCGGAAAAGGAGCCACGGAAGTCGAAAGGTTCGCCAGGAAATTTTACTGAGGATTTAAAACTAGATCTACGTCGATTTTTGGGGATTTTGGGATTTGGGTTTGTTTTAGTTTTCTACGGTTGAGGGCTTTCGAAAGGGGTAAGTCTTTGGTTTTGGCAATAGCAGCGCGACTAGAGTTCGGGAAGGTGACCGGCCTTCGGCCGATCGGTTTTGGGTCAGAGGTTTTTTTTGGAGAGTGTTAAAATGATTTTTTTTGATTATGGGTATTTATAGCCAAGGGGCCTTTGTGTAATTAGGGAATTGTTAAATATTTTCGCAGTCCCTCATATTTGATGTGTAATTCGTTTTGGTCACCTGTTATGAATTTACCCTTGAATTCGAATATATTCAATTTCATCCCTGTTTAAGTTTCTTATATTTTACGAATGACCCTTACATTTTGTTTTTCTTTGTAGTCCATTTTTAGCATCAATTTAATCTGCAAATTTTATTTGTTCCTATTGATCCTTTAATATTTTTATTTTTATTTTTGAATAAAAATATTATGTTTATTTCCTAAATTTTTTTTAGAAATTATCATTTTTATTTGAGAAAAAAGCGTCAGTGACCGAAAATGACTTATAATATACGATTTTAACCAACTTTTTTGTGATTTGCGAAAATGACCAACAAAATCACAACGCGATATCAAAATCGCAACGCGATTTAGAAAATCGCAACGTTGAAAAGAAATCGCAACGGTCAAAAGAAAATCGCAACGCGATATTCCAAGAATCGCAATGCGATTAAGAGAATCGCAACGCGATCTTCCAAGAATCGCAATGCGATTCAGAAAATCGCAACGCGATTCCAAGAATCGCAACGCGATTCCAAGAATCGCAACGCGATTAAGGAAATCGCAACGCGATTCCAAGAATCGCAACGCGATTAAGAAAATCGCAATGCGATTCAGAAAATGAGTAAATTCTTTCAAAAGTTGTTGCATTTGTTTCTTTCTTAAGAATTTTCTCTAAAAAGATAGTATCCGCGCGGACGTGTCAAAGACACGTATTACCACGACCACGACCACGACCACGACCACGACCACGACCCGACCCACCCGACCCGACCCGACCCGAGACGGCGGTGGCGGCGCGCGAGAGTCCCCCTTGTTCTCTTTCACTCAACAAGGAAATGGGAAATCCAAGCCTAAATACACTTCCCAATAGTGTTTCCAATACTATGTGGGATTGAGCATACTCAACACTTCAAAGAAAATATAGCAATTTTTGTAGTATTTCCCACTTAATCCATATCTAAAAATTAAAACATTTTATCAAGAGAATTAAAAGATTGTAGATATACATTTCAATTCAAACTTATACATATAGTTTTAATATGATAAAATTTTTAATATTTTTAAATGGATTAAGCGGGAAACATGCTACAAAAATTGCTATATTTTCTTTGAAGTTGAGTAATGCTCAATCCCACATAGTATTGGAAACTATTGGGAAGTGTATTTAAGGCTTGGATTTCCCATTTCCTTGTTGAGTGAAAGAGAACAAGGGGGACTCTCGCGCGCCGCCGCCGCCGCCGTCTCGTCTCGGGTCGGTCGTGGTCGTGGTCGTGGTCGTGGTCGTGGTCGTGGTCGTGGTCGTGGTAATACGTGTCTCGACCGTCCGCGGATACTATCTTTTTAGAAAATCTTAAGAAAGAAACAAATGCAACAGCTTTTGAAAGAATTTACTCATTTTCTGAATCGCATTGCGATTCTTGGAATCGCGTTGCGATTTTCTTAATCGCGTTGCGATTCTTGGAAGATCGCGTTGCGATTCTTGGATCGCGTTGCGATTTTCTGAATCGCGTTGCGATTCTTGGAAGATCGCGTTGCGATCTTCTTTTCAACGTTGCGCTTTCTAAAATTATTATTGTTTATTTCCTAAATGTTTTTTTAGAAATTATCATTTTTTATTTTAACATTTTTTCCTTTTATTTCTCTTGTAATATTAGTTCACTTTATTATTACCATTTTCATTTTTTATTTTATTTTTTATTTTTTTATTCTTATTTCTTAATTTAACCTTTTAAAATTCTTTCTTTTTGTTTAGCATTTATTTATTTTATTTTACAATCTAACATTTATTTTTCTGACCATGTTTTAGAGAAATTCCAACTAATCAAAAGTAATCAGTTTGAATCGAATGTTTTAAATTTCAATTTTAATTTTAATTTTCGCAACTAAGACAATCGACAAATTAAATGGTACCGAAAGGGCGGTTCAAGGGTGTTAATCCTTCCTCGACTGTAACCGACTCCTGAATCCGACATATTTATGGTAAAACGCAGATCATGTAAGATGGTGTCCGATCAACCAATTTTTTTAAAAAAAATAAATGATCGGTGGCGGCTCTAATCCATTTATTCAAGTCGAAGCCCAATTTCGGGCCCACCCAAAAGACGATTACGACAGGTTGGCGACTCTGCTGGGGACAAGTAAGTGAGTCAGGCCAAAATAAATTTTCGATTGCCTTTTTAAAAGAAAATGACGAGTTTAAATTTTAATTTATGTATTCAATTCTTATTGTTTATCTTTGATTACTTTTCAAATAAATAGTTGTACTAATGTTTTCTTTCGATGATTTCAGCTTATTAAACTTTTTTCCATCTAAGGCTCTATACCCGAGCTCTGAACCCTTTTAAGTGGGGGTGAAAGCGACGCCTTTGTGAGAATTTATTCTCCACATAGGCTTAGCAAGTAACTCTAGGGATTCATATACCTTATGTCTTTGTGTGAATTTATTCTTTGCGTAGACATAAGGGAATGTATCCTCTCGAATTTAACTTAGTCTACATAAGTTTGTAATGGGCTTAGGACTAAGAGTTTGGCAAGCCCAAGGAGGCATCGGCAAGGAGAACTCGAGTACCTTCTTTAAAACCGGGAGACTACAAGGAGTTAGAGCCCACCCCAAAATTTCATTTCAAAACCTAGGTTGTCTTGAGTTATTTCCTGCTTTACTTTCTTTTCAAAGCATGCGAACTAGAAAGATATGCGGTTAGGACTTGTTCAAAATCAACATGCGAGATAGCGATCATGTCCGGGTAGGAATAATAAGTATGTGGGGTAGATATCATGTGGGGTAGGACTTTTTATTTTCTTTATTGTTTGGATTATCATCCTTACATCACTAACTCTTTCCTTTCATTTTTGTTCTCTTTCATTTTATTTTTTTTATCATTAACATCATTCAAAAGAGGTGTTGATCCACAAAAATGTGTTCATTAAATGTAAATAGTTTGCATTAATGGACAAAGGGGTTGTAATACAAGAGATGAAAAACGCAGAGGTCTGGCTATGGTCAGAAAAGACTCAGAAAGAAAAAGAGGACAATCTGCATGGCAATATGTTCCCACAATCAAGTACATCAAAAGTCAACTTTTCAAAAATGGGTTGGCAAATGTTGCAGGGGAAATATGAAGGTTACTGATCTGGAGAGTCCCTTCAAAGACAACAAGAACAATATGGCAAAGCGATAGCTGAGATGGAGGCCATTGTTGACGAATTAAAGAAACAAGTAAATGAACTTCAGATAGCTCCTATCAATAGAGGGTTCCAATGGCGTTTCTATTAGGGAACAGGTTTGACAACGGATGAAAGCCAGAGATGTAGTGTTCGATACTTCTGGGAATAAGTACAAAAAGCAGCTCGTCACTTACACGGTTTAGCCAGAGAAGCCGGAGCGGTTCGACGGGGTATTCAACCAGTGACAGACGAAGGTAAAGACTGGTCAACCTATTAAAAGTTGTTTAGGGTCTAAAGACTTAGTTAGAATGTACCTTTAGAGGGTTTTTCTCTTAAGAAATAACACTTTTGTCCAAATAAGGATTTTATAAAAACAGACGTTTTTTGGATCAATGCCTCGAACATTTCATGCATAATGCATTTAAAACATATTTTGCATTTTGTTATTTCATTTCTTTACATTTGCATTAACTAACAAAAGAATGTCTCATCAAAAAAGGGAACAACTGGACATACCACCTCAAGCATTGGACACACCTCATCCATATAACACTCGTTCAAAAAAAAATATGTAAGCAAAAATTGCTCAACTCGAAGAGAACATGCTAAGGTTGCAGAGGGAGTTAGAAGAAAATAAGCCAGAAATCAAAGTACTCTGGATACGATCACTATGAACCAAGAGTCCCTGGTCGATCAGATTGTTGCCAAGTTAGTTGGCTTACATTAGACAAGTACTCCTGAGGCAGTTTCATCGGATGGGGTATATATGCCTCCTACCCCGCAGTTGGTTATCTCACCTGGAATCTTACCCTGAAAATAATCCTGATGATTACCATATACCGGATTTTGATGAAGAAGACAAGGTGAAAAAGATGGAAGAGAAAATCAAACAATTGGAAAACTAAATAAAGGTGGTTAAAGGAGACCATGACTACTACGGAGTTGATGTCGCGGAACTCAGCTTAGTCTCAGACTTGGTTCTTTCTCTGAAATTCAAATCCCTGAAATTTGAGAAGTTCTATGGAAACAGTTACCCATCTGCACACATCACCATGTTCTGTCGAAAGATGACATAATATGTAGAAAATGATCAACTCCTGATTCATTGCTTACAGGAGAGCCTGTTTGGTTCAGTCATCCGGTGGTACAATCAGCTAAGTCGATCAAATATCAAGCCTATGAAGGATTTAGCCAAGTCATTTTTGGAACAATACAAACACGTCAATGATATGAGGCCAGACTGAGTTATGCTACAAAGCATAGAGAAGAATCATAACGAACGTTTCAAATAATACGTACAGAAATGAAAGGATTTAGCTGTGCAAGTTCATCCATTTTGGATGAGAAGGAAACCAGGAAGCTCTTCATGCAAACACTGAAGGCTCCTTATTTTAGGCACCTGGAAATTTTTTTTGACTTAGTCATGGCCCGGGAGATGTAGAAATGGTCATAAAGCAGGCAAGATTAAGGAAGGGGAGGCCAGTAAAAAAACCTCCTATGAAGGAGGGGGTGGAGAGATTAACAACATCAACACTTACCATGCCAATAAAGGTGTTATAATCTCCAACCCAAAATCAATTGCAACTGTATTATCAAGTACTTCTAGACAAAATTCAAGGGAACCCAGGAAGGAAAGGGAAAGGGAACATTTCGACCCAATTCCCATGACCTACAAAGAACTTTATCAACAACATTTTCACACCCACGTAGTGTCACTACGGTGGAACCCATGAAGCCCCTATACCTCAGGTGGTATGATGAGAATGCTCATTGTGAATATCATGGTGGTGTCTCAGGGCACACTATTGAGAATTGTTTCGCATTCAATAGAATCATGCAGAAGATGCGTAACAAGAATTGGATTGACTTCAACAACTCGGGGACATCCAAATAAGGAAGAAGATCATTTTGTTTTATCCTAAGCTTTACTCCATTGCAGCATTTTGTTTGAATTTGTTTTTCATCTTTTCTCAGTTTTTTTGTAAGGATATTTTAAATGAATTTATGTTACCGTAAAGATGGCAAACAATGAATCAAATTTGCAGACTTGAAATTGTTTGAATATTAACTAAATTAAAAATTTTGTAAATGGTTGGAGTTATAGATCTTTGACAAAGTATCAAGATTAAAAACTGATAAAACAAAATCCATATCCTTACCCTAGAAGATACACTCGAACGCTATACCCTTCTCTTGCAACACTGATATAGCCTTCCTCTCATAAGGGAAAGAAAAAAAGGCTTGGTATTTTGGTAGGTATGGGAGCGGACAACATAGGGCATCTTTTGTGTATGAAATTACTATACTTTTGTCTAAGACGCTCAATGATGATGACGATCTTTATAGATGAAAGAGTTGAGTAGGTGAATCTAGTTTAGGTCAGCTGCTTGGAAATTGGACTCTAAAGATGAGATTTTTACTTTCAACAACACCTAGACTATAACAGGTTCTTGACAAATTTAAGAAATTAATATGTATACCCCGAATGTAATTATATGTATACAATAAAGTTGAGATATTCCACTAAGGCAATTGGTTAGAAGAAACTCAAAAGCCCTAACTTTATGAATAGATTGCATTCAAACCATGACATTGCTCGAATACTTGGCAATTCGATGTCTGCTCCATTGTAATTGTCAAGTTGAAGATTGTGTGATGAGATGAACCTTTCAGTTAGCCTGATAAAGGTGATTATAACATTGAACTGTCCCTCTAGAGCAATTGGTTAAACGCCCCGGCTTTATGGATAAGATTCAGCTAGCCAGACAATGGCAAATTAAATCAAATTTATCTAAATAAGGATTTTCGGTAAAGATAGACTAAGGGAGTTAAGGAACACCTGTTATAATCAATTTCATAAGAGCACTCAAGAATTTCATTTTTAGACTGATATTTCTGCACTGCCTTTGTTAGAGGAGTCTACGAAGCTTGAACAAATGGAAGATTTTAGAGAACCGAAATAAATAATTGATTATGATGGTTGCGACATTTTGTCCGCATCCGATTAAAATACCAAGCCAAGAAAAGGGGCATGTTGCGATGTTCAAAAGTACCGAGAAAGAAATGACATTTTGATGGACGAAACCTTAGAAAATAGGACGCCTAACTGAAGCCAACCCATCAATTTGGACATTTGTCAAAGAGCTATAACTCTGAAAGCATTAAAGAGCTATTAATTCTTTGATTTTCTGTGAACTCATGTTTACGATTTGATTCGATTGTAAGTCTAAATTAAGGGGCAATGTTTTACAAAATTCTTATATTCTCATATCCTTTTTCCCTCCTAAAATAAAAGAAAGGAGAAAAAATATTTTCAAACAGACAATCTCAACTTTGAAAAGTCCTTGAAGATGTTGAGGCTCATTCTGCCTCTTTTGAAGAAAGAATAAACAATGGCAGAATAATAGAGCATTTCACATTCTTGAAAGCAAATAGTCCGAGTGATCAGATGGAACTTGTGACATTGTCAACAACCCGAGAAGAAAATAGGGAATGGTCGATTCCAAGGACAAGACTAGAAGACAAAAATGAAGCTCCATCCAGGAGATAAAACAATAACTAATTCATGTTGCATACATTTTAGACATACTTAAGAGAATCACATTTATCATTTTTCGCATACATAATTTTTACAGCTTTAGAGTCAAGTTTCAACTTCAAGACGAAAGATACTCGATTCAAAGGCACTTTCAAAAGAGATTGATGGTCGTTGCTTAACTCAACAGCGATGAGCTACACCTCAACCAATTTGATCAATTGAAAGATCGACGGATTTTAAAATCAACTTCATATGGGTTCGAGAGTCAATTCAGAACGGATCCAGCTCAGCTTAACTCAACGACGAGTGGCTAGCTTTCAGTTAACGCCTTCAAGCTAGACTTCAACTCCACGACGGAAGATATCTGACTAACAGAATTTAACACTTGGCTTTCCCGTGAAGGGGAATCATCTAAAGAATTATGATCGGCTTAGACCAGTGAAGGGGTCAATCCTTCATTAGAGAAATTACAGCACAACTTAAGTCGAGAAAAGTTGTCTCTCAACACAACTTTCCAGTTCATAGTTTGATTTAGATTTCAACTTCACAGCGAAATATCAAACTCGAAACGACGCAACTTATACAAGATTTGATTTCAACTTCACAACGAATGATGTCCAACCCAAAGCCAATTTGGTGAAGCACTACAACTCAAAATTGGATTTCAACTTCTCAACGAATGACATTCAATTCAAAGCTCAACTTCACAGCAATGAGCCATCCACGATTTCAACTTCACGACGAATGATATCGTACCCAAAGATTGACCCAACTTCACGATGAAGGAGTCATCTGTGACACAACAATGAAAACACAATTTTATTCAGAGTCAATTTCAAATTCACAGCGAAAGATATTGAACTCGAAAGTAATACAATTTTGGATTTCAACTTCACAACGAATGACATCCAATTCAAAACTCATCTTCACAGCGAATGAGCCATCCACAATTTCAACTTCACGATGAAGGATATCGTGCCCAAGTGGATTGACTTAGTTTCACCGTAAATGAGTCATCTACAATAATAGAGGGTTATTTCCCAGCCTATTACAATATAGCTCAAGGCGAGAAGGGCTATCTGTTAACCAAAAGTGTCGAGTTCGATTCCATTCAGCTCGATAACATATCAACTGCTTGGTAGCAACAAGGAACTACTTTCCGATTGAAGTTTAAACTGAGGTCTTTTAAGTCAAGAGGAAGATCTGGGGTAATCTCTCAGCTTAGTACAACATAGCTCAAGGCGAGAAGAGTTATTTGTCAACAAAAAAACTGTCGAGTTCGATTCCATTTAGCTTGATGACATATCAACCGCATGGTAGCAGCAAGAAACTACTTTTCGGTTGAAGTTTAAACCGAGGTCTTTATGTCAAGACGAAGACATGGGTTAGCTGTGTTTAGTGACAAGAAATTATCTTCCAGCAGCATAGCTTAAGTCAAGAAAAGTTATCTGTCAATGAAAACTTTGAGTTCAATTCCATTCAGCTTGAGGGCCTATCAACTACATGGTGGTGTCGAGGAACTACTTTTCAGTCAAATTTTCAAACTGAGGTCTTTAAACCGATGAGAAGACCAAGGACTATTACGATTTGACAACAAGAAGTCACCTTCTGATTTAAATTTTGAACTACGGTTTCAATTTCATGAAGAAGTATATCATTTCAAGACAGACTTAACTCCGTGACGGAGGAGTCATCCGCAACTCAATTTAACAGGGAGTTATTCCTAATTGCAATATCAGAGTCAATTTTCAACTCCACAATGGAGGATATTAGACTCAAAAACCCCTTCATACCGATCGAAAATATGTCATTTTATTTTTGTCATATTTTTTGTTACACGAAAAAGGACAAATAGGGGCAGCTATAGACACACATTTTCGTCTGAGTTATATATATAATATAGTATATTTTGAAAATATTTTCGAAAAATGTATAACAAAATTTTTAGAAAACATTTTTTGAAAACATATATAATATATAGTTTTGAAAATATATATAATATATAGTTTTGAAAACATTTTTGAAAATATATATAATATACAGTTTTGAAAACATTTTTAAAAATATATATAATACATAGTTTTTGAAAACATTTTTGAAACTATATATAATATATAGTTTTGAAAACATTTTTGAAAATATATATAATATATAGTTTTTTAAAACATTTTTGAAAATATATATTATATAGTTTTGAAAATATTTTGAAATATATATATAATATATAGTTTTTAAAAACCTTTTTGAAAATACATATTATATAGTTTTGAAAATAACTTTTGAAAATATATATTATATAGTTTTGAAAATAATTTTTGAAAATATATATTATATAGTTTTGAAAAATTATTTTTGAAAACATTTTGAAAATGTTTTGAAATATATATATAATATATAATTTAGAAAACATTTCAAATATATATATATAATATATGATTTTAGAACCATTTTTTAAAAATATATGTAATATGTAATTTTCATTTACATTTTATTTATTTATTTATTTATTTTTATTTATTTTTTCTTTTTTTTCTTTTTCTAGGGTCTAAATAGTCCAATGAGGCTCGGTTTGGAGGAAAATGGGCATGAACTAGCCTAGCATATTAGGGTTTCTGGAACCCAAGCATTAGCGCCGCATAGTGGTTAAAGCCCGAAGGGTCACAAACAACCTGAATCGAGTCAGCCGAGATTCTCGGCGTTCGAATCGGGGCAGCCCGAGACTGAACCATCTCAGGATTTTAGCTAGCAACCTTCACACCCCGAGTAAATCGGGAACGGGGAGAGTGACTCCTGTAGCCATTGGAAACAACCCCCCAACGGGGGGCTATATAAGTCCCACGCCGGACACAACAAGGGGACAATGACATAATCGAACCGCAGAGAGAAACGAACAAATAGAGGCCACTAAGGAATCAAAAAAACATATCCAAAATGAGAAACAGCCATCACAATACCGAGAGAATCAAGAACATACAACCATAACACAAACAAGCCAAGCCAAAAACAATGTTCAAATGAGAGAAATAAAAAGGCTCTAAGTTATATCGGAGTGCATCTCGGAAAAAGAGCCACCAAAAGTCGAAAGGTTCACCGGGAAAGGTAAAAATTGATGATTTAAAACCTAGATCTACGCCAATTTGTGGGATTTGGGGATTTGGGTTTTGGTTTCGGTTTCAGTTTCCTGGGGTTGAGCGCTTTCGAAAGGGGTAAGCCTTTGGTTTTTCGGTCGTCAGAGGCGTCGGCGACGCGGTGGAGAGTGGACGGGGATAGTGACAGGCCTTCGACCGGTCGGTTTTAGGTGAGAGGTTTTCTGGAGAGTGTTTAGGAGAGTTTTTTGGTTTTTTTTCTAAGTTTGGTTAAAATGATTTTTTTTTCGGTTTATTGGTATTTATAACCAAGGGGCCTTTGTGTAATTAGGGGATTGTTAAATTATTTCTGCAGTCCCTCACATTTTGATGTGTAAATCGTTTTGATCACTTGTTATGAATTTACCCTTGAATTTCGAATTTATTCAATTTTTTCCCTGTTTAAAGTTCTTATATTTTGCGAATTGACCCCCTTACATTTTTGTTTTTCTTTTGCAGCTCGTTTTTAGCATCAATTTGGTATGTAAATTTTAATTCGTTCCTATTTGATCCTTTAATATTTTTTATTTTTATTTTATTTTTTATTTTTTTGGAATAAAAATTATTATTGTTTTTTTCCTAAATGTTTTTTTAGAAATTAACATTTTTTATTTTAACATTTTTTCTTTTTATTTCTCTTGTAATA
The DNA here is from genome assembly GCF_006381635.1 of Hibiscus syriacus. NCBI lineage: Eukaryota > Viridiplantae > Streptophyta > Magnoliopsida > Malvales > Malvaceae > Hibiscus > Hibiscus syriacus. The sequence continues at coordinate 2,634,309 of NW_024062054.1, forward strand.
TTAGTTCACTTTATTATTACCTTTTTTAATTTTTTATTTTATTTTTTATTTTTTTTTTATTTTTATTTCTTAATTTAACCTTTTAAAATTCTTTCTTTTGTTTAGAATTTATTTATTTTATTTTACGATCTAACATTTTATTTGCTGACCCTTTTTTAGAGAAATTTCAATCAATCAAAGGTAATCAGTTCGAATCAAATGTTTTAAATTTCAATTTAATTTTAATTTTCGCAACTAAGATAAACGACAAATTAAATGGTACCGAAAGGACAGTTCAAAGGTGCTAATCCTTCCTTGACAGTAACCGACTCCCGAATCCGACATATTTTTAGTAAAACGCAGATCAAGTAAGATGGTGTTCGATCAACCAATTTTAAAAAAAAAATTATCAGTGACGGTTCTAACTCATTTATTCAAGTCGAAGCTCAATTCCAGGTCTACCCAAAAGACGGCTACAACAGTACCCTACTGCCTTAGAAGAGTTCCCCGTCCGCGTTAATGCTAACTTGTCTTTCTTTCGATAGTCTGGTACTGCACTCTTGTTATATTCACAAATGCATACACAAGGCACAAATGATTCAAATAGTGACCTTATGGAGAATAGGATTGTAAGTATGAGAGATGACACCGAATTTCATGTTAAGAGGTGAATCTCTAAAATTTTATGTAGAGATCAATTTATAAAATTTAGGGACGAAAATAAATTTTTAATAAAAATACATAGAAAATATACAAAATATATGATAATTTTAAATTTTTAAAGATGACTGTCCCATCTATCCTTCGTGTATAGTATGCAAGGAAAGAAATTTTATCTTTAAAAAATACATTTATTTTTTTATTAAACTGGAGTAATTACAATGTGTGTATAGTATCTATTCTAAAGATTCTAAACCATTTGACAATGAACGCTCAAACACCTTTGCAAACGCTGGTGCTCAAACCCGATACCTCTAAGAACAATAGTATCTCCCTAGGTAGCTTGATTCATGCGAAAAATACATTTTTTAAACTAACTCAGATTCCTCTCATTTTATCTCCTCTTTTCTTTTTAAATTGGAATGATCTATCTTTACGCATGAAAATAAAAATGAACACCCCTCATTTTTCCCCCTCTTTTTTCTTTCATACTAAACACACTCCAAATTAATTTTCTTTCCACTTTTCCACCAAACCAAGCAAAGCCTAAGAGTGGGTCATGAATAATAATTCCTTGCTTGAATAATACACAGAATGTTTCAGGTGGCACAAAAACAGAGAAATGAAAGAGGCTACAAATTTCAAGACCATTAAATTGGATCTAAAGACTAGAGCCACGAATGCCTTGCGTTATAGATGCTTTACCTCTAATTAAGCGCTGGTGCTGCCAATATCAAAGTCCATGGTGTAGTCATATTCGATTGTTGGAATTACAGAGGCTACAAATTTCAAGAACAAGAAAAGATACCTGCAATAATTCAGTTGAAACAGAAATTCATTAGGAAAAAAGTCAAACTACGTAAAAACTCAGAGAATTGCCAAAATATTAATAACTGAATTAGCTGCAGTAATCCAATCCAAAAGTACATGCATACTGCATTTTTAAAAGCGAAGGAGAAAATTATGATGACTTTATCTGTAAAGGAAAATTGTGCCAAATAGTTCACCCTGCATACATGTTCTCTTAAAGATGAAAGGGTAGATTCAAAGCAGTTTAGTCGTAAACGAGGAGCCAAAAGTCTTACTTATCAACTTCAGGTTCTACTCCACGTGACATAAGTACATCGATGATCTTTTTCATTACAGCCCCATGTGTGCATGGATGCACAGATGCATGCTTCCCAGGTAAGTGAGGATGGCCCCCAATAATAACCTGCATCCAGGTAAATCAGCAAAGATTAGACATTTTCAAAATTCATTTAGGAGCAAGCAGATAAAATAATGAGATGAGAAAACTGAAATCCAACCTCGTGCTGTTAAAAATGAATGGGAGATAATCTCAATTAGTGATTATGACATACCGTTTTGTGTGCGTGATCCTGACTAACATCCTCTAGCACAAGCTCAGGTTGTAAAAGCATCCTCGACTAGGATCAAATTCAGACGGGGAAAATGATTTGTAGCCATATTGATAAGTTTGATATTTGAACCAACAAATATAGATCAGTAAAAATAGGGATTATCCAACACCTGCCTCATCATATCCAGTAAGCCACACACTAGGAGTCTGATAGTATTTATCATACCTACAAATGATAATGTTTGGCAAGTTTGAGACTTCAAAAGAAAATGCATATTCTGTAAACAAATCCTAAGCAAGTTTGTAGGAACCCAAATTATCTTACGTGATGCTGACATCATAGGTTCGGGTCCATAAAATATTGTCATCATCAGGTTCTTGAGCAACAAGATATGTTGGTTGTAAAGTTGCCTGCATTGATCAGACATTCATCATATCAGAACACAAACATTTGAACCTCTAAGGGGGGATTGGGAAGAAGAAATTAGAATCCTATCCATAAGGAAAGGTTTGTTAGCATAAAACTATATTGTGCATCTTATTACAACATAATCATTCCTTTCCTTCCTTTCCTATCCTTTCCTTTCTGCCTCTCTTTTTCACCTACCCACCCTCACCCATATTAACAAAGATATGTAATATTAAGATAGTACAGGATGTCGGTTGATAAGCTTAAAACTCTGTTAAAAGGCTAATCTGCATCAATCGTTTACAAAATGGAAAGGGGAAAAATAAAAACCAGTTGCCCAACTAGTTTTTGAATCTCAGAAATCAAATGAATTTCCTAACACTTACCGCATCAGTCTCAACAAGATTGTCAGCTTCTTCAAAATCAGCCACGTCGGGTATATCTTCTTCATCCTCCCCACCCCCAAAATACGATGGTATTGATCTTACAGTTTGATTCTGCCTGATTTCTAGATTCTCCATTGAAGGAAGGTTTTCCTCCATATCACTTCTATTTGTCAGGAAGACAAGTTGTGTAAAGTCCGAATTTCAATCTTAGAATTCAAACTAGTACAATCTCAAGGAACAAGATTATACCTTCGGGTTTCCCATGTGTTGCCAACCAACCATCGTTGTCTTCATTATCCAGAAGGACCTCCCCTCCCGCAGCCTCATATTCTTCTTCTACCGACGCAGCTCTCCTTAGGTGTTCAAATAACCGAATTAATTCGGTTAATCGATAGAATCGAATTAGTTCAGTTAATTTGGTTCGATTATCGAATTAGTTCGATCGATTAACGGTTAAGAAAAGTTTTAGAATTCGGTTAACGGTTAATTCGATTCGAATTCGGTTAATTAACCGAATTAACCGAAATTAAATTTTAAATATTAAATATATTATATATAACATATGGGCTTAGCCCAAACCATTTAAAACACAATTAATAATTTAAGATCCAATATCTTTTAAATCTAAATCAATATTAATTAATTAAAAAAATTATATAAAATTTATTTTATAATTATATTATTTAAATTAATTGTAAACTATTTTTTTAATTAAAAAATATTAAATATATATATATAACATATGGGCTAAGTCCAAACCATTTAAAATCAATTAATAATTTAAGATCCAATAACTTTTAAATCTAAATCAATATTAATTAATTAAAAAATTTATCTGAAATTTTTATTTTATAATTATATATTATTTAAATTAATTATAAATTTTTTTGAATTAAAAAATAATAATTTTTATATACAAATTAGAAAATTTAAAAAAAAATTGGTTAATTCGAGAATTAACCGAAATTTATTCGGTTCGGTCAATATGTTCGGAAAAAAGTTCGTTTCGATTAATGGCTAAAGAAAAAAAAAAGTTCGATTAATTTAGTTATGGTTAATTCAATTCGGTTCGTTTTAACTGAATGAACAGTCCTAGCCCCTCCTTAGGCAAGGAACTAACAACGAAATGATCAAATAGTATTACTAGCACTAATCATGATATACAATTCAAAGGGAGAAAAATTGTTAATATTTTTATTAATAAATAGGTTGCGATCTATAATGTTAATATTTTTATTAATAAAATACGTTATACCCAACAATGTTATGGTTCACTAAGAAAGCATGTTGCAATCTGGAATCTTAATATTTTTAATAATAAAATTGTAATACCCCTAAACTTAAATCAGGAATTGGAAGCATTACCGAAACCGAAAACAATAGCAAGATCGTTGAACTTTGAATCAAACATACGCAGTAGATAATACAATTGAAGAGTTATTTTTTTTAATACAAGATTAACAAATCTTAATCAATTTACTATCAATTAATTCGATTAAGACATGAATCCCAATTTAGTTAAGGTAGTTTCATTAATTCCAATTTATAATTCATTATGTCGATTACTAATAGCAAGCCAATGCATATCCAGGAATTTATGAACTTGACATACTACATCATCATTTCATAACTATCTTATATATTTACATTACAAAAGAAACCCTTAATGGATTATACACAATGGCATACTAATAAGTTAGATACATTCAAAAAAAAACCATTATCGATGCATACCCTAGGGTCCATTAACTCCATAGACTATACTATTTCATTAGGTTCTTAGGTACATTGCATATACAACCCAATTACCCACCATATGCATGAAATTTGAATCATTATATTCAAAACTAAGCCACCAACTAGAAGTATAAGGATAACGAAACAAGCCATACTTGAATTTCTCCCTTGGAATGATTAGCTAAGGAGGTGGAGCTTTGAATACTCTAGAACATGTGGTTTGGGAAAAAAATGAACAAGAGTGATAAGTACTTATAGTATTTAGTGAGGCAACATTTAAGTTCATTGAATCTTTACCATATTATGTGTAACACCCCAACCCGTATCCGATCCGGATCCGAGTCCGATGTGTCACATTGACTTTTCAAACATTTTTCCTTTACAAAATGACTAAATTAAATTCACAATTTCAGAAAATGATTACTTTTTCCTTCATTTAAAATCAATTGGTTTTACAAACATATCAGAGCTTATACAATTTATATATTTAAACTACATGTCAACTACACTCTATATAACAAAATACATATACTTAATTAAAATTCTGATATGATCTGTGGAAAGGAGAATCTGACATGTCTTGCTACTCTTAGCTTCTCTTTTTGCATCCCATAACCTACGTGTGAAAGACTCACACGCTAAGTCGATGACTTAGTGAGGCATAAATAGATTAACTATAACATATCGTTACTCATTCCTACTATGCACACTTCATGCAATCATCATAAACTATGGAATGCATTATGCATCAAAACATAACTACATACATATACATATCGTTTCATTATCCTTATTATAATTCTTATCATTATCATTGATACCCTTTACTCACCATGCATACACCTCATATAACACATATATAACTACATCAATTAACAAACATATCATCATGAAATTTCTGTAACACACTTTATATTATCAAACATACATATCACATATAGGGTATTTGTTATTATCTCTTTATTAACCCATGTACATTATTGAGAACAGGAGGTACGTGAGTACATTGAGGTTGTGCACAAATGTTGTCACCACAGCTCAAATAAATTCCCACTAGGGGCACTGAAAATTTGTCCCAAATGACCACTATGTCCCGAAGAACCACTCCTTAAGAACCATATACATAATACAATGGACCAAAAAAGTGTACCGAAGTACGGCATATATGTTCCATAGAATTACATATATGTCCAGAAGGACCACGTAGAACCCTCGACTCTTGGCATGCCACTATACCTCTAGCTCTCATATTATATAACATGGGCATTATCATTTATATCATTTCACATATGCACATAAACACATAGTTCACTTTCACATATCACGTAGCTTCTTTTCACGTATTTCATGTCACTTTTTATATAATTCACATATACCACATAGCTTATATCTTTTAATCATTTCCTCACATCACTTCTTATCACATAACTCATTCAACTATATATATAAACACATCATTTATTATCTAATAGTTCATGTCACATTTTCATATAATCCCACATTTCATCACATATACACATGTACCCATTTCATTTATATTAACTTAATCTATTTACCTAGTTCAGTTCCACATAGCATCTAGAATCTTCTCATATAACTTATCTTACACATTCATATAATCATTTATGTTTATGCTTCCTAACTTATATATTGTTTTTATAGTATCCTATAGTCAATGTTATTTACCTTATTTCATTTCTTAGTTAATCATATAATTCTATTATAATAGTTCATATAAATTAACATACAATACAATCAGATATTTGCCTAGCTCATATTTATATTGTTTATATCACATTTTCATAGACTTACCTAGACCATAACATATATACCTTTACTTATAGACCTCATGTCATTTCTTATATATCACATATAAGGTTCAAATATAGTTTCATAACACATATCATATACATTCACACCATATAACATATAATGTCAACTAAGCATATTCACATAATACAAACATAAACATGTATCTTCTTATGCAATCATATATTAAAATATTGTAAACAGACTTGTCACCAGTCTAATTTCCATATGGTAGTATGCATATTCTAATACTATGCACTCACATGGCCTTACTAGTCAATATCGATCCCTTATCTCTTCTCGATGACTATTACTTGTAAACTTGTCCGGACGTTACTCTCGATCAATATCTACACAATCATGTATTGATACATATCAACATTCCAATTGAAATACTCTAATCTTCATTTCTTAAACTAAAAGAAAGATATATTTCCATTTTCCCTTTGAAGTGTATCGGTACACACTATAGGGTATCGGTACATCCCTTCACTAGTGTATCGGTACACTGCCTATGTATCGGTACACAAATTACAATAGAAATTTTTTATTTCAAGGGGGTATTGATACACTGCCTATATATCGATACCCTTTGAATATCTTCTTGAATTTTTACTCTTGAGGTATCGGTACCTGTTGAATGGGTACCGATACCCCTTTCCCAGAAAATCATTTTTAAGCCCAAAAATTCACCCAAACTTACCTAATTCTTCTTATATAACCTCCTTTTAACCCTATAAACTTAACTACACTTATTCTAGCCAACTTATATCACTATAACTTACCTTAATATCCAATACTCTATCTTAAATTTGAAAACCAATATTCTTACCAATTTATTAACATGTTATAAATTTATTTCTCACACTTTGAATTTCTTATTTTGACTGATGACAAGTCAAATTTAACTTTCAAATTCAATTACTAACTCTTTTCCAAGATTTCACTTTGAAACCTCTTATTTTCAATCTCTCATAACTTGTTAATCTTTGAGTTTTAAACCATTTAAAATTTCCCTTAAGCTTTCTTATCACTCTAAGGATCAAAACCAACTTAAAAATAAAAGGAAATCTTAACTTGAGACTAACTCACCTTATTCATGGTGCCACGGGAAGAAGAAGAAAGCTTCACCCATCTCTAGACTTTTCTTTTCCTTTTTCCCTCTTAATCCCCATGTTTTATATAGCCTACAAATAAAAGATAAAAATCTTTCTGTCAAATGACCATTTTACCCTTCTAACTTTCAATCTTTACTAATCAATCATCCCCACATAAATTTTCAATTAAGTCCTTGAACTTTTAATCTTTTCTGAAATTGAGCACAAGTTTCCAAAATTTACATTTTAGTCATTAGCCCTATATTTGGGATGTTACATTATGCTTTCCACAATCAACTAATATATTAATTTCATGCAATTACTATATACTCTAATAGTATAGCATTCGATTTGAATAGTCTACTTGGTTTAGCTACGATTTCGAACATGGAGAGAGTACACAATCATACACATTTAATTTAACGATCAATTAAATCAACCAATTAAATATTTCAATATTTCATCAATTCGATCAATGCATAATCCACCATATAAACAACACACCATCTATATGACATCTCGAATTAAGCAATTCAATCTATATAGCAATTCTATTCGAACAATTCATGTAAAAGAGCACTCTTATGCTTCAATCTTATTAATTAAGTATAACCTTGGTTTCTAGTTCAGTCTAGATAAGCTCTTCTCCAACCAACTGTCACCATACATTTTAATTGCACCATAGTACTGGTCAACCCTCCTACTGTCGCCAAAGACCACATAATGTATCATCCATCTATCACCAATAAGCATTGTAGTGCTTGACCGTAATCCCCCATATACAATTGAGCTCTGGACTCTAAGACATGCCCTTATATCTTGGACTAACTATTAACCAAGGACAATGAATCTTATTTATCAGAAATCATTATTTACTTTTACATAACATAGCATCATGGATTATTCCATATCAAGATTATTCTTTAAATTCCAAATTGATCATGGCAACAAGTAATAATTTGTTCATTCAAGATTTCAATTCAACTGAATTCAACATTGGAATCATATATTAATTCACAATCCAATTCAATTCAATCATGCCAATATACAATAGTTCACCATTCGATCCAATTCAACCATGACAGTATGCAATACCATTCGATCCAATTCAACCATGATAATATGCAATAGTTCACTATTTGATCCAATTCAACCATGACAATATGCAATATTTCACCATTTGATCCAATTCAACCATGACAATATGCAATAATTCAATATTCGATCCAATTCAACCATGACAATATGCAATAGTTCACCATTTAACTTGATTTGATCATGATATCATAGAATAATTCATCACTCAACTTGATTTGATCATGGCAGCATGCATTAAATTTCAATCAATTCAATTAGATTATGTGAACATGTGTTAATTCACAACTAATTCAAATTAAATCAAGACAACAAGCAATAACCAATTTACCAATTATCTTTCATATAGCACTCAATAACTTATAACATTTAATTAATCTTTCTTACCCTTATAACTTAAATTTATCATTAGCATACTGATTTCATAAGCAATTGAATCTAGAAATAAATGTAGAGGGTGGTTGGGACCTAATTGCCAACCATAGTATGGTTACACTCACTATACTCCAAGTTAGCCTTGAATTACTATCCCTTTTTGCTTATCTTTGGTGAATCATCCCTTAGTTCCTCTAGCCACTTCCTCAATTCCTTTATCTAGCAATTGATACACATCATAGAGAAGTTATTAGAATCAATATAATAGAAATTCAAGCTAAATTAATCTATTTAACACTAAACAGATTTTGTCTTGGTAGATTGGACACCTTATAGTAATCTGATCATAACTTTTTAATTTACGCATTGGATTTTCGATTTCTTTATACCCTTAGAATGATAAATCAATTTTATTTCCAAAAATGTATACCTCGTATTTTAATTCATTATATACAATTATAGTTTTGCATTTAAAGTCAAGTATCATTTCCAATGACCATTCTGCCACCTTTGCAATTTGATGCACTTTGGTGACTAATTCACCTAGGACCCTCACTGATTTGTTTTAGCTTTTTCTACCATTGTTTATTTTGTCTTTTCTGAGTATTTTCATATCAATTTTATCCCTTAATAATCTAATTAAGTACTCCAATTCAACAGATTTTTCCAAAATAGTCATTAATTGATCTATAGCAACAATTGTGACTAGTTTCACTCTAAGGCCAATTTATTAAATTTTTTACAACATTTGCTCTTGTTTAAAGCTTAAATATTCAATAAATTTAAATTTCCAAAAAAATTATCCTACATATATTTTCCCAATTTAGTACAAAACCTTTCGAATTTTATTAATTTGGTCACATGCATGCACAATTAATTCGGTCATCACCCTCTTGGTGATAACCCATTGTTTACCCAACTTAACAAGGTTTTTGATCACTTAATTTTAACTCAACATAACAACTAAAATCTCTAGTATTCTACAAGCCCACACTTTAAATTTATTCACTAATCAAGCTTATCAATTTCTCAAGAATTAACTCAATTAAATCTTTAACATTTCAAATGGACTGAATAGGAAAACTTACTTGTTAGGCTATGTAATTTCCCTAGTAAATTCAAGCTTGAACTAAGCTTGCATGGCCAATCTTTCTCTTGGTATGTTCTCCATCTTCTTCTTTTTTCTTATTTCTCTCTAGATTTTCTTTCTTGGGCCAGTCACCAAATGAGATAGGAAGATGATATTTTTCATCCTTAATGGAGATGGAAATGCCCAATTTAGCATCTCTTAATAGTTAAGAAATAAACTATCCAAGGGTAAATATAGGAATTTGAAGTAGTAGCATGCAATAATAATATTTGCATTTTAATTCAACTTGATCACTATAATTTTGTTACTACTATTATTTTTTGTAATTCGGTCCTTGTTTAATTCAATTAATCCAAGTTTTAGTTCAACTCAATAATTATCCTAACAATTCAATTAGGACCTCTTTCAATGTAATTAATTATATTTTCAATTCAACTTAATTCTTTTACTTAAGTAATTTAATTTATCCTATGCAAGTCACTTAATTTAAAACTCAATTCAATTAAATTCATCTTCATTTTAGGCAAAAAATAGTTTAATTCTCTTAGACTAGGATTTCAGAGTGTTAAAAAATGTGTTGCGCCTAAAATATTATCAGAGTTTAAGCTGATAGATCTTTGGATTTTCCAACGATAAAAAAAATAAGTTAAAAACTGAAAATGTTGTGAATACATAAGAAATACGGTTGCGCCTAAAAATGTCATGGTTCACAAAAAAATAGATTGTAATCTGGAATGTTAATATTTTTATTAATAAAATAGGTTGCGCCTAAGAACATCATGGTTCACTAAGAATTAGGTAGCGATCTGTAATGTAATGTAAATATTTTTTTAGTAAAATAAGTTGGGCCTAAGAATATCTTAGTTCATTAAGAAATATATTGCGATCTGAAATGTTAATATTTTTATTAAGAAAATGGGTTGTGCCCAAGAATGTCATGATTCACTAAGAAATAGGTTACGATCTAGAATGTTAATATTTTTTTTAATAAAATGAGTTGCGCACAAGAATGTTAACCTTAACATTCCAAATCAACTATTATAATTTGTTAACCTTAACATTATATGAGGTCAACTATTATAATTTGTTAACCTTAACATTAAACTCATCTCTAAACCCTGAAACAATTTGAGCAAGTAACCATAAAACGATTTCAATCCGAAAGTTAAACACGAATAACAAAACTCAAAGTGATTTGAAATTATTTATTTATTCGAATACACATCGATTCCAACTTTATATGATTTGATATTAAAATTGTTTAAATTCAAATTATCTAAATTCAAAATAATTCACTTAAAATGACAAAAATAAAATAAAATCAAGATCGACTTAACCTAAATAAATAAATATAAACCTGAAAATGATCTAAACTAAAAAATGATCTAAAAGTAACTTGAAACAATCCAAATATGAAGTAGTTTAAAATTATAATAAATCAAGCAAATAACTTAAAACTTTTAAAATTCGAATCAATATGACCTAACTAGACCCAACTTATCTCATTTAATAAGTCTAATTACAAGAAATGTTGGTGATTGAAACACTAGAATATCACATAACAATGTATATGATTAGTATATGCTCTTTGTTTTACATAAAAGAAATGTTGACAGAGTTGCTTTGAGTATTAATAATACTCATGATTAGAATATCGATACTTAAAAAGAAATATCAATATTTATTCTCACCAATCAATACTTTTTAATGATTTAAATATTAATATTTGAAATAATAAATTGATATTAAAATATAAAAAGTGTTGGAATAATATTTTAGGAGAGTGAAGCAAGCCTTGTATGCACTCACGTAAAGCTTTAAAAAAACTATACATACTTTCGAATTTAAAAAATGAAAAATGATATTTTAACTTTCTCATATAAAAGTATCGATACTTTTGAATTTAAAAAATAAAAAAATGATATTTTAACTTTCGAATTTAAAAATATTGATACTTTTAAAAAAGTATCGATACTTTGCAATCTTCTCATTTGTCATTTTTTTAAATTCGAAAAAAGTATCTATACTTTTGCATTTAAAGAAAAAAATAGAAAATAATATTTTAACTTTTAAATTTAAAAGTATCGATAATTTTATAAAAGCATCGATACTTTTGAAAAAGTATCAATATTGTAACATTTACCGTAACTTGCAAAATAAAATTTGGTATGACTTACTGGGCCAAATAATTTTGACGCTTGGAGTATTGGCCCAAAAAACAGCCTCTAATCCAAACCACCCAAATTGATTTTTGCGTGTATAATATTCATTAACAAACTAGTTAAGTAAAATCAAGTTAATTAGCTTTATCAATAATTTTTAAAATAAATAGTTAAGAGCTTTCAGTTGTTGTCTTCTCTTTTCTTTAAATTATAAATTTAATATCAATTAAGAGAAATTCTCCGTCATCCTGTATCTAAGTAAAAAATGGTTAAAAAAGTTAATTGATTTTGCATGGTAATTTATGGATATTTCAACAAATGATCTAAAGATCCTCTTAATTCTTGGTTATGATCGAGTTACTGCTATCATGGGTGGATTCACATGTACATAATGACCTTCCAATTAGTTCTTCGTCTTCCGAATTGATAATAAATATTTGGGTAAATTATTTATTTGGTTACCCACCTATTAATAGTTTCTGTTTTGGTCACCCAACTATTATTTTTAAAATCATACCTTAAGTTATATTTTGATTTTATTTGTCACCTGTCGTTAAACAATTAACGGTGATAATGATATGATATTTTTTATTTTTTAATGTAGATGTGTCATTACTTATAGTTACACGTTAGACTCAGAATTACTATTATTTTTAACGATGGACGACAAAAAAAAAAACTACAACGTAACATTAAGTACTTATAGACTGAATTTAGTAGCAGAAAACAAATAAGGTTGGATTTAAGCGACATTCATAAATTGTATTAGGAACTGCTATAACAATGTCATAACAATCGGAATTAAAAGTTGAAACAATGCAAATCACACCTAAAATCATGTATCATAACTTAGTATATTTTTGCTTTTCCTCTTTTTGGAATATGATGTTTTCCAAGATAGTTGATGATTCGTCTTCAACTCTCGACTCGTCAAAATCTTTTTTTTCAGAGAAAATATGAAACCTTTTGATTCAATAGATTCTAAGGGAACTCATCTTTCACAATATTTTTATTTCATCTACAACTTTTTTATCATCTTTAATTTTATCCAGATTTTCTGGTAACAATATTTGTTATCAATACTTAGATATGAATATTGATACTTGTGCTAATGTTTCGATACCTATAAAGCATATTGATACTTATATTTAATTATGATTTTATGAAATTTCAAAATTCAAAATTCAAATCAATATTGATGCATTAGATTAGTGTCCATGTCAAATCTCGGATATAGATACTCTTCAGATGGTATCAATACGTAAGTGTTAAAATATCCAAAAATGTTGGTTATTCCCTTCATGTTTTAGTAATTGCATATGCACCCCTAAAAAAATTTAAATTGCTTGCAGTTGGGCCAAAACGCTATGATTGTGAATTGTATTCATTTGGCGCGATCTATGACCAGTAATTGTTTGTTTGAATTTGATTATTTGTTGTTATTTCAATATATTAACAATACAATACAGTTTTTCGGATGTTATTGACAAGGTAAATCTGACTTCGTTCGGAAATGTTTCTCCAAACGAGCTTTTCAAACACAAAAGCACCGTTTTTTAACTTTTTGGTTTGAGTCAATAATCATTTTTCAAACTTGAATTTTCGGTTGAAAATAAGGTGTTTGGGATTGCGTTAGCGTTTCAAATAAATTTTTAGACCAAAAACACTTCCATAGACATTCTCAAACGGCCCATAAACTAATCAAATATCAATTTCATTTTAGTGTATCGATACCCCATCCTTTGGTATCGATACCCAAGGAACAATAACGATACTCTATGAATAGAGTATCGATACTACCTAACCAAAAACCCCTTGTTTTGGTTGTTTGGAGAACAATATCGATATTTTTCATCCATAATCGATACTCAAATATAGAAATGCTCTAGTTTACACGAAAATGCGAAATTCGACTCATACCTTAAGTCCTTCTAAGACCCTTAAATGTTATTTAAAGCTTATGTAAGTTAAAATGGATCATAATAGGTCATTTCTCAAGTTTCATAACATCAAAAACATCATAAGTTATGTTTCACCATAAATGTACTTACATGCATCATGAAATCCTACAAGCCAACCTAACACAAATAATGACTTACAAGTAGTATAGATAAGTTAGAAGTGTGTTACCTTAGTCATATATTGTTGGAAACCACCCAAGGTTTAACCAAGTACTCTCTTTTTCTTGACTTTGCTCTTGGAGCTTTCTCTCACTTCTTTCATTAGATAAGAATCAAGAAAATAAGTTACTAACTTATTGAAGGCTTGAAAGGAAGCTAGGGAGGCTTCACACAACTAAAAATTACCAAAATTGAGTTAGATTACTTAAGGATTCTAAAACCCTCATGAACCCCCACTTAGGGTCACCATGGATAATTAAGAGAAAAATAAGCTTGAATAGGAGCTCTAGAGATGTTGATTAAGGCAAGACTAGTTGTAAGGGGTTCACTCAAAAATTTGGAGTTGATTTTTTTATACCCATTCACCTGTGACTAAGATTTTTACTATTTGTGTGTTATTTTCCTTAGCTTCCATTCATAACCTGTTAGTGCATAAGATGGATGTTAAGACAACTTTTTTGAATTGTGATCTAGATAAAGAGATCTATATAGAGCAACCTCAAGGATATACGGTTCCTTTAAGATTAGTAGACTCATAAAGTCCTTGTATGGTCTTAAACAAGCTCTGAAACAGTGGTACGAAAAAATTCATAAAATCATTTTTAGTTATGATTTTATAGTCAATGGTGTTTATGCATGTGTGTACACTATGTTTGATTTATACTGTGTTATTATTAGTCTATATATTGATGACTTATTGATTTTTAGTGAACACATCGAAGCCATTAAGAAAACCAAGAAATTTTAGTTTACCCAAATTTTTATCTACCAGATTTGAAATGACCAATTTAGGAGAGGTAGATGTAATATTAGGGGTAAAAACTAAATCTGACAAGGGTTTTTCTTTAAATCAATCTCACTATATAGAAAAAGTATTAAAGAAATTTGATAGCTTTGATGTAAACCCCGTGAGAACCCCTTATGATTCTAACATATTTTTAAAAAAGAAGAAAGGGAATTGTGTATCTCAAACTGAGTATGCCAAGATTATTAGAAGTCTTATTTTCATAATGAACTACACTCAGACAGATATTGCTTATGTTGTCGGTAGACTAAATAGATATACTCATAACCCAAGTAACGAACATTGGAATGCTTTTAAGCACTTATTGAAGTATCTTAAAGGTACCATGACTTGAGTCTGCATTTTTTGGGTTATCTGATAGTCTTTGAGGGATAGTGTGATGCCAATTGGGTAACTGTTAATGATGATGTCAGTTCTACTAGTGGCTATGTCTTCACTTTGGGAGGAGCATCAATTTTGTGGAAGTCTGCTAAATATAAGTCTATTGCTCGCTCCACCATGGAATCAAAGTTTATAGCACTTGATTTAGCCAGACAAGAAGCTGGATGGCTTAGGAAACTACTCGTAGAGATTCCTTTGTAGGGGAGGAGTACGCCTCCCATTTCCTTACTATGTGACTCATAAGGAGCAATATGTCTTGCTCAAAATCAAGATTATAATGGTAAGAAAAGGCATATTCGGATAAGACATTAATGTGTGAGACATTTAATACTTAATGGTGTACTCTCTACGAAGTATGTGAAATCGAAAAGGAACCTAGTTGATCCACTAACCAAAGGGTTATGTAGAAAAATGGTTCTTGACACGTAGAGGGGGGATGGGTCTTAAGCCCATTGACTTAATATAGTACACTTTTTCCTATCCCTATGGCGTATTATGTATAATTGAGGCTGAGTCTTCGAACTCTTAATGGATTTATAGCCTATGTTTTTTGGGTGGTAATAGTGAGAAGAACTTGATGAATCCACCAACATGAAAGGATGAGCTTGTGCTCTTAATGAGTTCATAGCCCATGACTTGGGTGGTCCTTGTGAGACAGACTTGATGAATTCATCGAATATTAATTATGAGGTTGAGCTTACTAAATGCTCTTAATGATTTCATATCCCTGATTTGGGTGGTCTATATTGAGTTAGACTTGATGAAATCACATTCCTAAATGTGAATGATTAGCCACCTTCTATGGAAAATGTTAGGGCCTTTTTTCTAGAGCACTTACCAGCATCTCGAGGAATATTGGCTATAATGTTGATCTATCGCGGAACTCAGTTGAAGAAGAAATTAATTGTGCTATGAATTTTTACTCTTACCTTAACAAGTTCAAGATTCGTTCACTTGTAAAACAGAAGAATTGTTCGTTTAACTATGTATTAGTTCCAGATAAGTCACTAATACTTAAGCGAATAATTTCGCATTGCTCTTTTCTTAATTTCAATCCTTTTTCGGACAAACAATACTTATTTGTATTTGTGGGATTGTAAATAATGCAAATAAATTAAAATAAGATTTTGCTTTTCAAAGTTGATGCACTCTGTTGAGAAACAAGCGTTATATTGCCGAGATTTTGGTGAGAAGTTTTCATCCCAATTTTCCATATTTACCCCAATATGAAGCCTATATAAAGAAGGCTTGTTTCCCATTCCAGCTTACTCAATCAAAAAACCATATTTCTTCTCTTGTCTTTTGTTTTGAAGCTTTTAAGCTTTCAATTTTCTTTTACTATTTCTTTTAAGTTTTGGTAGTTTGATTGAAATCGCCTATCTTTCAAAACCTTTATTCTTTGTTTACTATTCGACCTTCAAGAAAAAAAGTAATCAATTGAGCTCCAACTTCCTATTTCGAGTGTACGAAAGTATTGTGTTAACCTTGGGTGTAACACACCAATTTGTGGGGTTAAATTTTTTAATTGAATGTGGGGTTTAATGTATTAATCAAATTTGTATTTATCTTCAACCACCCTATCCCAGTATGCACCTCAACCTCCACCCACTATATTTTGTAGTATTTATTTCAATAATTGTAGGAAAATAAAGAATCACAAGTGGCTAAGAGTTGTCTCGAACCGTGCTTTCCTTCTTAACATGGGCCACCAAAACTCACCTGCCTCCACCCCTCTTATAATTCTGCACTCTGATGGTGCGCATGAAGATAATCTATGTATCACCCAGTTCCCGCGACTTGCTTCGTTCCTCCACCACCGCTTCCGGATCCACCATGTTGGTTCACCCCGGTAAATCATCCCTCTCTTGCATCCTGACACGACGTCGTGCAGTGGCCCATATGGCTTCGACAATTCTTATTTGTCTTAGTTTTGGTCGAACTCCTTGTTTTCTGAAGTCCGGGGGAAGATCAAACGGATGACGCTTATTGTTTAGATCGAGATGTTCCTTCCTTGTTGCCGTTGGATTCGGATGTACAGATGGTAGGAGTATTTTCCGGTTGATCTCATGGATGGTACCACGTATCATGCTTGTTCTTCGGGCAATATCAAAGTCGGTAGAACATCCGTCCGAGCTTCCCAAGTGGAACTACGATGGATGAAATACCATGGAAATCAGAGCTGCAACTGCAAATAAAAGCATCATCCTCTTCTTCATTAGCGGCTGCTCCTAATGTTCGCCTCAACTCTCTTGAATCTGCCATTTCCAAGCAATATAGTGATGCGTGAAAAGAGAAAGAAATAGTTGACAGTTGCGTGAGAAATAAAACTTGAAATTTAGTTGAATTTGTAATAAATCACGTGGGTGGTAGATAATGAAAAGGAAGATGGGCAAACCACAATTTTAGTCATCCATTTTTGGTAAGTTCTGAACTTGTCCTCTAGTTATGATGAAGTTTTGATCATGCTATGAAAATTTAAGTTAATTCAATTTAGTCCCTAATTTTAGTAATTAGATATTATATTGGCTCCACAAGTTTTTAGATTTACTAATTGGGTCCTAAAATTATTATTATTTAGATTCTAATAAATTATTTTTATGGCGAGGAAATTATTTGGAATCGAGTTCGTATATTTGATGGTCCGGGTACGTGAAAGAAAAATTGAATGCTCGAAATCAATTATAATGAGTTCAAATTTGAGGGGAAAAAATGAGGCTCTGGCAGCGTATTTGAATATAAAAAAATCATATTTTGGATTCTCTTCAACGTCCTGGGTTCGAATCCGAAGTTCGTTTTTTCAAATTCGTACCCGGTAAGTCGTTTTTCCATATTTTACCTTCGGATTCAAGTTAGCTTCTCAATTAAGTTCAGCTTTTGACGTACATTTGGTTTCTTTGTATCCGAAGGATTATTGGAAGTTGATTTCAAGATCGAGGGCATTCGAATATATTTTAAATGATCGATCAGTATGGCATAGAAATCGAGGTAATACTTTACTACCTCTTTATGCTTTATGGAACATGTGAATATTGATAAATGCATGAATAAGATAATTTTGGTCTCATTTGTGTAGTTAATTAATTTCTACACTCGATCCGAATACAATAGAGATTTGGTAATTGATTATGGTTCAGATGACTTTTATAAGAAATTGAGAAATTACTAGAATTAAATTTCAAGTTATGTGTTTGGTAATAAAGAAATCAATCTGGATTTGTAACTTATATTTTATATCATCAAAGGTTACATGTTAAAGGTACTTGGATGAGAAATTATGAGAATATTTTGATTAGGTAAAATTAAGAAATTACCCTTATATTGGAAAATGACAAGAATTGTCCCTGGAAGTGGATTAATAAATCTGAAAAGACATATTGATCTGATAAATATATTGATGTGCATAAGAAATGTTAGTTTTACTTGAAAATTATAGATAATCGGTTTTTAACCCCAAGAGGGTTTATGCAAGATACTAAAAGTCTGTTAAGGGATCATTTCAAGATCATAGATTGTTTGAGGAAACAACTAACCATAGGATCTCTAAATTATAAGTATGCTTGTTAAGAGTTAATACCGAAATCATCGGGTTAAGAAATTACGAAAATTCCCTTGAATGGTAAAAATAGCTCGAGTTAACTCTGAATGAAAAAATACTTTGAGGATTTGTACTTAACTCAATGAATTAAGGATTTAATTGTTAAGATCCTGTCTTTGTACAGAAAATTTCTAATAACCTGTTGGTAACTTCTGCGAAGACAATTGACCAGAAAATCTCCGAGTTAAGAATAAATTATCGAGGGTGCTCTTTTTTCAGAATTATTTGAAAGGTCTGGAATAAATAATAAGTTGGAATTAAATAATAAGACAGAATGGAATGAAAGGATTGAAATACACCGAATCTTTAAAATAACCAGAATACCCCTGTAATGAAAAAGACTCAAGAATATTATCAAGCTCAGGAATGATTGGATATCCTCGAGCTCTGAAAAGAATGAAATGAAACTGAGCACCAGAATGACCAAAATACCTTTATTACCTAAAATTAGTAGAAGTGTTGGATTAATTAAGGAATCCAAATAAACATGGATGTAGTACTACTCTAAAATGTTATGGATCACATATTAAGCCGAGCAATCAATGCTAGAGTATATGTCAGTACTTAAAATGTATAGATGTTACTTGAATGCGTGTTCGTCTTCTCAAGTGTGGTTCGATGATAATTTTGAAAGTACTCAGTTCAACTCTAGGTCGCATTCGATAATAAGAAATGGATATTTGTTAGACAAATCAACCACGAAGACCAAATTAAATTAAACGGAAGTACAATATGTATCTGAAATTCAGAAATGTTTGGATTATCGGGAAAGCTCTGAAGTAACCGGGATAGACTTGACTGAGAAACGAAATGAGTAACCTCAATGACTGAGGATTAAATAGGTGATTGGATGAGTTTGGGAACACTGTTGAACTTACATGATGAATTATCCTTTTGGGTCATAAAACATGAATCAAGTACGTATGTATTTCCTGATATCGTTGAAATATGGAAATGAAATAAAGACTATTGGAAGATCTATTCAGCGATGATTACGATGATTTATGGACAAGAATTATTGGTATTAAAGAGTAAATACTCTGAAAAAGGCAATAAATTGACGGGTCGACATGCATTAGTTCTTAGTGATTGTTCAATAAACTGATCGATTAACATGGATTGTAAATGTCTTAAACTTTGTTTCTCCTTTATTAGCTCAAATCACTATGGGCATTCTGGAACACTTTCCTGATGCACCTGAAAATATGGTGGGATTCGAAAGTATCAACCTTAAATGTCTGGCTAGATCGGTTAGCAATTGATTCTCCTCAATAGAACCTTGTTCCTGAAATTCGATCAAATTGCTCGAGTTTCATGTTGTCCTTATTGATAACGATAAATGCCTCTGAAAAATATACGTGGATACTCTAGTGTGTTCCAAATGAATTACATTACGGTTTTATATGTTTTGAAATGAGTTTAGTACAAGTATTGATTTACTGGTTTATGAACCATGGCAACATGGTAAGTGATTTGTGATTATGGTTTTATCGAAAATATAAATTGTTTCTGATTTATGGAATCACGGAAACTATTGGTTTATGAATTATGGTTTTATGTTTCACTGGTTATACTCGAACTGTTTTACTGGGATATTATATGGGTAGACTGGAGGTACAGCTCTGATCAAGCTGGAAACTTCTTATGGACCTAAAGGATCTTTGGGTAGGCTTTCATTCCCAAGATACTCCCTTGGGTTAATCATTTGACTACTTAAGGTGTACAGGTGGAAATTTGGTATACGATTTATTTCATGATAACGGATATGACATATTACTGGATCACGATCCAGGTATTACGATTTACAGATAAAACTGATTTCTACTGGATTTTTATATGGATAGGAATCTGGAGTATGGAGGCACAGTCCTGATCCGGATTGTTTGGGACCACTGGTGCTTGCTGGTGTGGAGACATGACCATCCCTGTAGCTGCTGACATGGAGGGAGGGGACCACTGATCATGGCTTGTGCATGTATGGAAACTGCTCACGAGAAACTGTTGGGTAGACTAGAAAGGTCGGCGGCAGCAAAGATGGTTTGGGTTTCATTTGGTTAATGATGTCGGGTTAATTGGTATAGGCTCGGTTGATTTTTAGCATTGATCTTGGGCTTAATTTGGTAAAAACGAACTAAGTTAAATGGATTTGAAATGTAAATAATGGAGTTTGGACAATTGGATGTTTTATATTGGATTTGATTTAATTTTATATTCTGGTATTTGGGTGTTAACAAAAAGGTTAAAAATATTTGAGCTTATTCTTACATCAATGATCACCCAACCTTAATAACCCAATTAAGCAAAGGCAAGCCACCAATACTATCGATGCCACCTGAATCGATGCACGAACACCTTAAAATTGATCTTCAGTCATCTTTGACTCGATTTGAGTTGTATGTGTAAAATTAGGGTATTACAATTTTACATTTTGAGGTAATTAACATGCAAATATCCAACATCTATATTTTTTTGTAATTTGGTACTTCAACTTTCTTTCATTTTAGTCATTTCTTTGAAGCTTCTATAATTTCAATTTTGCTCATTTCAATCTTTTCAATTAAACCATTGAATATTATAAAATTTACCTTTCTAAAACAAATCTCAATTTATTATTTAAGCAAGTGAAACTCATATTTGAATACATTTAACTCATTTTTGGACTTCAAATTATCGGATTGAGATAAATTTTGGGTATCTGAATTTGAGATGTTACATATGGTTTTTGTTATGTATTGGGTGTCACAAATAGAATGTGTAAATATGAATGCCTACAATTATAATTATCCCAATAAAAATGTGTCATGTCATCATTGTTGTTGATTTAATGTTGGGTGATTTGATTGTTAAACTTATATAACGTTAATGCCTTAATTGTCTAGATTTTCATTTAGTGACCAAAATAGAAACATGTCATAATTTAGCAATTAAATCAATAATTTATCCCAAAAAAAAACCCAAAGTTTCACTCTATCAAGTAAAACTTTTGGCCTTGAAAACTTATTGCACGGGATAGTAGAAGGCTAACATTTTTATTTACTTGTTTGTGGAAATGCTTGCATACATAGAAAAATCGATTGTCCCTTGTTAGAAAGAGTTGATTGAAGCTGAATCTGAAGCTTAAGCTTAAGCATGCGCGGTTGTAAGTCGTTAGTAACATCTGAAAATGAATGATTAGTTGAAATCGGAGGGATCCTCTTGTAGATGAGAATCAAGGCTTGCATGGGATTCAGAAAGGAGCCAACATTCCATGTGGTGCCATACATATTTCAGATTTTACGAGATTTGGTAGGAGGATCGACTTTGGGTATAACATCACATTAAATGCATTTGGATGCTAACTTCCAAACCATGTACTAATACACACTCAAAAGCAATCTACAACTTAATTGATTTTATATGGGATGGATTGAGAGGGTTGATGGAGATGATTGTCTCTCGAAAATTTTAAATTCTCGTACAGGGTATCTGTTTCACATAAAACATTTTTAGAAAATATTTTTCTCATTTTTCAGTTATTCGTTAGCAGAAAACAAGTACGTCAATATAATTAATTTCGGTGGTCAATGAAATTTATTTTGTATTTTCTGGAAAATGAATTACAATATGATTTTCCGTAAGTCATTTTTTTAACTTTTAACCACAAGCATAAATACTCAAAATAATATTATTTTACTTATTTAATATTAATGTAATAATTTTATTTTAATAGTATAATAATAATATTCTTAATTTAATAAGTAATTAATAATATTTTTCAATAATATAATATAATATAATTATTTTGATAAATAATTAATTTACCCAATTTATTTCAATAGAATATACTAGTTTTAATACTTTATTTATAAAAGTATAGAAATAATATTTTAATAATACTATTGACATAAATAATATTAAATAAATTATTATAGTATTTTAAGAAATATATTATTATTTTAATATATATTTTATAATAAATCATATTATTTTGTATTCAGTATTTATAATAAATAATTTCTAAAAATCTTCGTAATTACGGAAAAATAGTTTACACAATATCATCCTAACATCGTAAAATGATTTTCAGAAATTATTTTCTAAAAAATATAATTCATTTTAATGAAAATATTTTTCCAAAATTATTTTTTAGTGAAACAAACAAACCCATAATTTAGATTTTTTTTTATATTTTCTATTGATAACATGTTTTCATCCCTTAAAATGTTATTAATTTATCTCTCTAAAGATTCATAAATTCACCCTTAACATAAAATTTTCCGTTCATACCTAATTTTACCTTATGTGTATATATGTCTAAAGGCCAAGTTCCCAACTAGAGATGAAAAATTATAAATTTTCTATTTTCTATTTTCTATTGATAACTTGTTTTCATCCTCAAAAATTTTATAAATTTATCTCTCTAAAAATTTATAAATTCACCCTTAACATAAAATTTCCATTCGTCCATAATTTTACCCAATGTGTATATACATCTAAGGGCCAAGTTCCCATCTAGAGAACGAAAAGGCAAACAATAAGTGACCTGATCTATTTTCATCCACCTCGTTAGTTATATAAGCGGCGATATAGGGAGAGCAGTTTTAATATTCAACCCTCGACAGTTCATAATTGCTAACCAGTCAATGGATGCAAAATTTAGAAACATGTTATGGAAACCATATCAAAATTAGGGTAAAATATATACATGCTATCATGGATCAATCGAAGAGGGTTGATAGAAAGGTGGTCTAATGAAAAATCTAAATTTTATATAATTTAGATATATTTTTTGTATTATATATTGATAATCTATTTTTACTCTTAAATTTTTTTAAGTTCATCCCCTAAAATTTTATGAGATCACTCTTAATATAAAGTCTTGCGTTCGTCTCTAGAGAAAAATCTAATTAATACAACCCCTTCCAAAAAAATTTAGTATAACAATATTTTAAGTCATTTTTAATTTAATTATTAGTCAAATAAGGTGTTTGTAATTTTTAATTTTTAGATGTAAATATTTAATAGATTTGTATTTATCTGATATAAAATAATTTTATCTCTATCTATGTTTAATCATTTTATTAAAAAAAAATTGTTTAATCATAACTTGGGGTGTTCAAATCCATGTATTCTGATTTTCGGGTAGTTGATTGGCCGGTCTGTGTCCCAACCCGGATGTTGTGGATACCCAATAATCGGGTATCCGGATTTTGCGAGTACCCGTAATTTAGATAATCGTACTTGATCTTTTATCATTTTCAAATTATTAATTTAAAAAAAACATACAACTTAAATTATTAAACAAAATATTATATTAATTATTAAACATACAGCTGCAGTGGGTGGGTGGGTTTTTTTTTAAAATTTTATTAATTTAATTTAATATATAAAATTATTAATAATTAAATATGTAATATTATTATATATAAAATAAATAAATGTAACCGAGTACTCAGGTAACCGGATATCCGGAAAAATGTAATTTTGTGACCCGGACCCAACCCAGAAAATGTCGGGTCGATACTCGGCCCGGTCGACTAATTTTTTTAAATAATTACTCAGTTTTTTTAATTCGGATCATCAGGTCAACAGATAGAATCAATCGGGTTTAATTTTTTTAAACACCCCTAATCATAACTTCGTCTCTGTTTGTACCTACATGAAATGGTTGTTTTGCTAAATTATTTCCTAATTTGATGCTCATTTCATTTGGCTAATTAAAATATGAAAATAAAGTTTTCAATTCATAACGAATGTATGGCCAATTTATGTAGGTTAACCACCATATATACTTACAATTTAGATACTTTTTATAGTAATATAATTATAACTATAATTAACATAACCATAATCAATTATTATAATACGCAATCAAATTAATAATTAAAATTCTCTTTTAACTTAAATCACTGATTTAGATTTAACGAGAGAACCTTTTCAATATTTCGGCAGCAATAATAATAATAATAACAATAATAATAATAATAATAATAATAATGCAACGACAGAACATTTTAACTTAATTATGTAATTTTCATTAAATTAGGCATTCGTTAAAAATGTTAAATTCAATCTATTATATATATAGAGGTTCGTAACAACATAATAATGGATAAATTACACGTTTAATTTTTCAATTATCACTTTTGTTTTGTTTAAGTTACAAATTGTTATTTTTAAAATCATACATAATGTTTAGTTTTGGGTTCATTTTAGTCATCCATAGTTAAAAAATAACAATAATGCTAATATATTACCATAAGGTAATACCACATCATCGTTAAAAAATAAAAATATCACGTTAGTAGTTCTATTGATTTTTGATGGTGAATGACCAAAATAAAATCAAAATGTAATGTTATGTATAATTTTTAAAAAAAAAATAATAATTGAATGACCAATATAAAATAAAAGTGATAGTTTGAGATATTAATTGTGCAGCTTGCCTAAGATAATATTGCATATATATATATATAAATACCATCCCCTCTCTCTCTCTCTATATATATATACGTGTGTGTGATATTTCATTTAAATTGTTGACTACTTCACAAAGGCGTTTGAAAAATCAATAATGATTCCAAAGTTGGACTAAAAAGGTAAAAGGGTACAGAAGACTTCAATGAGCTATACTATTTTAGGCCATACAATTGTGTTCGCAATAAATACTCAGTAGTAAATTGGGAGTTTGCAGATATTACACAAAGCAATTTGGGGACAGCCTGCTATGCTGCCTTTGAAATTAGTAAACAATTCAGACGTTAATAATAATAATGATAATCAAATAAAGACTACTTAACTTTATATTAATGAAAGATTAATTATCTCTAATTAACATGACTTGAACGTTTAAGTTATTAGTTTTGGACTCGTAACTCATTTAAAACTATAAGAAGAAGTTAAAATGGACTATTTAATTTTATTAATTAAGGCATTAATAATTTAAAAAATTATCTGATACACGTGTAAATTAACGTTTGACACGAACTTATTTATTTTAATAACACATGTCCTATTTGGAATTTACGAGTTTAAGCTTTAAAATTTAAAATTTTAGATTCTAAATTTTAAGATTCAAGTAAATTAGATTATACAAACTTTAATTTACACAATTTTCACATCAAAAATTTAATATCAATAATTTGAGTTTTTCTCTCTCTCTCTCACACACACACACACATATATATATATATATTAATTTGACGTAAGCACAAAAAATAATTTTCAATTTTTAATGTATTATAATTATTATATGTTTAAAAATAGTTGTCAATCATTTGACGTTAAATGTTCATATCTTTGACATTCATTATACTCGAACATAAGATCTCAAGAAATAACAACAATTATTATTATAATTTATGATACGATATTATGGAATAAAAAAATTAATACAACACACACGTATGCATGCACGCGCGCGCCTACATATATATATATATATATATATATATATATATATATATATATATATATATATATATATATATATATATATATATATATTATATTATATTAAGTTATTTTCATATATTAACTTTAATAGTATGAAATAATTATGGGGATAATATATATATATATATTTATAATCTTTCATGTTAACTACATATTTAAATCCTATAAACACAAATATTTGAATTTAGATTTCTTAATAAGAATAACATTCGTATTACCATTGAAAGCTTTTAATGATTTCAATTCTTATATATTATTTTAAAATTATAATTATAAAACATTAAAAATTATTAAAATTATTAATGTAATTTCAGAAATTTTAATTAATTCATTAATCAGCATGCAGTTTCCACAAATTCCTAAATGCTTCCCAACCGTGTGTAACCTATCCTTGAAAACCAACCAAATTCCCTTTTGTTTATAATCCGATTTAAGTGTCAAATTATCCCCACGCGCCTTCACTCGCCTTTAGACAACCTGTACACCCGAGCATTCATTTGCCTCGTGATTTGTTGTTGAGATGTCGGCCAAAAGCCACGCATGAGTCCCAAGTTTGTCCGGCTCCTTGGCCCCACATGGAGGGTAAGATATTGCATTTGTCACTGGTTATGAACTTGGCTTTGTGACATTTATGCAAGTTTTCGATAATGATGTTCAAGATAAAATATCGGACTTGTCAAGATATTGATGTAAGTATCCGACAGGAAGGTTTAAGATAGAGTATCGAGCTTGTTAAGGCCACCAGACTTGGCCCATCACTTGGAGAATGTTGTGAAATCCGTTCACATTAACCTTGCAGAAAATGAAAGTGGTATCATATCCGAATATGATCACAGAAGCTCGGTAAATATAACAAGAGACAACAAAATCAATAAGATATTGTGGGAGAATCTTACCATATCTGCTGTGAACACATATCAAAGAAAATAATCCTACTAATGGATGTAATTAGGTAGGATTGAGTTGTAATTCCTTGATTTAGGGGATTTCTTATTAATTGGGTAGATCTTAATTGTTGATGTAAAACGATCTTGGCCATTGATTGAGAGAGAGCTCAACTATAAATAGAGAGTCTCTCATTCTCATTTGTATCATCCATTTCATTCATTCTCTTTGAAGATCAATAAAGCTCTGAGGTATTTACTCTACTTTTAGTGTTCTTTGTTCTTTATTCTCTTAGTGTTGCTGCCTATCTTAGTAGTCAGGAGTAGCAAAATTTGTGTTTGCACTTCCACACGATAGTCCAACCTTGGTGGCTTGGAGTAGCCACGTTGGTGTTAAAGCTTCCACAATCCTAGAAGCCTTGAGGGTTTGATTTCAACCTTTGTGAGTTTGCATGCTCACTTAGATTGGGTAAGGCTTACTTAGTCATATAAAAGACCAAGAAGTGTCAAGAAGCGTCTAAGGCCGCACGGCTCGTCAGACTTTAACTATGATATTTCGATGGTTTGGGCTTGAAGGTTCTAAGGGTGTGACAAGTGGTATCAGAGCGAGTTGTTGTGGGCAGATAATAATCGTTTTGTTCGTGTTTGGTGGAAGGTGTGAAATCAGGTAAGTTTGATTCACTTACTGTTCAGTCAATTTACATTGATAATTGAGTTGGTAAAGATTTACGCTCGAGCTAGTCAAGGGTAAATTAAGCTAGTTCATGGAAAAGTTAATTGAGATGGGGCACAAGAGAAAAGGAGTTTTCACATGCAAATGTGGGAAACGGGAAGAGAGTCTGGTGGGCTCGAGAGTATCGTCGGTGTCCAAGCATTGGGACGCCATGATGAGTTTGAAAGAAATCCTTGAGGCAGCAAAAACACACCAAGATAAGCTGGATCTCGGGGTAGAGAGGCTCAATGGTGGAGCTCAAGGCATGTTCGAGAGAGACAATACATTCACTCATGAAGACGATGAAAGTCTTGATGAGGAACAAGAAGAGGAATTGACAATCTATGAGAAATGGGTTTATTTGATGGAAGGTTTGGCTTTCCACGCAGAGAGACTCATCAAGTTGGAATAGATCTCAATTTCTTGGGAAAAGAGGGTCGAGAAACTTACAAAAGTCGAGGAAGAGGTCAATGAGACCCAGGGTGTGATGGTGTCATGCCTTGATAAATTAGAGTCCATGGAGGACATGTTCAAGGATGAGACGCAATGAGTTCTTAACGAGTTAGAAATGGTTCAAGGGAGTAATACCCATGAAGCTGAGGTGATGGCTTTGAGAAACGAGGTGGATGAGCTCAAGAAAGAGTTGCTCGTATGAAAAGGAGCAATGAGTGAATTGGGTGCGCTCAATACCTTCTTGGGAGGACTTAGACTAGGAGTGATGCTCGGGGGAGAGCAAGGTGATGTCCAGAGACTTTCGGAAGCCATAGTTGTAGCCAGAAAGCTGACCGAGCTTGCGGGAGACAAGGCAACTAGCATTGTGTAATCCAGACCCATGCCTAGGTGTTGAATTATGTTTCGATATAACAAATTTATGGAAAATGTTTTTAGACTTGAATTGAATTTATTCAAAGTTTATAAAAATAATTCAAAGTACATTTAATTTGGAATTAAGCACAAAAATGTTTTTATGAATAGTAATGCACCGTATAAATAGTACTGATACTGTGTGAACAGTAATGAATAATACTAATGCTAAAAAACATCGAATGTAAAATGTGTATCGATACTGTTACAGTGTACCACTACACTGCTACAGTAATTTCAGCCCAACGGTCATAAAATTCAAATTTTATGAAGGTGTACCGATACCCATTGAAGGGATACCGATACTACTTGTTCTGGGCAGTTTTATTTTGCAGAAAATGAATCTCCAATGGCTCCAAAACATCCTCAATGGCTATATACGACTTCAAACTCATTCCAACTTATAAATACATGTTCAAGACATTTGAAGAACATAGAGAACAACTATCCAAGCAATCAAACACAAGAGAAGAGTTTTTCATTCTTATTTTCATATCTCTTGTAAATATTTGTTCCTGTGAGCTTAAATTTTGTAAACACCCTACCTTTGAGAGGTTTTCTTGCTTACATTTCCTTTCATTGTAAAGGGGTTTTGGTTCTAGCTAAGCATTGAAAAGCTAGGGATAAGGTTCTAGTTTAGCCCGTGAAAAAAATAGGGAGTTGTAAATGTTATCTCATTGTCCTTAAAAAAGAAATAACAAATTAGTGAATTTGTTGGAAAATCCTTAGTGAGGAGTTAAGGTAGTAGATGTAGACTTGGTTGAGAATTTGAAGCACTATAAATCACAGTGCAAATTTTCTATCTTTCAAACTCCTTAGTCCCTAAACACAATAATCATCCCGACCCCTCTTGGTGAACATTTTCGGTTGTCGATTCGAGCTTTCGCAAAATCTCAACACTAGGGATAGTGGAAATAGTAGGGGAGACCGGGAAAAGGTACAATTGGGAGATGGTAGAGAAAGCTCTTCAAATGGCCAAGGTGAACCATCGACTGTTCGTAGCTAAGGAAAGCCATCGGAAAAGAATGAAAAGACTAATTCTGGTGTGAAGAAGAAGACGAACAAGGAAAAGATGAAGTTCTTCTTCTGTGATGGTCCTCATTTGATCAGAGGATATCCTGATAAGCATCGTCTTGTAACCATCATGAAGAGGATGAGAGAAGGAGAAGTAGCGGGAATTGGTACGGTTGTAAGTGTTAAAGCTGCCAAGCCATGGGAAAGACTTGGTCTGATTGAGGGTAAAATATTGTATTTGTCACGGGTTATAAACTTGGGTCCGAGACATTGATGCAAGTTTTCGACAGGGAGGTTCAAGATAGAGTTTTGGGCTTGTCAAGACATTGGTGCAAGTGTCCGACAAGAAGGGTCAAGATAGAGTGTCATGCTTGCCAAGGCCACCAGACTTGTCCCATCACTTGGAGAATATTGTGGAGCTCATTCACATTGACCTTACAGAAAAGGAAAATGGAATCATATCCGAAGATGAACACAGAAGCTCAGTAAATATGGCAAGAGATAATAAAACAGGAAGATATTGTGGGAGAATCTTACCATATCCGGTGTGAACACATATCCAAGGAAAGAATCCTACTAATGGATGTAATTAGGTAGGATTGGGTTGTAATTCCTTGATTTAGGGGATTTGTTATTAATTGGGCAGATATTAGCCATTGATGTAAAACGATCCGGGCCATTGATTGAGAGGGAGCTCAACTATAAATAAAGAGCCTCTTCTCCTCATTTGTATCATCCATTTAATTCTTTCTCTTTGGAGAGTAATAAAGCTCTGAGGCATTTACTCTACTTTCAGTGTTCTTTGTTCTTTATTCTCTTAGTGTTGTTGTCGATCTTGGTGGCCAGAAGTAGCCACACTTGTGTTTGCACTTCCACACGATAGTCCAACCTAGATGGCTTGGAGTAGCCACATTAGTGTTAAAGCTTCCGCAATCCTAGAAGCCTTGAGGGCTTGGTTCTAACCTTTGTGAGTCTGCATGCTCACTTAGCTTGGGTAAGAGTTACTTAGTCTTAGAGAAGACCAAGAAGTGTTAAGAAGCGTCTAAGATTGCACAACCCGTCAGACCTTAATTATGATATTCTGATGATTTGGCTTGAAGGTTCTGAGGGCGTGACATATTGCACATGATTACCACAATGATCTGGGTTATTTATTTAGCACGCGTGGTTCTAGCGTGGGGAGAGTTTGTAGCAGTTTTAGCTTACCCATTAGGCAACGGTCAACGAGCGAAAAAAGCCGCTTTTAAAGCCAAGTCTTAATAGTAATAATTAACAGAGAAGAAAAAACCCATGGACAAGTCTTAACCTTGGTTAAAAGGACTTAACATTAATAAATAAAAAATCTCATTTACAAGTTACTTTTGGGTTAATTACGTAGTCAGACATCTAATTATTATTTTAGTTCAGTTTTAATCATCTAATTATTATTTTTGCAAAATCATGTCTAAAGTTATATTTTTATCATTATGTTTTAAAAATGAAAAAAAACTATTGATATGACAATTATTTTTAAATAATAATACGTCAACATCATCGTTAATTTTATAATAACAAATGAATAAAATGTAACTTGAAATATGATTTTGAAAAATATAATAGTTGAATAACTCAATCTAAACTAAAATGATTTAAATACTTAGTTTACCCTTAATTTTTAGTTTATAAAACAAATATTAAAATGGAGATTAACCCACGGTTGGGTTAAGTCATACAAATTGCAAAGGCGTTTCTACCGATAAATCACATTTAGACCTAATAATTATCTTCAAGCACCCTCTCCCCTAATATTATTGATCTAGCACCCTTTATGATATGATTACAATAAAGTATGGATCGTCAGCCATGCCTTCGCAGGGTTCAGTCCGAGCTGGCGCCACGTCGCGCTTTCGCTGAATGTCTGACACGTAAGGAAGGCGTGAATCATTATTCGCGCCTTTCCTTTGATTCAATCGAACCGTTCGTATCCCACATTAATTACCACCCGTCCCCACTCTCTTCTCGCTATAAAGATCACACTCAACACAACCCTCAAACCACACACAAACCTCAAATTCTCTCATTCTTTCTATAATCAATATTTCTATTAAGAAGGTAAAATATTTTTATTATATTATAATTATTGAATAATTTATTATTTTATTAAATTTTATTGTACTAGTTTTTTTATTACTTTTTGCAGTTATAAAATGGAAGGCGGATTGCTACGTTTAGATGAGAATCATATCTCGAGGCATTTTGTCGATACGGTGATAATTTCAAATTGTGTTGTCATTTTTAATTATTGTGAATGTTTTTTTATTTGATTTTTAGTGTTAGTTTATATTTTAATTTGTATACTATTTATTAAATTAAGAGAGATGACGTATATTAGATCCATTTATTCTTAACGTTAAGTTAGAGATACCTAGTCGTGCCTAGCCGTATTTAGCCGAGGCTGGATATGGTTACGCAGCGAAATATGAAGGGCAATATAACCTTGAACCCAACCTTATTTCTACACTGGTTGAGAAGTGGAGACCAGAGACATACACATTCCATATTACGTGTGGAGAGTGCACTATTACGTTGGAGGATGTTTTTATACATTTGGGGCTTTCAATAGATGGGGATGTGATTTTTAGGGTGGCGGATGGTGACTGGTATTCCTTGTGCGAGGAGTATCTTAGACGTGTCTCACCTAATTTCAACGGTGGTCAAATACTGTTAAATTGGTTGGACATAACTTTTCAACATTTGAGTTGCGACACCTCCAAGGAACATGTTGAAATGTATACATGGTCTTGCATATTATAACTCATATGAGGGATCTCGATGACTGAAAAATTGCGCAACCAAGTTCATTGTATATCATAGCGTCACCTTATAGATTTTCAAGTTACCGGCGCACTCAGTTGGGGCTCCGCTGTTTTGGCATTTTTGTATAGGGAAATATGTTGAGCAATGATTATTAGAAAAATGCTATCGACGGATGTCTTCTTATTCTCCAGTCTTGGGCGTGTTATCACATGTCCTTTTCATGTTCGGTCGTGAAAAACTCGTTGGTCTTCCTACTATTGTTGAGGTGATTTAAATACTGAATTCGTATATAAATAATTTTGTTGAGTATATAATGAAATTTTTTTCATTAAATAGATGGTCAAGTGCAAGAAAATATCATAGGGATTGACTGGATGAATTGAAAGAAATTCCACTTCTTATTAATCACAAGACTGGTACAGAGGTATGCATTTAAATTTTATTATTTACTTTTAATTATCGTTATATAATTAGAATATTATTTGATAAGAATTATATATTTGTTTTAGTTTCAATGGGCTCCTTATTCTACTAAAGAAATGGGGATTTGCATCCCACATCACTTTATAGGCCCATTAGATGTCTGGATGACGTTGTTCTCTCTGATATGTTATGCTATTGTCGAGCGGTATCCTACTGATCACGTACTCCACCAATTTGGTTTAGTACAATCTATTCCGTAAGCACTAAGAATCTCGACGATATGCATATCATTGATAGATGGAGCAAAAAAGAAGTCGACTGGCTGCGGAAGCACATCGAGTGGGTAATGACATGAGAGGATCGACGTGGACGCATTTCCCGTGTGAAACCCATTTATTTGGTTCATTATTCTGTTGTGGATGATTATAATGAGTGGTTCAACACGAATGGGAAATCGTTCCTACTTTACGAGGAAGCACGAGGTGGGAGCATTCATCGGCGCCGACAAAGACATCCACCGTCATAGTATTATCATCCCCTGACTCATGGACATAGAATAGACACTTCTGGCTCATCCTCAGCTACAACACCAGAACCATCACAACAACCACCATCTACACTTGTGTACATTCTGTAGTCATTTTAGATGGCACCACAGTCATAGCAGATGACACCGTAGCCATTTCAGATAGCACCGTATTTGGGTCAGACGCCATCGCTTCTATATTAGATGCCACCGCAGCCAGGTCAAATGTCACCGTAGCTGGTTTAGATATCATCATCGTAGGGTTTTATGATTGGGCTTCCTTAATAAGGATGAATCTGGTACAATCGAAAGCCAATTCTGAAACTCATCATGGGTTTTCTCATTACCTATAGGGAGAACTCAAATTTATATACCCTAAATACTTTTGAAAATTAGTATACGGGACCCATAAAACAGTTATAGTCTTGAATGGTATGAGAACAAACTGTTATGACATGGGAGCATGTATACTTCAGAGCTTGAAAAAAATCCATAG
This sequence comes from Hibiscus syriacus, assembly GCF_006381635.1. Taxonomy (NCBI): domain Eukaryota; kingdom Viridiplantae; phylum Streptophyta; class Magnoliopsida; order Malvales; family Malvaceae; genus Hibiscus; species Hibiscus syriacus. The sequence continues at coordinate 2,668,518 of NW_024062054.1, forward strand.
TCATACCACCTGCCTCGTGGATTAACTTTGAACGAGTTAACTTGAATCCCTTGAAGAGGTCGCGACATCTCTGTGACACAAATTACTTGATGGTTTCTAGAGAAGATTGTTACATATATTCCATTTGATGCAACAATTCTTTTTTCTATATCTGCAACTAATCTTGGGTGATAGACATGACCATTTTGTATCCAAGTTTGAACTTGTCCCCTGAGCTTGGTAAAAAGAGCTCCCAAATGAAAATACGTCGTTTTAACCAAATCTGATACTAGTAAATGATATGCCCTTTTAAGGTTGAATTAATAGACTCAACCAAGTTAGTCTTCATGTGTCCATATCGATATCCACCATCATATGCATTTGTCTACATTTCTTTGTTGATGAGGCTGATGTAATTGTATCATTGCTCATTCTTTCTTCGTAAATCTTGAAGCATGAACTCAAATATTTCAGGTAATAGTTCGTAACCTGAGCGACAAATATAGAACTTACTATTAAGTTTCCATAAAAAATGAAAATGATCGAGAAATAAAATTATGCATTTTAGCATACCCATGCGTACAAGTAATTGACGCTCATCATTCTTCTTGAACTTTTCATGATAGTTAGCAACAATGTGTCGGATACAATACCGATGTAGGACATATGGTGGTTTCTATATTGGGCCCAAAGAATCCATTGCTGCTTTGATCACAGCTCTGCGATCTGAAATGATACAAATTTTCCCTTGTGATAATATATAAACGTAAGTTTATGAGGAAAAAAGCCCAAGAATCTATATCTTCTCTTTCAAAAAGGGAAAAAGCAACTGAAAGAATGTTACGATTACCATCTTGGACAATTGCTAATAGTAAAACTTGCTTGTATTTTCCATACAAGAATGTCCCATCAATTTGGACCGTGAGCTTGTAGTACTTCAGAGCATTAATGAATGTGGGTAAGTCCAAAAAAGCCGATAGAATTAGTATCGATCGCGAAGCACTCGATAATTGTGGTATGCATGGCAAGTTTCAAAGTCAACAATTGTCTGACAACTATCATTTTGGATGTCAATAAATTCCTTATTCTCAATCAATAAATAAAGGAAATACGTAGTAAAGAGAAGTAAGGGTCGATTCCACAGGGACTTCGAAAATTATAAATTTCTGTATGATTTATTTATGCCAGGCGTGAAACAGTGAAATTGGGGGAATTTTGGTAAGAAAATATTAAAATAATAAAATCGATTAAATAAGTAAAACAATTAAAGTAAAAATAAGAAGATGAAGATTGTGAATAAATATTGTAAAAATAGCCTCAAGCTTTGCTTTGACTCAATTACCTTATGATCATCGAATAAGGTTTTCTCTTCGAGATTCACGTCGGTTACTTTGTCTACAAGGGCTATCCCCATGACACTATCTTGTATACCAAATACCCAAGGTAATCTTTGATTCCGGCTTCGGTAATTGATTCTAACAACATAAATTATTATAGATCAATTACCGTTTAAGTTCATGGCGTTCGACTCGGATTGTTGCTTCGATAATCGTCAATTCCGATCTCAATTCCCTATTGGCGAAGCTATCTCGCCAAGTATGTTACCAGGAAGTTGAATTGCTTTCTATAAGCCGAATCTTCCTCCCCACACATTTAATCGAAACAACCTCTTGACCAAAGTCAATCTTTGATTTTGAAAACTGTTTTGATTTTGAAAAATAAGCGCAGAGATTGAGAGAGATATTCCGAATATATTAAAGGTTTGTTTCAATTCTCCCGATGGAATTGAGTCATCGCGACAGCTCTCGGCTTATGAAAAGTTTAGCTAAGCATGACAAAAGTCATACTTAACATTTTGAAAACAAAGCTTGAAAAATAAAAAAAAATGAAAAGAACTTGAAAAGTAAAAAAAGAAAACTTTTATAAAAACTAAAGTGAAAAGAAGAATGTAATCTGAATGATGAGTTTAGGCTTACCCCAAGTGGATATTTATAGCCTCTCAAAGCCTAAAGGATAAATAAAGAAAACAAATAAAATAATCCTAAAGATAATTGTTTTTTAACTTAAATTCAAACTTAAACTAGTCTCCTAATGCAACTCTGCTCGTCAATCTTCTAGAAGGCGTGCGGAGGAAGTCTTCTAGAAACCGTCACTGACTGGACCTTCTAGAAACTGCCACATCAGGCCGCGTCATGCCCAGATTCGTGCCCATGTCTTCAGCCGTGACCATATAATAAAAAAATGCAGAATGCGCCCATTTTGTCACTAATTCTGGAAAGTAAGGACCTGCACGAAAACAAACATAACACGACCAATTTAGCAGTGATAATTCCTCAAAACCGAAGAAATAACGAGCAAAGATTAACGATTATGAACACTCATCAAATTCCGCCTCACTTATCTCATGCTTGTCCTCAAGTATGATTAATCAAACTAGTCAAAAATTTCATTTATTTTTCTTTGTTAAGTTTCACATTCAAGGAAAACAAGGTAGAGACCACAAGAAATATTCAAGTCAAGACATCAATCAATTGAATATCACTAATTGGAACAAGTCAAGTGCAATTGCACTATCCATTCATTCATCAATCTTAATGCTTATAACTCAATGCCTTACAGGGTGTTTTATTCAAGGCGTATTCAACATTTTTTTTTTCAATGGAGCATACAATGGTAAAATTATTCACTAATTGAATACACTATCTTGTATACCGAATACCCAAGGCGCATTCAATTTTTTTTTCAATGGAGCATACAATGGTAAAATTATTCACTTGTCCTAAAAAAGTTAGAAAAAAAAAGATAAACATAAAGGCTCGGGTTTATAAATGTGATGAAAACAAAGAAGCGGAAATAGGCTCAAAAGTGTTTAACTAAGGGGAAAAATGCATAGGTAGTCTATTTATTGGGCAAATGGGATGGTTAATCTTAAGGTGCCCAAATCATTTTTAAGCATCATGTTCATGTGTAATCTTGACATTATTCAACATGCATGTTCTAGAATATCAATGCCAAATTCAACATACTCAATCAAACAAAATGCGAGCGAAAATAATATACTCGTAAAGGTTCAAATCTCACCAGATTGTTTCATGCATTGAGCTGATCACATTTCAACCAAAAAAGGCATGGAATATCACAAAAGCGCCAACTTATCACAATTCATGTTATTCGCAATCAAGAACATCCTAACCTAAACAATTATGTGTTCCCAAACAAGCATAACATTCCAAAAATTTTCAACAAGACAAAGACAATTAATGAAAATTTTGACAAATCCAATAAACACATACTAGCATCGAAACATAAAGATAAGCAAGGTGAAATTCAATCCTATACTCTACTCACCCTCACTTAAAGCGTTTTGCCTCAAAACGAAAAATTAAAGTGCAAGAGAAGAAATAAAATACTCCCCGAATTTAATATCGACCGCAACCACGGCCTCGGCAACAGTGGGATGCTCTCAGACGTAGAAGTGGGCTACCCGAATTGATGTCGTGAACTGGAAATATTATCAGGTGGTGTTGTCGGTGGAAAACCAGCATCTAAATCCCTTGTAAAATGAGATAATACATTAGTAATAGTTGAACGAAAATAGGATCTGAGTTTACCTTAGGAGTATTATCCGTTGTCGCCGAATGATTGGAATAAAATGGAAATCCAGTAGGCGTGGTCGAGAGGAAGAGGTTGCCATAGTTGGCATGGACTAGAATGACGGAGACGACGAGAGAAGCGAAGAGGAAAGACGAACAGTGCTTGGTCCGGGGTGGAGAAACGTTGGCGTTGTCGGGTTGGTTTCATGTGCGTACCATCGTGGAGTAGAGAGGAGCGGATTGCATGGGAACTTGTTAGCGAAGCCGTAGGGTTTGGTGATTTTGTCGGAGGTGAGGAGAAGAAGGGGCGACGATTTTGTGTTTGTTTGGGGATGTCTATCGAGTTGGAGAAGATGAAAGGGGGTGGGTTTAAGTTTGGTTACTACTGTGGGGTGTTTGAATTGAAAGTAAATGGGGTTTTTGTTTTTGTGTGTGGATAAATGTGAGTTTAAAATTGAAAAGTGGATTGACAGAGATTGGGGTTTGATGATAATAGGTGTTGAAATTGAAAAAGTGTAGTGATAATAGGGGTGGGGTTCACGATAAAGAAACAAAAGATGGGAAAAATTAGTTTTGGGTTCTGCTAACGTGCTCCACCTTACTCCAAGGGGTTTTGCGAAAGTGCGCCGTTTATGAAACGGTGCGTACAGCTGGGCTTTTTCCTTTTTTTCTGCTTTGTTCGATTATGTACTATACTGTAGGTTCTGAAATTGGCACTGTTCGTATGATGATTCTGTAATTTCTCGTCGTTTAAGTTCGAATAAAAATATTTGGTTCCTGTAAAATAAAATTAAAAATTAAATTAAACATGCTTGATCAAATAAAAATAAAAATAAAAATAAAAATTTAACGGAAAAACAATGGGTTGCCTTCCATGAAGCGCTTTTGTTTAACGTCGTTAGCTCGACGACCTGATTCAAACTATAGGTTCCGTGACAGACACTTCCACTTCATTCGCTTTTTCCAACTAAGAAATTTCTTATGAGAAATTCTAAAATTCCCATTAAGATTTCTTCGGATATTTCCCAAATTAAGAATCTTGTCGAAAAGAATGGCCGTTAAAACATCTTTTTTACCAAAAATTGATTTCTTCAAATGATTCCTCGATGGTTTCGACTTAATTTTTGGTGCCTGAAAAAGGGAAGGTAAATCTTTAGTTTTTAAAGGAGTTAATATCAAATTTGAATCAACAATTGAAATATTTTTCAACTCCCTTATGTCGTCTTTTTTATCATCTGATTCCTTGCATAAATCATCAACAAAGTTAGATTCATCATCAATATGTTTAATAACGCCAACAAAATTAATACTATGCACGTTATCCGAATATCTCATTGCTTTATAAACGTCAAATTTTAAGATCTCACCGTCGAACTCTATAGTAAGAATACCGCTTCGAACGTCAATTTTTGCATTTGCCGTGCTCAGAAAGGGACGACCAATGAGGATTTCAGAACTAATTTTTCTACGATCATTTTCCATATTAATCACATAAAAATCAGTAGGGAAAATTAAGTCTTCTACCTCTACTAGAACACTTTCTATCACTCCTTCAGGATAAATAATTGATTTGTCGGCTAGCTGAAGTGTAACTCTCGTCTCCTTTAAAGGCTTGGTAGAAATTAAATTATAGATGGAGAGGCATTATATTGATAGAGGCACCTAGATCGCACATGGCTCGCTTGATTTTAACCTCATCGATTGTACAAGGTACTAAAAATATACCTTGGTATTTATACTTTGGTGGAAGCAGTCGTTGGAAAACTGCTGAGACGTTCATACCTAAATCCACCTTCTCGTTTCCGGTAAGTCGCCTTTTATTAGTGCAGAGATCCTTCAAGAACCGTGCATACCTTGGAACTTTCCGGATAACCTCAAGGAGAGGTATGTTAACTTCTACCTTCCAAAGTATGTCTAATATTTCCTTTTACTCAATTTGTTATCATTTTTAACTAACCTCGATGGAAAAGGCGGTGACACGTCATAGGGGGATAGCGTCGTGTCGTTCATTTGTTCTTCATCATTCTCTTTCTGGGATCCTGCGTCAGCTGTTTCTTCTTCCCTTTTGGAGTTCGAAGTTTCTTCTTTCTTCTGGGATCTTGCGCTTACTTCCTTTGGGTCTGGTTGTTCAACAATTGTACAGCTTCGAAGGGTGATTGCGCTAACATTCTCTATTGGATTTGGCTCAGTTTGTGATGATAGTCTCCTTTGTGACTATAATCTCCCTACAGCTTGAGTCAATTGGCTTATCTATTTGTCCATCTCTTGGAAGTGAGCTTCAGTTCGAGTCTGGAATTTTTCCTAGGATAGTGCTAACCTATCGACAATCGATTATAATGATGACTTCTACGGTTGTTGTGGTGGTGGAGGTCTCTCTTGATAGCCTTGATTCGGTCTCGGGTTCTGAGCATAACTGAAGTTCGGATGATCCCTCAATCCTGGGTTGTATGCATTACTGTAAGGATTATAAGCTCTTTGGGGAGGTCCCAAAAAGTTTCCGACTGCATTGACTTGAGATGTTGCGTCGTCTTGAATCAGTGGACAACAGTCTATTGGATGATCATGTAATGCTCATATTCCACATAATCGGTTTTGTCATGTCCTTCCTAAAACAAGAGAGTTTACAACTTCAGTTAACTTGTCTATTTTAATTTCTAAGGAAGATGAACTTATCTCATGAACCCTTCGAGAAGGTTCATTGTTTGTGCGAAATTGTTGGCAATTTGCGGCCATCGTCGATATTAAGTGATACATGCATCACAAGGTTCACATAAAAGGAAGAAGTAATAACTCTTCCAAATGATCCACTCGTCCAAACTTTGGAAAAGAAGATCAGAACAGCAGCAGATTTGCGACGACTTTTTGAATGGGATCCTGATCTTATTTGGTCGACATGTCTTATGGAGATACAACCGTCTGTCTCTTATCTTTCCAACGGTTTTTGAATCGCATCAATCCGATATCAGGAACTCAAGATATGGTCATTTTACTGAAGACAGTGCATGCAGGAAATCCTATACGGGATTAATACGTTATTTTGTAAATATTACGAATTTTCAATATTTATATTGATTATTTGTAATATAACTTAATATAGGATGATGCATTATCTTTTAGGATTAGATTTATTATTTTATTAGGAATTAAGGTTGGGTTAAAATATTATCTTTAGTTATTATTATTTTATTAGGAATTAGAGTTAAGACATGTTTACTTTATTATTATTTTATTCATTAGTTATTTAGGACCTTTAGAACTCAGCCCCTATATAAAGGAGGCTTCATTCTACTTTGTAAATCAGATTTCTTTGATCAATAATACAACGAGAGTTTGTTTTTGCAAGTGCTGATTGCCTTGTGCCTTCGAACTTCTTCTCCTGGAGTTCTTTCAAGTTCTTGTGAGGGAGATTAATCTTCACACTCCAATTTGCCTTTTCATCGCGACTAGGAGGGTTGGTTAGAGCCATTTATCGTGTTTGCCTTTTCATTGCGACTAGGAGGGCTCGATAGGACACTTATCCATCTATTTTTCCACAAATTCATCCGCACCATCAATCATCTTTACCGTTCACCTTCATAAGGGAGATCTTTTGATTTCTTTATTATCTTATTTCATCTTTCAATTATTTATCTTTTGTTTATTTTATTCTAATCGTGTTGTCTTGATTCCAGCACATAAAAGAAACCCTAAACAATCCTAGCGACTGCCGCCACCTTCCCATATTCATCACCTTTGTTCTTCATCGAGTCTAGAGCTTTCTAGGTTTGATTCTTCAACAAGAGCAACGTTCAACAATCCGCCACCACTTCCCTATCGATTGGCATCAGAGCATAATACATGCTTCTTTGGACTAATGTTTCTACTCGAAGCTATTAGAAGAACAAAGTCTCGAAGATTCAAAGCATATCTATTCGGTAAGCATAATGTGAATGAATTATTAAACTATTCTAATGTTGCTCCCTTTAATGTTTCAGATTCGAGGTTGAATCTTTTGAAGAAAGGGAGGATGATACATGCATCACAAGGTTCACATCAAAGGAAGAAGTAATAACTCTTCCAAATGATCCACTCGTCCAAGCTTTGGAAAAGAAGATCAGAACAGCAGCAGACTTGCGACGACTTTTTGAATGGGATTCTGATCTTATTTGGTCGACATGTATTCTGGAGATACAACCGTCTGTCTCTTATCTTTCCAACGGTTCTTGAATCGCATCAATCTGATATCAGGAACTCAAGATATGGTCATTTTACTGAAGACGGTGCATGCAGGAAATCCTATACGGGATTAATACGTTATTTTGTAAATATTACGAATTTTCAATATTTATATTGATTATTTGTAATATAACTTAATATAGGATGATGCATTATCTTTTAGGATTAGATTTATTATTTTATTAGGAATTAAGGTTGGGTTAAAATATTATCTTTAGTTATTATTATTTTATTAGGAATTAGAGTTAAGACATGTTTAGTTTATTATTATTTTATTCATTAGTTATCTAGGACCTTTAGAACTCAACCCCTATAAAAAGGAGGCTTCATTCTACTTTGTAAATCAGATTTCTTTGATCAATAATACAACGAGAGTTTGTTTTTGCAAGTGCTGATTGCCTTGTGCCTTCGAAGCTTCTTCTCCTGGAGTTCTTTCAAGTTCTTGTGAGGGAGATTAATCTTCACACTCCAATTTGCCTTTTCATCGCAACTAGGAGGGTTGGTTAGAGCCATTTATCGTGTTTGCCTTTTCATTGCGACTAGGAGGGCTCGATAGGACACTTATCCATCTATTTTTCCACAAATTCATCCGCACCATCAATCATCTTTACCGTTCACCTTCATAAGGGAGATCTTTTGATTTCTTTATTATCTTATTTCATCTTTCATTTATTTATCTTTTGTTTATTTTATTCTAATCGTGTTGTCTTGATTCCAGCACATAAAAGAAACCCTAAACAATCCTAGCGACTGCCGCCACCTTCCCATATTCATCACATTTGTTCTTCATCGAGTCTAGAGCTTTCTAGGTTTGATTATTCAACAAGAGCAACGTTCAACAATCCGCCACCGCTTCCCTATCATTAAGTCTCTAGCCTCAGTAGGAGTCATATTCACCAAGGCTCCACCGCTGGCAGCATCGATCATCTTCATTTCCAGGGGAGATAATCCTTCATAAAAGTATTGAAGGAGTGTTTGTTCGGTTAACCCATGTTGTAGGCAACTAGAACATAACTTCTTAAACTGCTCCCAGTAGTCGTAAAGTGACTCTCCATCAAGCTTCTTGATTCCAAGTATTCTCTTTCGTAGTTCACTTACTTTTGTCGCAGGGAAAAACCTGTCAAGAAAAAGACGAGTCATTTGAGCCTATGTAGTAACAGAATTAGGAGGAAGATAAAATAAAAAAGAAAAGTTCTAAGTTTTATTTGGTCCTCGGTTACTCCCTGTGGTCTCATGCTGGAGCAGACCATATGAAATTCCTTGAGATGCTTGTGTGGATCCTCGTTTGGCAATCCGTAGAATGTAGGAAAGAGATGAATAAGACTGGTTTTCAACTGGTACGGAGTTTCGCCTTGGCGAAAATCAATGCACATAGGCCCTTGCTCAGTAGGAGCCGTGGCTAACTCCCGGATAATAAGATCGGCCATCGGATTTATATTACCTGAATTTGATTCTTCTTCTGGATTTGTTTGTTGTATTCTTCTTTCCCGAAGCGTCTGTACGTGGTGTCTCCTAGCTTTAGCTTCAATCTCCGGGTCGTACTCCACTAATGCTCCCGGATTAGACCTGGTCATAAATAAAAAAACAAAAATTAGTAACTTTGACAAAGTTCCCGACAACGACGCTAATTTGAAAACTGCCATTTTGGATGTTAAAATAAATTCCTTATTCTCAATCAATAAATAAAGGAAATACGTAGTAAAGAGAAGTAAGGGTCGATTCCATAAGGACTTAGAAAATTATAAATTTCTATCTGATTTATTTATGCCAAGCGTGAAACAGTAAAAATGGGGGGAATTTTGGTAAGAAAATATTAAAATAATAAAAGCGATTAAATAAGTAAAGTAATTAAAGTAAAAATAAGAAGATGAAGATTGTGAATAAATTCTGTAAAAATAGCCTCAAGCTTCGCTTTGACTCAATTTCCTTATGATCATCGAATAAGGTTTTCTCTTCGGGATTCACGTCGATTACTTTGTCTACAAGGGCTATCCCCGTGACTCTATCTTGTATACCGAATACCAAAGACAATCTTTGATTCCGACTTCGGTAATTGATTCTAACAACATCAATTGTTGTAGATCAATTACCTTTTAAGTTTATGGCGTCCGACTCGGATTGTTGCTTTGATAACCGTCAATTCCAATCTCAATTCCCTCTTGGTGAAGCTATCTTGCCAAGTGTGTTCCCAGGAAGTTGAATTGCTTTCTATAAGCCGAATCTTCCTCCCACACATTTAATCGCAACAACCTCTTAACCAAAGTCAATCTTTGATTTTGAAAACTGTTTTGATTTTGAAAAATAAGCGCAGAGATTGAGAGAGATATTCTGAAGATATTAAGGGTCTGTTTCAATTCTCCAGATGGAATTGAGTCATCGCGACAGCTTTCGGCTTATGAAAAGTTTAGCTAAGCATGAAAAAAGTCATACTTAGCATTTTGAAAACAAAGCTTGAAAAATAAAAAAATGAAAAGAACTTGAAAAGTAAAAAAAGAAAACTTTTATAAAAACTAAAGAGAAAAGAAGAATGTAATCTGAATGATGAGTTTAGGCTTACCCCAAGTGGATATTTATAGCCTCTCAAAGCCTAAAGGATAAACAAAGAAAACAAATAAAATAATTCTAAAGATAATTGATTTTTAACTTAAATTCAAACTTAAACTAGTCTCCTAATGCAACTCTGCTCGTCAATCTTCCAGAAGGCGTACGAAGGAAGTCTTCTAGAAACCGTCACTGATTGGACCTTCTAGAAACTGCCACATCAGGCCGCGTCATGCCCAGAGTCGTGCCCATGTCTTCAGCCGTGACCAAATAATAAAAAAATGCAGAATGCGCCCGTTTTGTCACTAATTCTGGAAAGTAAGGACCTGCATGAAAACAAACATAACACGACCAATTTAGCAGTGATAATTCCTCAAAACCGAAGAAATAACTAGTAAAGATTAACGATTATGAACACTCATCAAATTCCCCCTCACTTATCTCATGCTTGTCCTCAAGTATGATTAATCAAACTAGTCAAAAATTTCATTTATCGTTCTTTGTCAAGTTTCACATTCAAGGAAAGCAAGGTAGAGACCACAAGAAATATTCAAGTCAAGACATCAATCAATTGAATATCACTAATTGGAACAAGTCAAGTGCAATTGTAATATCCATTCATTCATCATTCTTAATGCTTATAACTCAATGCCTTACAGGTGTTTTATTCAAGGCGTATTCAACATTTTTTTTCAATGGAGCATACAATGGACCTTCTAGAATCTGCCACGTCAAACCGCGTCATGCCCAGAGTCGTGCCCATGTCTCCAGCCGTGACCAAATAATAAAAAATGCAGAATGCGCCTGTTTTGTCACTAATTCTAGAAAGTAAGGACCCTGTACGAAAATAAACATAACACGACCAATTTAGTAGTAATAATTCCTCAAAACTGAAGAAATAACGAGCAAAGATTAACGATTCTGAACACTCATCATTGTCCCATGATTCAATCTGCACACTACCCTAAACCAAACTTGGTAGTTCGTTGTAATATACATCTCACTCGTCATGAAACTTTTTAATGTCATTCTACTTTACTTTCCATGCTTTCCTGTATGAGACGGTATACCCATATTGCGATTGTATAGCTGAAATCAGCACTGCAATATCTATATGAGAGCTTGCTTTGACTATGGGCATGATGTCTTGGCAGATAATGTCGGAGTCCAATTTGAGATGATCCTGATTGATCCCTCCAGCACATCATGTGTGAAGACTTTATAATGTTAGTTCCCATATATTTTTTATTCTTCCTCTTTGATACACGAACCATCCAATTGTATCCATTATTACGTTGGACATAGTGGCATACATACTTTTCGATGGTGGAACGGTCGACTCTGGACTGAATAGAATTACGAATGTTGTAATTCTTAATTGTCATAATTGTTTATTCTTTGGATGAAAACTTCGTTCCTTTATATAACTCATCATCATTGAGTGAAGAGTTAAATTTGTAGTCACCAACATTATGCATATCCATAAATTTTGGCCCGTATATTATTCCATAGTCAGCTTCATACATGTGTGCTGGAGGTTCGGTGTGTACCATATTTGTGGAAACTTCATCTACATCATTATCATCGGAGTCTATGTTGAACTGCGGTGATTGTGGAAGAACGAATATTCTAGTCTCAGCACTATCCGTACTTGGCTCACAAAGAGGTTTTTCTGGTGGAGATGAGAGTTCCTCCACGATGCCAACATTTAGGTAGAACAAGCTGGTAGTTAAATGTCTTCCCCTTGAACTTGAAGACATCTCGACATTGATGTCGAAGAAGCTCACACTTGAATGTCACCCCCTAGAACTTGAAGTTATCGTGTCAAATGGGTATTACAAATTATTGCGTCGAGAGCATCTCCATATTCATGTCAAAGAAATTGGCAGATGAATGTATTCCCCTTGAACTGAAAGTAATGTTGCCATACGAATTGTTTGTGGAGCCATCTCGGTACAAATTGTAATAAGTTACTGATGAATGTCTCCTCATTGATCTTGATGGGATGACACCATGATGGATTTTCCATTAACGAATTAAAATCGTTACACATTACTTGAGTTGAGTTGTCAACTTGATGAACTTGTTGAGTCAACCCATAGTGAGAGCATAGTGATACACCACGAACCGCATTCACTTCAACAAATATCGCATACATCTGTGTATCGGCGTCTGAATATTGATTATGAGAATTAACCATTATAGCAACATCATCATCGTTGAAGAGTTCGAACACTATATAAGTTAACGAAAATACTACAGTTGGAAAATCTGTACTGAATTGAGAACAATCTTCTAGTACTTTCAACATGAACCTCCTTGAAATTTTAGTGATATCCTCTTAAAGAGTGATGCTTCTCTTGAAGGATATTCTGACAGAATGATTTTATGCGAAGACAATATCGGTTTCATCTTCCCGAATTTCTCCATCATAATAAACAATAGTTGAAAATACACATCATTTTGAGAGTTTGAAAGATTGGGAGTCTTATATCTAAAAAAAAAAAATACTTGAAATACACCTAATTAAATAAATAGTATATGAATTAAAATATAAACTAATCCAAAAAAATTTAAAAATTTCACAATAATTTAAATAATACAATTTCATATTATTACCATATCGATAAAATGCCTTGAGGTATGATCACATCTTTCAATTTTACAACAATAAAAAATAATAAAAAATAATTCAAAATAATTAGTACAAAAAAATTTGTTCAAATAATTGAATATAAAATAAATATAATATAATAAAAAATAGTTTTATCTTATAAAAATAATAATAAAATCTATTTAAATTGATAAAAAATTGATAGAAGTGGAAATAGGTAAATAACTTTAGTGTAGTAATGGAGGGGGATCGTTAAAAAATTAAATTTTTAAATTTAAATAATAATAAAGCATTTAATAATTAAACACGTATAATAGACGGCACATATCATTATCAGTGTTTTTTTTATGTGTTAGACATTTAATCAAGGTACAAATAGTTATTTATGCCTTTTCTTATGTGATTTTATTATCAATAATATTTGAGGAGAAGATGTCTTGCAAATATTTTTTTTATGTCCATGAGTGATTTTTCGGTAGAAGTGCCAAACGCAAAGCAATATATAATGATGATTGAGCCAACAGGGTGAATGACACAAGTATGATTGACTCTATAGCCATCTGTCTCTGTTATATCTGTATATAAAGTCCCATCCTTTCTGCCCCCTTTGCCTGCTGAAACTCAAGACATTATCTACCCTTCTTTTCTTCCGTTTTGCTCATAATCCAACACACCAGGGAGGGGAAAAATCAAAACCCAGAAAGGAGAAGCTGAAAAAGCTGAGAACTTTGGTCGGCTTTACCAAGGAAAAGTGAGTTTTTTTTTGTTGGTTTTGCAAGACGAATAAGAAGAGATATGGGTGAGAAAGATGATGGCTTGGGGTTGAGTTTGAGTTTGGGATGTGCTCAAAATCCCATGCCTTTATCCTCAATCCGCTTGCAAAATCCCCAGCCCAACAACACTTGGAATGAATTTTTTCGGTTTTCTGGTATTTTCTTTGTCCCTTCACACCTCTCTTGTTTTATCACATTTCAGATCTGATGTTTTATCTTCTCTTCCCATCTTTATGTTGCAATTCCTTGCGTGTTCACAGATAGCCTTAAAACATAGTCATCATTTTGTGGGTGGTAAAATGAATGTCATGATTCGTAACTATGCATGCAGATCGAAAATTTGATACGAGGTCGTTTCTCAGAGGGATCGATGTGAACCGAGCAGCCACAACGGTTGATTGCGAGGAGGAAGGTGGGGTGTCGTCTCCCAACAGCACCATCTCAAGCATAAGTGGGAAGAGGAACGAGAGAGACAACGCCGGTGATGAAACCGAGGCCGAGAGAGCTTCTTGCACTCGGGCCAGTGATGAAGAAAATGGTGCTGCAGTTGATGCCTCAAGAAAGAAGCTCAGGCTCTCGAAGAAACAGTCCTTGCTGCTCGAAGAGACCTTCAAGGAACACAGCACTCTTAATCCGGTTAGTGGTATTTTCAGCGGCAATAGGATGACCTTTTAAGGGCAGTTTCGTAATTTGATCTCTGTGTTGTATGGTTTTACCAGAAGCAAAAGTTGGCACTGGCAAAGGACTTGAATCTGAGACCTAGGCAAGTGGAGGTTTGGTTCCAGAACAGAAGGGCCAGGTTAGATATATTTTTAAAGTTTGTGAAGGGTGTTTTGGGGATTTTATTGAAAGGGCAATTAACCATCTCTGAAGCCTTGAAACAGCCGTTACAAATAGCCTGATTAGGATAAGGTGTCCTTATAGGCTCAAGAAAATCTTCTGCTGTTGCTTTCACTGTTACATGCCGAAGGGATTAATGAGCATAAATAAAACTTTTGAAAATTGAGCAGTCTAATATAGAGTTCACATGTAAGAAAAAAAAACCCTATGCAGTAAATGAAAGTACCAGCTTACCTGTTAACCCAATATCAAATCTATAGATTCAGTAGGTGCCTAGTGTAAGGCACTGGCGAACTTGTATTCTATGATACCCCAGATATTTTTAAACAAAATTTTCTATATAAATTATATATATAATATAAAAAAATGAAAATGACATCATTTTAAAAATAGTGACACCATAAAAAAAATTAACCTCACTTTGTTTAATATATATATTTAAAATATTTAATAATAAAAAATTTAAAACTCAAATTTCCCCTAATATGTCAATTAGAGGTGAGCTCTGTCGAGTTAAAATGATTAGGGGTGAGCATTGTTGAGTTGATTTTTTTTTGTAATATTTTAGAGTTATTTAAGTTGAAGAATTTTATTTTTTGTTTAAATTTAATTATAAATATTTATAATATTATGGTCGTATTTTATTTCAATTTAAATAATTTTTTTATATATATGTATCATTCAAAGTCAAGAAATTCGACATAAACTTAAAAATCAATATATTAATTACTAAATTATGAGTTATTCGAGTTCTATCTTATAATTCAAAATTGAAATTTTTCGATTATTATCAAGTCGAGTTATAAAATTACGACTCAAATTTATTTCGATTAGAATTGAAAAGATTGATTCTCTTAGTCGAGTCGAGTTTTACTCCCTAACATTTAAGTTTGCTGTCATTAAATGCAAAAAAGAGCTGCAATTGTAGAAAACTTGTTTAAAGCAAAGAAATGGTAAAAAGATGTCTATGAATCTAAATCAGAATAAAATCTCTCAAATGCATGGAAATTCAATTGGTGCTGCAGGACAAAGTTGAAGCAGACGGATGTTGATTGCGAGTATCTCAAGCGATGTTGCGAGAATCTGAACGAGGAGAACCGGAGATTGCAGAAGGAAGTGCAAGATCTTAGAACATTAAAACTCTCCCCACAGCTCTACATGCACATGAACCCTCCCACTACACTCACTATGTGCCCGTCTTGCGAACGCATGGTGGCTTCTTCGTCATCGTCAATGACGACGTCTTCTGTGGCAGCTGCCTCCTCCGTCCTGGCCCCTACTTCAGCCATTCCGAACCAACAACGGCAGTTGCCTTTTAGTCCTTGGGCAGCAATGCCGATTAGTCATCGACCCTTCAGTCCGGCCCCTGCTTCTAGATCATAATTATATATGATAATCAATGATGGGTACTGATTATAGGGTTCCATTTCAAACAAAAGCCTTGTTTCTTTTTGGATTACCAAAAAAGGGATGTAAAGGGTGGGGTAGTGACAGAAGCTTATGTTTTATATTATTATGATGTTTTCTTGAAATCAAAGGTGAGAAGTAGATATGGAAGGATGGGGATAACTTAGAAAGATTCTAGTGAAGGAATAACAAGGGTATGGAAAGATAAGACTTTTGTCTTGACCCTTTATGAACGTATTGGTTGCTTTTGCCATACAATTTGCCATTGGTGGCTCTGCGGAGAACTCTTATGGGGAACTATGCTGTCCACATCGATTATCATTGATATGTAAGGGAGTGATTAGTTCATGGAATGTAGTATGCAACATTACTATCGTAATGTTATATTACTGAATATAAAATTACATTATTTAATTAGATAAATAAAAGATTATTTGACTGTGTATTTTATCAGATTATTATTATGTTATATGTTTCTTTAAAAAAAGTTAAATTTTAATATTAAATTATGAATATTTGAATAAAAATTTATAGAAATATTTTAATAATTATATTATCTAACTTTTGGAAAAAAAATTAATAATTAATAGTATATTAAACTTATATTTTAAATAATTTTTATAAGTATAAAATATGAAAAAAATAATATAATAGTTTCGAGTGAAAAAATATTATTTTTTATATATAAGGTCTATTTTTAATAATTTAAACTTAGATATTATTTTAAATAATTATATTTTTATAATGATATTATTTTTTACCTCATAGAATTACAAATAATTAAAATATTGAATATTAAAAATATAAAATAATTATAAATAATCAAATTTATTAATATTTTACAAAATTAAATTCTTTATATATTATAATGTTTATAATTTTTAGCAAAGTAAAAAATATAAATTTAGAAGGATTGTTATAAAAAGAATTTTTTAGTCTTAGGAGTATTTTTGTTTAATATTATAGAAATGTTTAATACTTAAGAATATAGAAGTAATGAAATTTCTGCCATTTAAAAAGAAAAGCTATCCAAATATACGAATGAAATTTCGAAAAAGATTATTCGTCCTGATAATAATCTTTTTTGTGAACTAAACACTCCAAATGAAAAGGAAATTATGGTATTTACCACTACATCAGTACTACATAGCAATGCCTTTTTCATTTTGGTACTATTTCATACAAACAAGTTATGTCAATCAAAACGGAGAATTTAAGAAACACTGTCCACTAAATGATTCATAATGTTAGAAATTGTAATCTATGAGATATTGTTTTAAGCTCCAAAATTAAATATTTTGGGGTTTTATTTGACAAATTACCTTGAAAAAAGCAAGATCCCATAAGTAACTCTCCTTTGAGTCCAAAAGTAAAAGCAGAATAAAGGCAATTTGATACCAGGAGTTTCCTACAGGAAAAAAACACAACGCAAGTATAGATGAATGCAAGATTTTGTGTTAAGGCCTCAATTTTTGAAATTCTGAAGGGAGCTGTAGTATAATAAGGTGTAAAATAGCAGTAAATTATTTGATTTAGTAGTTTATATTAACTATAACTCTCTCCTATTTGATTTAGTAGTTTATATTAACTATAACTCTCTCCTATTTGATTTAGTAGTTTATATTAACTATAACTTCATCCTTTTATTTTCTAAATAAGATAGAACCTTGTCTAGGAGTAATTGTAGTTGTATTCAAACACTTCTACACAACCTATTTAAACGAGGCTTGTATTTTTCTTCTGATCAATCAAGAAATCTAGAGTATCAATTTGATCTCTGTTCATAAATCTTTAATTTATACATGGTATCAGTTTAAGTTTTCGATTTTCCTTTTTCATCCTTGATTCAATGGTCTCTGAAGTCAGTTTAGGGGTTGGTCTATCTCAAATGCCCATTAATATTTCCCTCCTAATGTACAAAAGTTTTTATTGCAAATGATGGTAGTCTTTCATTTGCTAATATCGTTGATAATGATTTTTTCATTGGATTTTCGACAGTGGAGCCTCCGATCAAATGACAAGCAATTTACGTTTGTTTATAGAATTTAGTACTCTTGAGACCAAGTCCATTGTAAAAACAATAATGGTTCATTGGTAGCCATTGAAGGGAATGAAACAATTCCGATCAATATGGATGTTTTAATTTTTTTGCTTTATGTTCCACTATTAGTTTGCAATGTGTTATATGTTAGTCAATTATCTCGTAACTTGGGATGTTGTACTAAGTTTTATCTCGATGGATGTGTGTTTTAGGTACTTGTTCGAGGACGACGATTAACAGTGCTAGGTTGTTTGGTGGACTCTACATTCTTTGAGGTTCTCCTTCTCCTTCTCCGCCAAAACAAGCTTATTCCAGTTGCATTTCGAACTCTTCCTTTTTCCGACCCTATTTCAAGTGAGATTATGTTATTGCATTTTAAGATTAGGACATCCCAGTTTCTTTTTTCTTACCAAATTATACGTGACTTTGTTCATTAATAAAAAGGCTAACCTTTTTCATTATGACACTTGCTAATTTGCCAAACATCACAAAACACAGTATCCTCCCTTCAGTTATAAATCTTCTCACCCATTTTCCATAATCCATAGTGATATATGGGGTCCTTCTCAAGTAAAAAATGTTGATGGATCTAGGTGGTTTATAACGTTTATAGATGGCCATAGTTGAACAACTTGGATTTTCTCATAAAGGAAAAATCAGAAGCTGTTGAACTTTTTAGAGTATTTTACAACATGGTTGAAAATCAATTCCAAAGTAAGATTCATATTCTTAAAACCGAGAGCGAATATTTCTCTAATGTCCTTGGTCTTACTTTAAAGAATAGGGTATTGTTAGTATTATTTCATGTGTAAAAGTAAGCATCTTTTGAAAGTAGCCAAGTCTCTTTTGTTTGCTTTTGATGTTCCTAAATATTTTTAAGGGAATCCCTTCTTATTGCCACTTCATCAATTCGACATAAAGAATGCTTTCTTAAATGGAAATTTGTGTGAAGAAGTATACATGGAAATTCCTCCAGGAAAGAAGAAAGACTCAACAACCCACAAAGTGTGTAAGTTGTAGAAATTGTTGTATAGTTTAAAGAAATCTCCAAGGGCTTGGCTCGAAAGGTTTTCCAAAGTGATAATTGGAATAGCTACAAGCAATGTCAAATTGGCCTACCTTTATTCATCAAGGTAAATAAAAACGGAAAAAGAATAGTTTTGGCTGTGTACGTAGATGACATAATAGTCACCAGAGATGATGTTGAAGAAATAAAGAGTTCAAAATTTTTAGCCAAAAGTTTGAAACTAAGGACCTCGATAACTTGAGGTATTTTTTTGGAATTGGAAGTAGTAAGATCCAAGGCTGAGATAGTTATCTATCAAAGGAAATACATTCTCGATCTTTTGACAGAAATTAGTATGCTTGGATGTAAACCAGTCGAGACTCCAATGGAATCTAGCTTGAAGTTAAGAAAAGATAATAAAAGTTTTCCAATGAGCAAAGAGTAATACCAACATTTGGTGGGTAAGCTGATTTATTTATCTTTAACACGTCCTGACATTTCTTTTTCGGTTAGTGTTGTTAGCTAGCACATGAATAGCCCAAGAGAGGAACACCTTGATGTAGTACTCATGATTTTACAGTATTTGAAGATAACTCCAGGACAGGGCTTGTTATTTAAAAAAATGAAAAAAAGATCATATAAAGTTTTCATTGAATCAAGCTGAGCAGGTGAACTCACTAATGGAATATCAATGAGTGGGCATTATGCCTTTGTACAGGGAAACCTAGTTACTTGGAGAAGAAGCAGACTATGGTTTCAAGGAGTAGTGCAGAAGATGAATATCGAGCTGTTGCACTAGGACTTTGTGAGGGCATGTGGTTACAAAGAATGTTGTCCGAACTGAAATTAGAAGGTCATAAACAGTTCAAGTTACAAACTGATAGTCAATCTGCTATCAGTATTGCAAAGAATCTTGTCCAACATGATCACACTAAACATGTGAAGATAGATAGGCATTTTATCTAAAAAAAAGTTGATAGTGGAGTAGTTTAACTCAACTATGTTCCTACAAAGCATCAATTAGTTGATATCCTTACTAAAGCTCTTCCAAGACCGGTTCTAGATGATTTTTCATCCAAGATGAGAATGTTAAACATATACTCAGCTTGAGGGGGAGTTTTCATTTAAAAGTTTAGATTAATTAGAACTATATCCTATTTGATTTAGTAGTTTAGATTAAGTAGAACCCTATCACATTTGATTTAGTAGTTTATATGAACTATAACTTACCCTTTTATTTTCTAAATAGGATAGAACCTTATGTAGGAGTAATTGTAGTTGCATTCAAACACTTTTAATCAACCTATTTAAATGAGGCTCGTATATATATTCTAATCAATCAAGAAATGCATAGTATTGCTTTGATCTCCTGTTTCTAAATCCTTATTTCTACAGGAGCGAACTTATAAGATTCTATGAACAAAAAAAATTATTAATAGAAAATACAAAGAAAATATCTAAAATATATGACACTTTAAAAATTTTCAGGGCCCCCCAACCCCATCAATCTATTCCTAAGCGTAAAGATTTCTAGTTACTTAATGGAGGAAGCTATTTTGGTGAAAAAAACTTCAAATGCATTCAATCATGCAATAACTCATAAGGATCCAAATATATTGTATTCGTGAAAGTATTTTTTTCTCTAGAGCTAGAACAATTCATTATGAATCATACAACGATGAGAACGATCCAGTCAAATATCTATTGAATCAATCATAATACAAAATTTTCATTTGCAAAATCCAAACATGGTTTACAATCAAACTCTAAATCAGTATAAATAGTAAAGGAGAAAAAAAATCTCATGACAACATATTTCATGGAGGATTAAGCAAATAAGACCAGATATCATTTTGCTCAAATACTGAATCCGTCATTAACTACTAATGATATATTCTAGTACAAGGCCATAAGCACGAACCAAACAATCTCAACGGTTAAGGGATTGTTTGTGAACCTTTTACTTGACCTAGTGAAAATGAGTCGGATCTATAGAGTCCACATGAAAATTTGCCCCTCAAGAAAATGATATTTAAATAAAACACCTTAATATTTACCATTAAAGTTATTGATACATTTATCGAGTTTAACCTTCAAAACTTTATTAATATCATAAGTTTGAAAGATTAGAAGTAAATATCATAAATATCTGAAAATGCCTATATAAATAGTTTCAAAATAACAATAATATACAATGTCTCAATTAATCCCAAAATATAAGTAAATGTTCGATGAAGGAAAAGTCAAATAAAAATCTTACTGAAAAATAATAATTTCATATGAAAATAAGTGATGTAACCTTCCAAGTATCGAATCACCTAAGTATGAGTATCTGTAGCACCTCGAATTTTGTGTTAGGAGTTTTGGGTTATTTCGAACCGGGCTTTGAATAAAACTCATGGTTTGTAGGAAGCCTTCACCCAAGTTTAAGTGGAATTGGGCCTAGATTGAGCCCAATAGTGGATAAAAAGGGTATTTTTAGTTTGTAACCAAAATCAGGAGGACCAAAGGAGAAATTAAACCAATTTTAATTTGAAAGGATGAATACCCATTAATTTGGGTGATCTCACATATGACTCCCTCTTTTTCTCAACTTTCATTGTATTATTCTCTTCTTTATCTAACTCTTTCTTCTCCCATTTGCAAGAACGAACCCATTTGCAAGAACGAACCCATTTGCAAGAACGAAGGTGGAAGATTTGTGTTTTATAAGACTAGTCCAAGAATTCTAACGTAAGATTCGTAAGCATCATCTTCACAGCTTCAAATTAAACCCACAATCCCTTCATTCCACTTTAATTTCAAAATATGGGTTTTGTGGGGGGTTTTAGAAACCCAAGTGATTTCAGTTCATTTTGGGATGATTCAAACATATAAAAATGCTTTAAATTATCCTCTAAGCTTCTCAACAATGTTAGTAATGCTTGATTTTGGCTTAGTAAGAGAAGTTGGAGAAACCTCCAAAGCAATGGAATCTCACCTTGGGTTGAACCTTGGACACTTCCAACATTTTAGGTTATCAAGGTAACTCATTTCTAACTCAACTCTACCATATGTAGCTCATTAAGTGTGTTTTGATAGGCTGCATAAGGTTGAAGCATGTTCATGGTAAATTTTATTGTTTGGGTGTTTTCAACATGTTTATAGATTCTTTATGACCCTTTTTGTATTAGACATAACACTTAAACATCAGTTGGGGACCTCAATAGGGCTTTTGGGAGTAGCAAGATAGAATTTTTCCCTTCCAAAAGCATGTATATCTAAACTAGAAGAATATTACCGATACTATTGTTCATTCAAGCAAAAATGAGTGATTTTTGAGAGGGCAGTATAGATGCTCATTTAAGAAGCATAAGAGTATTGATACTGGGGTCATAATTTTGAGTCTCACTAGGTTGGTATCGAGACCGATATTCTAGTGTGCAAATTGGGTATCAATACTCACAAAGAGTATCGATACCAATGTAGGGGTATCGATACTCCCAGTAGGGTATCGATACTGTGGTATTTTTCAAAACATCGAACCTAATTTTGATATCGATACTCAGGCCAGTATCGATACCCCAAGGTTGAGTATCGATACTACCTTACTCATTTAGCCCATATCGTCAGTGGGTATCGATACCAACAGGTGGGTATCAATACCTAAGGTTCAATATCGATATTGAAAGGTCAATATCAGTACAACAAACAATTTTGGATAAATAATCCAAGGATTAAGGGATTAGACTCTAGGTACCCAAATACACCAACAACAAATAAGACTTCAAGTGAAAACAATAACTAATAATAGAACATTAGAAACATTAACAGCTAGGACTCCATAAAACTAGCCTTGTGTGACGCTAGAGAAACAATCAAGAAACCTGAGTCTCTTTAGCAGAATACGACAGTCAGTAGATATCCAATCAATGCCAAGGCACTTCCGTAGCTGATTGGGCGCATATGCCACAAGACTCGATAGAGTAAGTTGGTACGGTGTACATCTTCGATGCAGTTTTGGATCTCACCCTAGAGTACCCGAGGGTATTGTGGCAGGCAAGAGGGGTGCGTGAGCTCTAAGATACAAAACCATAAGTAATACCATGATGTCAGCCAGAACTTAGTAGATCAATATTTTTTTTCTCATGTCTTCATACCTGTGCCACCAGCTAGCGCATTTAGTGAATGTATGTAGTATAATACAATTATTAGTGAGACACTGAGCTCGTAAGTTCAGCATTTGGAATGATTTTGGTGCGTAGGTTCTTAGGTGACTATTCATGGGGAGTTTTCATCATCCGATGTTTTAGCGCAGTGGATCAGATCAGTCGAGACATTCAGATTACATCTTGACTCAATCTTAGAGGGAATATACTATTTATGGATCCTTGTATATTCATTCGTAACTCTATTTTGTTTAAACTTGGTATTGTATTATTTATATATTTTGGGTGCTCCCCCATATTGTAAACTTTATTATGATGTTTTATTTTATTATCTATGGATGAACCATTATCAGTTGTTCTATAGATTAGATTTTAAAAGAAATTTTTAGGTATCCATTTCGGTGGCCCATGTGACATCATAATCCATGGATCTTCAGATCGGACTAGATTGTGGTGCTATAGTATCTTTGAGAGAAACTAAAAGGGTGTAAGTTCTTAAGTTTAGTGCATTTCTAAAGTGCAACCAATAACATAAGTCTCAATTTAACAAATTATAATCATAAACCGAATCATAATACTAGCGACATGATAAAAATGCATGTGTAAATACACCTAAATCTCCTAACACCATCTGAAGAGTATGTTCCCAAAGCCACTCTCTATGAATATCGTTTGAAGTGGAAGCCTGCCTTGAAAGGAAGAGTCATTCATAATCTGAAGTGAAATTCACCCCGAATGATGAATTTACTGAACTTCCTTGATCAAAATTCCCAAATCCCGATATGACATGATAATAATTATTCACATTCTGATCTAAACTGAATGATAAATCATATGTCTGAGTGCAAAACATAAATAAGTGTCTGAGAAGAAACAAACATCCTATTCTGAAAACTGATGTTAATACATAAATACCAAAGTCATAACCAGAATGCATACTAAGCAATCAATTTCCATAACACAACATGTTGACAAGTTAGGCAATCTGAAAACACATACAATAGCTATATCTCTTGATAGAGACAATCCAACAAACACAAAACTCAACTACACACGAAATGTTTACCACACTCAGCTCTATTGGTAGGTCATACTGAATAAGCTCTTATAGAATAAATAATGTCAATTTATTACTTTAATGTAAAAATAGTACACTATCGTAACATGAGTCGATACAATATGAGCAGTTGATAGGAGATTATAGAAAAGTGATGAATGTTTCTTGAAGTTGAAGAATCAATCCTAGGGTTCTAGATTTAATCAAGGAACAAGCTTGAAGGAGATTTAGGATTTTGTCACAAATTAGGGTTTTAGATGGGGAAATTACTAAAAATCAAACAAGAAAAAAGATTAAGAAAAAGAAGATTAAAAAAAAAGACAAACAAGCAAAATGATAAAGATAAAAACACTTAGCAAAATTAGGATTTTAGATGAAATTGTTCTTGACACCGAATCAAACAAGAAGATGATAGTTAGAAAGATAATAATCTATATATTATGAATATGAAAACAAAATTACAAAACGATAAATAAAACGAATGAAAACATGAAATTAAAATTTCCAAGATAGGTATGAAGTTAATATAAAATTAGGGTTTATGATGATATGGCCGATTTGATGATGTTTGATGGTGATGATGATTACGGATAGATAAATATATAGATAGATAGATAGATATATAGTTGTCTTATAAACCTTCTTGTTGAGTTAATCGATTGACTGAATCGTCCAAGAGGGGGGTGAATTGGCAATAAAAATTTTGGTGGAAGCTTTTGCAGAAAATTGAAAGAAATTGCACAGCGATTTAGAGTGGTTTGACTTTATCAACCAAAGTCTACGTCCACTTCCTTAGCTATCCACACTAAGGATTTTCCAACAAATTCACTAATTTGTTCTTTCTTTTGAGGCCAAAGAGATAACCTTACAACTCCCTCAAGAATATACCCCAATTCTTGAGAACACTCTTTTCTCAAAGAGAAATACAAATTTGCAAACTTACAAGAAAAACCTCACAAGGAAAATATGTTTGCACAATTCTAGAACAAAGAAAGAACACTCAAGAATAAATACAATTGAGCACAATAAGTGTTCTTGAAAGCAAAATGAATATTGAATGAAAAATAGGCTTGAAATGCTCAAACTTGAGGTTTGATGCTTTCTCTTTGATTCTCTCTTGATTCTAATTGCTTGATGTTTCTTGTTATTGATCAATGGATTCTAAGCTTGCTTAAATACACTTGAATCACTTCTGAACGTTGGGGATGATTAGAGAAAATAATATAGCCGTTTTAGTGTGAAAATAATTAATAAAACAGTTTGGAGCGTGGGGGGAATCGGTACCCCCTATGGGGAATCGGTTCCCTAAGTGTAAAATTCAAATATTTCGACCGTTACACAAGGGGGAATCAGTACCCCCTGAGGGGGAATCGGTTCCCTCTGAGTATTCTGGATTTCTTGGAGCCAAACCATTCAGGGGGGAATCGGTACCCCCTTGGGGGGGAATCGGTTCCCTCTGAGCAATCTGGAATTTTTGGCTTTGAAATGGTTCGAAATACTTTGTAAAATTATTTTGAAATTGTTTTAAGATTAAAACTTAATTTTAAACTTGAGTAAGGATTAAAAATGATCTTTGAAAGATTTGGAGTAATGTTTTGATATTCGAATAATTCTATCGAATATATTTAGAAAATCATTTGGAAAATCTTAAAATTCATTTAACTTAATTTGTTATATCGAAATATCAAAATGTTTTCAACAATCTCCCCCTTTTTGATATAACAAAACATTTTAGTAATTTTAAGATTTTGAGATTTTGAAATCAAGTTTTGAAATTACAAGTTTTGAAATTTGAAATTACTCCCCCTTACTTTAACACTTCTCCCATTTAACACATTTAACACTTCTCCCCCTTTTTGTTAAATCAAAAAGACATTTTAAAGAATTAAACAAGGTTTTGAAATCATTTAGTCATTTGATTATATTTTAAGCTTCTAAGATCACAAGCAAGAGAAACGTTAGCCATTAGTTTCATAATCAATATTCATAGTTAATGTGAAATGGAAAAATTGGTCATATATCTAATCATGAAGTAAATGATGCAATAATGAATAAATTTAATCACACCAAATAGATAATTTCTAACCATTCATAAATCCAAACAAATTCAAAGTCAATCAATCCACAAATTCAAACATTCCAAAATATTCAAAAAGTTAAAACAATAAGTTTGGAGTTCAAAGAAAAACATAGAATCACATATCAGGATCAGGAGGAGGAAAACGAGCTCGCATAGTGGCCATTTCGTGAGTGAGGTCATTAATACGTGCGTTGGTTGCTTCATTGTTTGCACGCATCTCCCGAAGAATTTCTAATTGTTGAGCTCCCATTGTGGATAAGTGGGACTCTATAGAAGAAAAGCGTGAATCCATGGTAGCGTATCGGAAATCGAATGTCTCCATAAAGGATTGAAAATCTGGAGGCATTTGATGCGTTTGTTGTGCTTGCTCTTCGGGCTGCTCCTTGGGCTGCTCAGGCTCATCTTCGGCTTCATCGATGTCTCGCATTAATTGCTCAAGCTAGAGATCTTCGTCAGCTTCGGGTGGAGCTTGTGAAGAACTAGCTTCCGGAGTATTTGCAGAAGATCGAACCCATTCACCGGTTTCCTTATCCTTGATCCATCCCGCTCTTGTTAAGGAGAGAAGGTTAATTTGTTTCTTAAGGGGAAAAACGACATCTAGACCGACTCTAAGCCCAGCTTTGGAAAATAGATTACTCAAAATGCAACCGTAAACTAGGGATGAACATAGTTTCTTGTTAGGAACAAGATTTACGGTTTCAATAATTTCAGCAAAAATAATCTGAGGTAGGTTAATTTTAATACTGTTTTCGAAACAATGTAACCACCAAAGATCTAAGGCTCTAAGAGTAGAATAACGACCTCTGGATGGTCGAAACCACCAAGAAATCATTAGATGAAGAAAACATTCATGAAGATCTAAGACACTTGCACTATCCCTTCTTTTATAAAGAGATCCTAAAACCTGTTTTTCATTTGAAATACCATCATTATCTAATCCGAATGTATTGGCTATGTAAGCCGAGTTAATATATAAGAATTATCCTAGGAGGTAGGAACGAATTCCTATGGTTTCGGTTTCAGTTTGGTTTTTAACATAAATGCCATTAGAATAGAAAATACGAACAAGTTGATGATAAACGATGGGTTCAAGGTCAAAGAGTTTATCAAATTTCCACTCTTGTAAAAGAGGGAGATATTTAAAATTGATAGCTAACATAGCTTGACGAGAAGGAATACGTTCTTCCCGGATTTTGTAAGAGTCGAAATATTGATAATACCAAAAACGATGATTTCTAGGACCAGGATGATTGAAACATGAATTTTGGATAATCAAGTTAGGATCAATGGGATTAGGATTAGAAATTGGAATAGGAGGAGGATTTGGTTGACGGTGTGAGCGACTAGATGATGACCTAGCACGTTTAGGATTGGACATGGTTTAGAAAATTGGAATAGAATTGATAACCTGCAATTTAGAAAACACATGTATGCAATTCAATCAATCCCAAAAGTCAATTGAGTCCTCAATATTTCAAGGTTCTCTAAATCAATCCTAATGGGCAAAGTTTTTAAAAACTTTTGAAAAATATGGTTTTGAGAAACAATATATGTATAGTTTTCATAACAACAACATAATTTAATCAAAACACAATAATTTGAAAATTAACATTTTTTTAATTTCGAAAATTTAAAAAATTTGGAAAATTCTTGTGTTTTTGATGAAATTGGTTGTAATATCTAGTTTCTAATCACTAAACAATCAATGCCTGATCTAAAGTTCATCCTAGAACTAATTAAAACAAGTCATATGTTCAAAATCAATAAAATAGGGAGTTTAGAAAATTTTACCTTGAAGGATGAGATTGAGTGGATTTTGATGTTGTTTGCATGATTTTAATGATGATTGCAAGTTTAGGAGATGATATTTGAAGTGAATTCCGATTAAAATCGATGATTTGAGGCAAGAATGGAGATAGGGAGAGAGTTGAGAGGTTCCCTAAAGGGAGAATCGATTCCCTCTGCACCAAAATGCTAAAATCCGATTTTAAACACCCAAAATGCTAAATTAATTTCCTCTAGTGGTATTGGCAACTCATATATTGAAAATTAATCATGTTCAAATAATTAAACTAATATTTAAACGATGTTTGAACATAAAATTAATTTTTCATTAAGATTCATAAACTCCCCCTAACTAATAGCAATGAATGCAATCAAAAATTACTATTATAAGCATTTTTCATTTATTATTAAAAGTGCCAAAATTATTTTAAACACTAAGTGAAGATAGGTTGGTCAAACCTAATTCTCTCCTAAGTTTCCAAAATCTTTCCTTGTCTAAGGGTTTTGTAAAGATATCCGCTAATTGGTGCAAAGTATCAACAAATTCTAGAACTACATATTCCTTAGTGACATGGTCTCTAATGAAGTGATGTCTTATTTTAATGTGCTTAGTTATAGAGTGTTGGATGGGATTTTTAGTGAGACAAATAGCACTAGTATTGTCACACTTGATAGGAATGGTACCTACTTCAATTCCATAATCAAAAAGTTGTTGTTTCATCCATAAAACTTGTGCACAGCAACAACTAGCTGAAATGTATTCGGCTTAAGTGGTAGATAATGCAACACAATTTTGTTTCTTTGAAAACCAAGAAATTAGCATATTTCCAAGGAATTGGCAAGTACCGGAGGTGCTTTTCCTATCTAATTTGCATCCTCCATAATCCGCATCAGAAAAAGCATGCAAGCTAAAGCTAGAGTCTCTAGGATACCAAAGCCCTAAACTAGGAGTGTCCTTAAGGTATCTAAAGATTCTCTTAACAACTAGTAAATGTGATTCCTTAGGACATGATTGAAATCTAGCATATAAGAAAACACTAAACATAATGTCCGGTCTAATTACAGTTAGATAAAGCAAAGAGCCAATCATTGACCTATATAATTTGACATCTACACATTTACCTCCTTCATCTAAGTCAAGCTTTGTTGAAGAGCTCATTGGAGTGTCATGAGGTTTCTCATTTTCCAGTCCAAACTTTTTGAGCATATCTTTGACGTACTTAGCTTGATTGATGAAGATGACATCTTTTCTTTGCTTGATTTGGAGTCCCAAGAAAAATGAGAGCTCCCCCATCATGCTCATTTCGAATTCACTTTGCATTAGCTTAGAAAATTCTTGGCAAAGAACATCATTAGTAGAACCAAATATTATATCATCAACATAAATTTGAACTACTAATAAATCTTTACCTTTATGCTTTAAAAATAATGTAGTGTCAACCTTCCCTTTTGAAAAACCTTTTTCAATTAAAAAATTTGACAATCTTTCATACCGTGCTCTAGGAGCTTGTTTTAAGACATAAAGAGCTTTTGTCAATTTAAGAACATGGTCTGGAAATTTTGAAACTTCAAAAACTGGAGGTTGTTCCACATACACTTCTTCCTTTATAAAACCATTTAAAAATGCACTTTTAACATCCATTTGATATAATTTAAATTCATGAAAACATGCAAATGCTAGTAACATTCTAATTGCTTCCATCCTAGCTACGGGAGCGTATGTTTCATCATAGTCTATGCCCTCTTCTTGAGTATACCCTTGAGCAACAAGTCTAGCCTTGTTTCTCACTATAGTACCACTTTCATCAAGCTTATTTCTAAATACCCATCTAGTACCTACAGTTGTTTTATTACTAGGCCTTTCAACTAATGTCCATACTTTACTTCTCTCAAATTGATTTAATTCTTCTTGCATAGCCATAATCCAATGTTCATCTTTTAATGCTTCTTTGATGTTCTTAGGCTCTATGCATGAAATAAATGAAACATAATTACAAATATTTCTAAGAGAATATCGAGTAGTTACCCCTTTGGATGGATCACCTATAATTTCACCATCCTTGACATAGTTGTACTCTCTTGACATAGTTTCCTCATTTTTCGTTTCTTCATTTGATGATGGTTCTCCAACGTCATGTCTAACGTCATTTGTATTTATAACACCTACATCATCATTCACACAAGAATCCTTCCTCGGAAGGGGATTATCATCGAAAACAACATGTATAGACTCTTCTAAAACTAAAGTTCTTTTATTAAATACACGATAAGCTTTAGAATTTAAGGAAGAACCCAAAAAAATTCCTTCATCACTTTTAGCATCAAATTTGCCAAGATTTTCTTTACCGTTGTTTAAAACAAAACATTTACATCCAAAAGGATGAAAATAACTAATGTTAGGCTTTTTATTTTTGAAAATTTCATATGGATTTTTCTTTAAAATTGGCCTAATCATTACTCGATTTACAACATAACAAGCGGTATTTGTGGTTTTCGCCCAAAAATATTTTGGCAAATTATTTTCACAAAGCATGGTTCTAGCCATTTCTTATAAAGTTCGATTTTTCCTCTCAACAACTCCATTTTGTTGAAGGGTTCTAGGTGCTGAAAAATTATGGCTAATACCGTTAGAGTTACAAAATTCAGTAAATCCAAGATTTTCAAATTCAGTTCCATGATCACTCCTAACACTAGTTATAGAGTAACCTTTTTCATTTTGGATAATTTTTGAAAATGTGATGAAATGTTCTAATGCTTCATCTTTTGTACTTAAGAATAGAACCCAAGTATATCTAGAATAGTCATCTACCAAGACAAATGCATATTGTTTTCCACCCAAGTTAGTAGTTCTAGTTGGCCCAAAAAGATCTAAATGGATCAATTATAAAACTCTACTAGTTGATACATCATTAATGGATTTAAAAGAAACTCGCTTTTGTTTTCCTTTAGCACAAGCATCACAGATTTTATCATTATCAAATTT
Organism: Hibiscus syriacus; assembly: GCF_006381635.1. NCBI lineage: Eukaryota > Viridiplantae > Streptophyta > Magnoliopsida > Malvales > Malvaceae > Hibiscus > Hibiscus syriacus. The sequence goes on from NW_024062054.1 coordinate 2,699,580, forward strand.
TAGTTTAGGCAGCCCTCGAACCAATTCTCCTTGAACTAACCGTTGCAAAACACTCATACTAGAATGTCCTAGTCTCCTATGCCATAACCAACTATCATGCTCATCCTTAGCAACTAGGCATAAATTAGTCATATCAAAAGAATCTAAATGCACCATGTATATGTTTCCTATTCTATAACCAACAAGCATAATCCGATTAGATGCAATGTCAATGACTTTACAACCATTAATTTCAAATAAGACATTGAATCCTTTATCGCATAATTGACTAATACTCAATAGATTATGCTTTAATCCATTCACATATAAAACATTTTTAATTTGTATGGAAGAGGTATTACCTATTGTACCAATACCTTCAATGTGACCTTTTGAATTGTCTCCAAAAGTCACTTCTCCTCCATTTTTAGCGTTAAGCTCAATGAACCGGCTTTTATCTCTGGTCATGTGTCTTGAGCATCCACTATCAAGGTACCATGAATTTGAATTTGTTTCCCGTGACTTGTAGCAATGCTCCTTTCCCTACAAACATAGATTAATTTTTGATTTTTGGTACCCAAATTCTTTTGGGTCCATATTCATTAGTTTCCAAAATCCTAGTCCCCTTAGGTATCCATTTGTGTAGGATATTTTTATCTTTAGTATTAATGAATTCTTTAGGAACCCACATACTTCTAACGATTTTTCCATTAGAGGTTCTTTGGGGACCTCTATGATTGTAGTTTCTAAATCTTTTTGTAACAAAGTTGGATTTTGAATTTCCACCTTTTTCAAAATGTTTTGTTCCAACTTTATCAAAAGAAATTTTAAGATCATCAATTTTCTTTTGATGATCATCATTGATCTTTGAAAGTAAATTTTGCAAATCTAAATTTTTCTTTTCAAACTCTTCTAGTTTGATTTGCAAATCTTTGATTTTACTTTCAAGATCATTGTTGGTTTTGGATATGAGTTTGTTTTCATTTTTCAATTTTGAAACATCATTTTTATATTTTAAAAATAATTTCTCATAATCCAAAGCCAACCCATTATATTCCTCTAATAACTCATCATAGGATAAATCATCAAAATCAGATGAGTTAGAGGTTACCTTAGAATCTTCCCCGAATGCCATCAAGCACAAGTTAGCTACTTCTTGTTTCTCTTCATCGGAACTTTCTTCATTGCTCCATGTAGCCACATGAGCCCTGTGCTTATTCTTTGATTGACCCTTTTTCTTCAATTATGGGCAATCATATTTGACATGCCCTGGCTTTTTGCATTCGTAGCAAATGATTGGGTCCTTCTCTTTCGGTTCATTTTTGAGGCCTTCATTTCATTTGAATTTTCTTCCTCGATAAGGTCTCATCATTTTTCTGAACAGTTTGGCAAACAATGCCATTTCCTCGTCATCGTCATCGTCATTCGAATCACTCTCATCTTTTGTGGATTTGAGAGCAACTCCAATGTTTTTCTTCTTCTCCTTCTCCTTTGGTGTCTCGTCAATCTTGTCGAGGTCCACCTCATCTTCGAGCATCATTTCATGAGTGAGGAGTGACCCAATTAGCTCTTCAAGAGTTAAGGACGTTAAGTCCTTAGACTCGATGATTGCCGTCTTCTTTGATTGCCACGATTTTAGGAGGGAGTAGACTAACTTCCTCACAAGCTTTTCATTTGAAATGATCTCTCCATATGATTTGAGACCATTGACAATCGTTGAAAATCTATCCGTCATAGCTTTGATATCTTCATTTGGTTTCATCCTGAAATTTTCATAGCTATGCGTTAGAATACTAATTTTAGATTTCTTTACCTCATCGGTACCTTCATGAGTGACTTGAAGTTTGTCCCATATTTCTTTGGTGGTTGTACACGATGAAACTCTTCTGTATTCATCTGGTCCAAGAGCACAAAAAATGATATGGATGGCTTTGGAGTTAAGCTGGAACATTCTTGTCTCTCCTTCACTCCACAACCTTGGATGAGTGAGAGGTTTGATGTATCCTTCTTCTACGGAATTCCATGCTCCCATGTCACTTGCTTGAATGAAGTACATCATTCTATTCTTCCAATAGGAATAGTTATCTCCATTGAAGAAAAGATGCTTGTTGACGGGCATCGAATCGAGACAGGAGTCGAAGTTTGAAGCGGATGCCATTGATGACTTTAATTATCGATATAACTCTTCCCGAATCGACTCAAGAGGCGATTAAACCTTCAAATGAGTTAGGTTCTGATGCCAATTGTTGAGTTAATCGATTGACTGAATCAGCCAAGAGGGGGGTGAATTGGCAATAAAAATATTGGTGGAAGCTTTTGCAGAAAATTGAAAGAAATTGCATAGCGATTTAGAGTGGTTTGACTTTATCAACCAAAGTCTACGTCCACTACCTTAGCTATCCACACTAAGGATTTTCCAACAAATTCACTAATTTGTTCTTTCTTTTGAGGCCAAAGAGATAAACTTACAACTCCCTCAAGAATATACCCCAATTCTTGAGAACACTCTTTTCTCAAAGAGAAATACAAATTTGCTAACTTACAAGAAAAACCTCACAAGGCAAATATGTTTGCACAATTCTAGAACAAAGAAAGAACACTCAAGAATAAATACAATTGAGCACAATAAGTTTTCTTGAAAGCAAAATGAATATTGAATGAAAAATAGGCTTGAAATGCTCAAACTTGAGGTTTGATGCTTTCTCTTTGATTCTCTCTTGATTCTAATTGCTTGATGTTTCTTGTTATTGATCAATGTCTTCTAAGCTTGCTTAAATACACCTTGAATCACTTCTGAATGTTGGGGATGATTAGAGAAAATAATATAGACGTTTTAGTGTGAAAATAATTAATAAAATAGTTTTGAGCGTGGGGGGAATCGGTACCCCCTATGGGGAATCGGTACCCCCTATGAGGAATCGGTTCCCTAAGTGTAAAATTCAAATATTTCGATCGTTATACAAGGGGGAATCGGTTCCCTCCGAGCATTCTGGATTTCTCGGAGCCAAACCATTCAGGGGGAATCGGTTCCCTCTGAGCAATCTGGAATTTTTGGCTTTGAAATGGTTCGAAATACTTTGTAAAATTATTTTGAAATTATTTTAAGATTAAAACTTAATTTTACACTTGAGTAAGGATTAAAAATGATCTTTGAAAGATTTGGAGTAATGTTTTTATATTCGAATAATTTCATCAAATATACTTAGAAAATCATTTGGAAAATCTTAAAATTCATTTAACTTAATTTGTTATATCGAAATATCAAAATGTTTTCAACACTTCAATGGCCACAATTGACAAGAAAACTTTTATAATCAACTCTAACCATCCATCCTAATCACAATAAAGAGGCAAACTGGAGTGAGAAGATCTCCCTCATAAAGAACTTGATGATGAATAATGCTTTAAAGGCACAAGGCTATCAACACTTGAAAAACATACTCATGTTGTATTATTATTATTCAAGAAAAAATATGTTTTATAATAGTGAATAAAGCCTCCTTTATATAGGAGATGAGTTATAAAAGTCCTAAGTAACAAATGAATAAAATAATAATAAACTAAAGATATTTTAATTCTAAATCCTAATAAAATACATAATATAATCCTAAAAGATAGTAAAACATCCTATATTAAATTATAGTACAAATAATCAATAAAATATTAATAATTCTTAATATGTGCAATATCATGTATTAATCACATAAAAGAATTTATTCGCTAAAGTAGTCATACCTCAAGTTCTTTATATCCGATTGATGTGTTTCAAGTAAAATTGAAAAGATAAGAGACATTCAGTCGTATCTTCAAAAGACATATTAACCAAATAACACCTAGTTCTCATTCAAAAAGTCATTGCAAGTAAGTTGTTCTTCTGGTGTTCTTTTGTAAGGATTGGACGTGTGTATCAATTGGGAAAGCTAGTCCATCTTCCATTGATATGAGGCTTGTGATGTATGTATCATCCTTAATCTCTTCAAAAAGATTCAACCTTGAATTTGAAACACCAAAAGGAGAAAAGTAAGATACTTTTAAGGATTAACTCACATTATACTTACCAGATAGATGGTCTTTGAATCTTTGAGACTTTATTCTTCTAATAGGTTCAAGTAGAAACATTAGTCCAAAGAAGTGTGTACTCTTATCATCATAGATTCTGAAGCATGTATCATTCCACCTCTCATGAAAGGAATTCATTCACGAATATCAAAATCCGAAAGAAAAAAATTATATATGTTAATAGAAATGCTTATGAAACACGTACCCGAATCAATGTGCTGTGTCTTTATGCATTTCAATAAAGGTTTCTTCTTTTTTGGAACTTATTTCTTATTATCTTGAAATCCTCTTTCGTATACAAGTCTTGTAATCTGGTGTTTAGGTTAAAATTCAACATGGCATCAACCAATGTTGACTTTGTTTATGATTGCTTTATATGTTCTCTCTATGGTTTTACTTGTGTGTGGAAAAAATGAGTGTTAAAAACCATGCCAATTGGTTGTTAAAGTAATCCATTAAGTCTCCTAAGTGTTGTTCATGTACTGAGAATTCTCACAAGGAGCTTTGTGGAATTCATAACTTGTTCTATTGAAAAGGAAACCCATCTACAACATAAAACCCATTAAAAGAACTTTTAAAGGAATGAGTTTATATAACAAAAAGATTTAAGTTATTAGAACATAAATTCGTAATGTTTTCAAATCCCATAATAGTATCATGCTTTTGATAGACAAGGGTGTACCTTCTCGGTAATGCATCTACTATGTTGTTCTTACATTATTCGTTTAACCACTTGAAGAATTTGTGGTTTTTATGGATGATTGTTGAGAATGCAATGAAAACTTAAATAAAATTGATCAATCTTATAATCTCATGCATATCATACTAACTATTATAAAATAAAGTCGTGAAATTACCTTAATCATTGGTTCGAAAATCCTTCTGAGTTGTCTTTGACTTTCTTTCGATCTTTAAAAGTGTTTTCTATCTGAAAGATGACCACCCTCTACACGTATCCACATGCGAACAAATGACAAATTGTTATAGAATGCTAGTTATAATATATTTTGCTCAATAATAGTTTTTGTGGGTTTGGTTTTAGATGGCTATAATGATTAACCTTACCTTAAAGCATATAATATATATAATAAATCCATCGTTTTTAACGAATTGATTTAATTATTATTAATATAAATCTCCTTTTAAATTAATAACAATTTCAATCATATCCCTTATCTGATAAGAAATTTAATTTCAACCAAAACTTAATAAACTTGTTATCTAATTATATCATTTAATATTACTTTAGAATCAAATAAAAAATAATAATAAATAAAATATTATGTCAAAGGAATATGAATTTAACTTCTTAAATTTGAATAATAATATAAATTAAAATAATCACATTATCTTAAGTTAATATTGAGAGTAATAAACACAATCATTCTTATTCATTCTTAATGTGCGACCCTATAGGTTCAAATAACATTGACAGAAGATAAAATCACATTTGGTCCTACAAGTTATAAGTTGCCTCTAGTAAGACATTATAACTACCAAAGTTAAATGAAAAGCTCATGATCCGAGACAACCTTAACACAACTCATTTCATGATCATTTTATCTCATGATATCTTGATAGAATGGCATGAAAAATGTCAACCTTATATCATTCTATCTTTAGTTTCTTGATACCCAATTAAACTGACAAAACAAATGACATTGATCTCTATCAACTCATTTGAGTATAACCATGTATTTTTTCAATCTCAATCATCAAGGACCCCTGAGATATCTCTCTTATGATAAGAGGGATAAATTCCATCTTAATCACTCACATCTCACTACATGATTCATGTCATGTTCAATCATAAACTTATAATTTTTTGATTAAAGAAGCTATGTCAAAATATTATAATCATCATGTTGAGAACTATAGTAATTTTAGATTTAAGGATTTAAATGACATAACTGTTTGAAATTAATATATAACTTTGATCTATGTATTAATCTCAAAACGAGTAGATCCAATATTTGTTCTCAACAAAGACATATGAATTTGGTTTGAATCTTATTCACATATTAACCTCATAAATATCAATAAAATTTCATACCAATCTTATTTTATTATTGTTCCCACAATAATAACTTATTAGATATATTTAGAATAATTACCAATATTAACCAAGGATATTAACTATAAAATTGAACACAAATGATAATAATAAAACCAATAATAAAAATACCATGTCCATACAATATGCCTAGGGAGCTAAAGCTAAGAATCTCCCACTTGCACCAGGTCTACTTAAGAATGTATCTCATATTTATACACCTAGCACGATGATCATGTTTTGCTTGTGGAAGAGGCTTAGTCAATGGATATGCAACATTGTCATCTATTGAATCTTTGCATTTTTAACGTCACCCCTCCCAATGATTTCTTGAATGAGTTGATAAGTCTCAAAATGTGTTTGGATTGCTGATGTGTTATGAGTTCCTTCTCTTGTGAAATAACATCATTATTATCAAAATATATCTCAGCAAGATTTTTGATGCTAGGAACAACTCCAAGATCAATAATGAATTTCTTGATCTAAACTACTTCCTTCACTACATTAGATGCTGCTATGTATTCAATTTCAATTGTAGAATCAATGACATTGCTTTGCTTTGAGCTTTTCCAACTAATATAACTACCATTTAAACAAAACATATATCCCGAATGCGATTGGTAATCACCTTGTTAGTTTGGAAGCTTACATTTGTGTAACCACTTACAACTAGATCATCTTCCAATCCGCCATAAACTAAGAAAATATATTTAGTTTTTCTCAAATACTTAAGTATGTTCTTTACAGCTGTCTAGTTCTGTCAATGAGATCTTATTGGTATATACTTGTTATGCTTAAAGCATAGGAAACATCTGATCTAATACATAACATGGCATACCATTATAGATCTAATGCATAACATGACATACATTATAGATCCTATTTTCAAAGCATAAGAGATTTTACTCGTGTGATTTAGCCTATTTTTAGAGTTAGGACACGTAGTCTTACTGAAAGTAATACCATGAGACATAGGCAAGAATTCTCTATTAGAATCTTGCATATTGAACTTTTCAGTACTTTGTCAATATAAACACTTTGACTTAGTTTGATTTGCCTTTTAGATATATCTCTATAGATCTTCATCCCAAAGATATAGGCATCTTCGCCTACGTCTTTCATTGAGAAACAATTTCTTAACCAAGATTTGACAATATGCAAGGTAGGAATGTCATTCTCAATGAGTAAAATGTCAACCAAATATAAGACCAAAAACACAACTACACTCATACTAACTTTCTTGTAAACACAAGGTTCATCTTCATTTTTAATAAATCAAATCTATTTGATTGACTCATCGAAACAAAAATTCCAACTTTGTGAAGTCTTCTTTAATCCATAAATGGATCTATGAAGCTTACACACTTTACCATAATTCTCATCTTGTATGAAACTCTTAGGTTGTTTCATGTACACATCCTTGAGTAAGTTTCCATTAAGAAATGCAGTTTTGGCATCCGTTTTCCAAATATCATAGTCATAATACGCGACAATGACAATAATAATTCTAATGGACTTAAGCATGATTACTGGTGAAAACATATTGCCATTATCTATACCATGAGTTTGTCTAAAACCTTTTGCAACTAGCCTTGCTTTATAAGTATGCACCTTACTATCCATGCCAGTTTTTTTCCTTGAAAACGCATTTGTATTCAATGCTTTTAGTACCTTGAGTTGGATCAATCAAATTCCAAATTTGATAGTCATAGATGGGTCGTATTTCAGACTTCATGGCCCTAACCATTTCTTAGAGTCTAGATCTAAAATAGCCTCTTGAGGGTTCATTATGATCCGTAATGATTATCAGAAATAAGAAATCCTATCTCTCAAACTCATGACATACTCTATCATATCTACATAAAAATTGTGTTATTGGAGGTTTGTTAACAACAATTTATTGATTTTGGGTATCCAAAGGTAGTTTAATGTTATTTTTTGGTTCACAAACTTCTTCGAGTTGTACCTTGTCCCACTGGCTCCTGTAAAAATAAATCATGTTTCTAAAAAGAAGCCATTCTGAGCAACAAACATTTTTTTCTCAATGCAACTATAAAAGTAATATCATTTAGTTTACTTAGGATACCTTACAAAAAGACATTTGTCAATTTTGCTTTCATCTTATTAGAAACTAAACGTTTCAAATAAGCATCACAACCCCAAATTTTAAGCAAAGATAAGTTGGGCTTCTTACTAGTCCACATCTCATATGGTGTCTTTTCAACTGTTTTGGAAGGTGCTCGATTTAGTGTGAAAATAGCTATTTCAAGTGCAAGACCCTAAAAGTAAGCATATCTATTAGACTCATCATAGATTGAACTATATCTATTATAGTTTGATTCCTCCTTTATTAAACACCATTATATTATGATTTTCTAGGAGGAGTTATATGAAATAATTCCTAAATCACTAAGATGATAATCAAATTCTTGGCTCAAATCTTCTCCACCTCGATCAGACCAAAGAGCATTTATTTTTTTCCAAGTTTATTCTATACTTCATTTTGAAAAGATTTGAACAATTCAAATGATTCAAATTTATGTTTCATTAGGTAAACATAATTGTACTTACTGAAGTCATCGGTAAATGTAATAAAATACTTGTAACCTCCTCTAGCAATTAAAGTTAAAGGTCCACATACATCTGTATGTATTAGGCCCAATAACTCATTGGCCTTTTCACCATGTCCAACAAAGGGTTTTCTTTTATCATCATATCTAATAAACAAGATTCACAAGTATCATATGATTCAAAATCAAAAGAATTCAAAAGTCCATCTCAATGAAGTTTTTAAATGTGTTTCTCATTTATATGGCCAAGATTTAAATCATTAGACTTAAATCTCTTGTCACTTATGTTATATATCAAAGATTCATTTGATTTTTGAAGATTCAAAACATAAAGTCCAACTTGTAAATCAATTTTTTTTTCATAAAATATGTATTTATGATGAAACATAAGAAACTGAAATGATATTCATACTTATAGTAGGGATATAAAAGAAATTGTTCAAAACAAACAAAAGCCCACTGGTTAAACAAAGTTCATAACTTCTCACAACTAAAGCAACAACTCTTGCTCCATTACCTACTTGTAGGTTGGCCTCGCCTTTTTTCAGTTGTCTTCTCTTTTTGAGCCCCTGTACATTAGTACAAATGCGAGCTCCACATCCTATATCTAATAACCAGGAACTTGTATGAAAAAATTAACATGTATAACATAAATACCTAAAGGGTAGGTCTCACCAACTCTCTTCTTTTTCATTAGATCTTTCAGATATTTCTTATAGTTTCTCTTCCAATAAATAGGTTGTTTGAAAAAAAAAATCACCCTCCTTAGGAGGTTTAGCCTCGGGAACTATTTAGGTCTTTAGTTTGGCATTGGAATTTATAGCCTTTCCTTTTCCCTTTTCCTTGAAACTCTTTCCCTTTTGAACCAACAAAACATGACTAGGCTTGGATTTAGTACTATGTTAAGTTATTCTAAGCATCATATAAAACTCATAAATTGATTTGTCCATCTCATTCATGTTATAGTTAATGACAAATTGCCTATAACTTTTAGGTAATGAATTCATGATCAAATTAGTAGCCAACACTTAGCTATAAGGAAATCCAAGTCTTTCAAGATGTTCAATAAGACCTTTCATTTTTAGCACATGAGCGCTAACTGAAGCACCCTCAGTAATTTTACAAGAATACAACGTCTTGGTAGTCTCACACCTTCTTTCCTTTATTGTTGAAACATTTCTTTAAACTCATTTTGAGTCCTTGCACATTTGTACAAATGTGAGATCTACATCCCGTATCTAAAACCTTGAAACTTTTAGGAGAAAAATTAACATGTATAACATAAATATCTAAAGGGTCAGTCTCACTAGCTCTCTTTTTTTTCTTTAGATTTTCAAGATATTTCTTTTAGTTTTTTTCAATGACCAGATTCTTTGTAAAAAACATTCACCACTTTAGGAGGTTTAGCCTTGGGAATAATTTTGGGCTTTGATTTGACATTAGACTTTTCAACTTGTCCTTGATAGCCTCATACCGTCCTTTCCTTGCCTATTGTTGGAACATTTCCTTAAACTCATTAATCATATCATAAGCTTCCATGTTTTCTAGCTTATTTTTGAAGTTCATAACTCATGGTAGCTAGCATTAAACATGCAAAATCAAGAGAATCATCTTTATGTTTCTCATAAGTTTTTGTTTTAGCTTTAGAGCCATCTTTATCTAGTTCTTCAAGATAAAGTTCATCCAGGACATAAAGTTTCATTTATTATTTGAGAACAATTCTCAAATTTTGATACCAGTCAATGAAGTTCCCGATAAGTTTTTCCTTATCAAGGATCAATCACAGTGATAAATTTATTTTTTTTATTATTGTTAACCATCTACAAAATGGAAAGTTTAATTTTGATTAATAAGAATCCCACTAAATTAACAACCCAAAAATATAACACTATTAATATAGTGGGTAAGATCCATATTTCACTCAAATTTTAAGTCATCTTTAGCATGAAACTTTAAAAATAAGTTATTTAAGTAATTAAATCTTACTAATAGCATCTTATTCAACTCTTAGAAATTTATTACACTTTTGACATCATATGTGATGCCATGCATAAATCTCATCTCATGCCATTAGGCCTAAAACCGTTTTGATAACCTAATTAAGTTAAACCATATTAAACATATGAGTAGCACCATTACTTATCTTGTCTCACTGATGTAACCTAATGTACTTCTACTTTATTAGAACCTATATTACGATTATAAAAGCTTTGACAAGTGTTTTAAAATGTATGGCTTTTAAATTAATTTTTTGTGAGAGGTCTTTTTTGATTTTTAATCTTTGATAATTAAGGCATCACATACATAACATTCCATTAATTTAACATTACATACATCTAAATAAAAAATGTGACATAGTATGGCCTTATTCTAAATAAAACGAGAACCTAAAATACACACATATTCATGTCATCACCTTGGATCATCACAATGGAGACTAATATGACTTTGAACAAATCTCAAGTCTTCCAACAATCCATTAAGCCAAATGGCCTCCTTAACAACTTTTGAAACTCTCATGTACTCTACCTATGCAATAGAGACAATCATCGTAGACTGTAAAGTTGACCTCTAACTGACTATGGCTTTTGCTAGAGTAAACATATACCTATTAGTTTATCAACGTTTATCCAAATCACCAGTATAATCAAAATCAATATATCCAGCCAAAAACTAACCAAGTTCTTCACCCTACCCAAAAACTAAACTAACATCTATGGTTTGTTGGAGATATTGTAGAATCCATTTCACAACTTGCCAATTTCCTTTTCCAGGATCATACATGTACTTACTCACAACTCCAACTGCTTGTGAAATACTAAGTCACATAAACACCATTGCATACATCAAGCTCCCCACTACATTAGCATATGGAACTTTTTTCATGTATTCTCCCTCTTCATTAGTTTTAGGAGATAATCGAGAGCTAAGTTTCAAATGAGAAGAAAGTGGGGTATTTACATGTTATGTGTTTTCTTCATACCAAAACATTTTAGTACCTTTTTCAGATATTACTTCTATGTTTAACAAAGATTCCCTCTGTCTGTCTCTACTTATCTCCATACCGAGAATCTTCTTGGCCTCACCTAGATCTTTAATCTCAAACTCTTGATTTAACTGATCCTTTAATTTTTCTAATTCTTGTTGACTCTTTGAAGCAATCAATATAATCATATATAAAAGGAGATAAGTGGATTATTCATCTTGTAACTTTTGCAAATACATAATGGTCATATTTGCTTCTTGTGTACTGCTGTCTCCTCATAAAACTATCAAATCGCTTATACCAATGTCTCAGAGATCCATTCAATCCACAAAGCAGCTTGTTCAAGTTATAAACCTGTTTCTCACCACTAGCATCATTGTATCATTCTAGCTGAGTTATATAGATATCTTCTTCCAAATTATGTAAGAAAGTCATTTTTACATCGAGTTGAGCTAGCTTTAAATTCAATTGTGCTACCACGACCAACAACATTCTAATAGAGGAATGCTTCACAATAAGGAAAAATACTTCATTATAGTCGATTCCCTCTTTCTCAGTGTAGCCTTTAGCTACTAATCTTGCCTTGGAGAAAACATCTTTTTTGCTAGGAGATCCATCTTTCTTTATAAATACCCACTTACACCCAATTACTCGTTTATCTTTCTAAATATTTCACCTACTATAGAGTATTACTTGTATAAACATATCCATTTGTTACATTCTTTAACATGATAGATTCACCAAAGGTAAAATCTTTGGTATAAATTCTCTTCTGTGTCTGAGCACCAAAGAAAAAAGTCTCTTCACTTGATGAGTGACCCCCTCGATAAAAAGAGCCTTTTTCTCTGGGATCAAGATTTGAATCTTTCAAATGATAATAAGAAATAGATCCAAATACAAGTAAAAAATCATAATATATAACGAGTTTTCCAAACCATACCTCCAATGGTATTTTCCTCCAATTGCCAACGATGGTAGATGATTGATAAGATGACTAGCTATGTCACAGCCTCAACCCAAAATAGTTTTCCCAACCTAGAATTAGACAACATACGAACCTTCTCAAGTATTTTTCAATCCATATACTTTGCCACCCCATTTCAGAGTTACTAGTATCATGCTCTACAATAGATGCATGTGGAGTAACTTTTCCTTTCATTTTTAGCATCGAGAAATCTTTCTCATAATGACCTTGCTCATAAAAAAACACATTCATCTTTCTTAATTCTAAACTTTGTCATTGATCTCACTCTCCACTTTGAATTTTGGCTTTTCGAGTGACCTCTTACCACCATGACTCCACTGTATTACACGTGCTCTCCATCTTGGTTTTCTTTTTGGGCTTGTAACTATACAAAGATACAATTACATCTTTAAAGGATAATTCATCCTTTTCATGAAGTAACATTTTTTCCAGGTGTTCAAATTTGTCTAGAAGTGATGAAAACAATATTAAAGTCAAATCTTCATCTTTAAATGTTTCATCCACACCCAATAAGTCTGACACTAATTCATTAAAAAAAATGACGTGTCATACTGGTGCCTGATTGATAACCAAATATGATAATATTAAAAGTCTTAATATTGTAGCCATACTTATTCCTTATGGAAAGATAAGATTGAATCATACTACACATTATACGGTTGATTATTTTCAAACTTTTCTCTTTCTAGATGGCTATTACTAGACCTTGGTAAAATAAAATGTCTAAAACTTCATTTTGTCACATGCCAAAATAATTAGATCCATCAAAAAACTCTACCGAGAATCTTACATTTGACATATCCTCCTTATCGGTAAGAGGAAGTGCTTGATGCCCCATATGACCCATATTTTTCCATGGAAACGAACAATATTCAACATCATAAACTAGATATTAAGAATATTGCAACACGTAAGCTCATAGGAAAAAGAGGTGGATCACATGGATCACTTAAATATCAAGTTTTTGCTAACCAGAACTTCCCTAGACATGCATCGTCACAATAATACACTTTTCTTTACCAACCACCAATTGTTAGGGAAATCGGGTTATTTCTCATATGAAAGCAACTTCAAATCTGAGTTGAAATGTTAAGATCCAAATTACTGTAATTTTTACAGATGATAAACCCGTCAAACTATTTCATATTATAATCCAATGACAAAAACCAATATTGAATAAACAAAATAAATAATAGAGAAAACACACATAATTTATGACGTTCGACGAAATATTATCTACTCCTCGAGCAGCACCATTAGATGATAACTTCATTATTACCAAAAGAGTAAAAACAAATAGAATTCCATAAGAATTCCAAAATATTACAAATATGGGAAGAGAATCAAATAGGAGAGATAGTGTTAACTTCGTATAAAGGGTATATTTCATACCTTTTTACTTGGGTTATTGTTTGTTTCTAAGCTCATTTAGTTGTATATAGTTGCATAATTCCTGCATATGGTGTAGTTTGCTTGTTAATCTCTAATTATTTATAAAATGATGCTTTGATGGAGGAAATATAATGTTTTGATGGTGTTATGTGTAGGTTAAGAAAAATTGTTGGGGGATGAAAAAATGTTGCAACATTTAAGATGACATTTTTGGGAGCGGATGAGGACAAAAAAGAATTTTATTAACTTCACACGTGACCTTCCTTGCTAGTTGTGGATCTACATGTGAAGTGAATATTTCCACAGGGAACAAAAATATTAGAGGGCTTAAAACACTAGGAGCCCCACTTTATAAAGAAAGGAAACCCATAAAATGGAGCATATTGTAATTTGTAAGATAAGAAAGAGAAAAGTGAGAGGTAACCACTCTTTATTTTTCTATCATTCATCGTGGTGACCTCATTGTTAAAGCTCCAAGGGGATAAACCTCATTGGACTTTGAGAGAAGCATTAGAGCTCGAAGTGGTTCACGATAGTCTATAATAACTCAGGAGTTTTCTTCCTCTTTAGTTTTCTCTCGTGTTGATTGTTGTTTACTTGGGGTTGTTATTTAAATGATTTTAATGGATGTTACCTATACATGAACTAACTTAGCTTGTCTTGGGTGATTATGTTTTTTTAATGTATGTTGAATCATTTTTAGTTTATATACTTGTTTTGTTCACTGTTTTATAGCATAGATTTGTAAGAGCTTTCGAGAAATAGCATTTATCTATGTATTATACTTAATATTCGAGAGAGTTAATCTTAGATGTATGTGAACAATGGGGTTGAGTTGAGATGTAAATCCCTAACTCACCTTAGAGATAATGATGAGGTTTCAACGACTAAAAGGCGTAGGGCTTTATAAATATTATCTTGCTAGGGTTCACGTTGAATGATATTGCTCTAACATTTTCACTGTTAGTTGCTTACTAGAGTTAGCATAGAAACTACATAGAAGACTCTGTTGATCATCGCATTATCTGGACGATGTTATACATTCATTGAGGACAAGCATAGGATTCCAAGATAGACCCAACCTTTTATCCTTCTTGAGAGTTTCACACGTGTAAGGTCATATCGTTGTCTTATCTTGTAAACCCAGTCCAAAACACAATTTTGCTACAACATTTACTTTATTTTTTTCATAATGCTTCACACATACAACCCTTTTGTCTATATCTTGAGTGCATGCACTTAACTTAAATTCCTTTTAACCCCTGTGGAGACGATCTCACTCACACTTCTTTACTTGTTCGAAGTGTGTACTTGCATAGTCTATGAATTATTTACAAACCTTAAACAAACAAACATTTGTTTTCTCCCTTCGAATCATACCTACAAGAATGTTTCTAGTTGACAACTGTCATTTTGGATGTCAAATAAATTCCTTTTTCTCAATCAATAAATAAGGAAATGCGTAATAGAGAAATAAGGGTCGAATCCTCAGGGACTTAGAAAATCACAAATTTATGTTTGAATGGTTTTTAACCAGGCGAAAAATAGTAAAATGGGGGGTTTGCAATATGAGATTTAAATAGTGAAAACGATTAAATAAATTAAAGCAATTAAAGTAAAAAATAAGATGATGAAGATTGTGATTAAATACTGTAAAAATCGCCTCAAGCTTCGCTTTGATTCAATTTCCTTTAGATCATCGAATAAGATTTTCTCTTCGGGATTCACGTTGGTTACTTTGTCTACAAGGGCTATCCCCGTGACTTTATCTTGTATACCGAATACCCAAGGCAATATTTGATTCCGACTTCGATATTTGATTCTAACGACATCAATTGTCGTAGATCAATTACCATTTAAGTTCGTGGCGTCCGACTTGGATTGTTGCTTCTATAACCGTCAATTCCCTCTTGGCGAAACTATCTCACCAAGTGTGTTCCCAGGAAGTCGAATTGCTTTCTATAAGCCGAATCTTCCTCCCACACATTTAATCGCAACAACCTCTTGACCAAAGTCAATCTTTGATTTTGAAAACTGTTTTGATTTTGAAAAAAATAAGCGCAGATATTGAGAGAGACACTACGAAGATATTAAGGGACCATTTCAATTCCCCCGTTGGAATTGAATCATCGCGACATCTCTCGGCTTATGAAAAGTTTAGCTAAGCATGACAAAAGTCATACTTAGCATTTTGAAAACCAAGCTTGAAAATAAAAGAAAAAGGGAAAAACTTGAAAAGTAAAAAGAGAAAACTTTAATAAAACTCGAGAGAAAAGATGAATGTAATTTGAATGATTAGTTGAGACTTACCCCAAGTGGGTATTTATAACCTCTCAAAGCCTAAAGGATAAGCAAATAAAATAATAAAATAATACAAAAGATAATTGTTTTTAAATTTAAATTCAAACTTAAACTAGTCTCCTAATGCAACTCTACTCGTCAATCTTCCAGAAGGCGTACGGAAGAAGTCTTCTAGAAACCTCCGCTGATTGGACCTTCTAGAAACTGCCACGTCAGACCGCGTCATACCCAGAGTTATGCCCATGTCTCCAGCCATGACCAAATAATAAAAAAAATGCAAAATTCACCCGTTTTGTCACAAATTCTTGAAAGTGAGGACCTGTACAAAAATAAGTATAACATGACCAATTCAGCAGCAAAAATTCCACAAAATCGATGAAATAACAAGCAAAGATTAACAATTTTGAACACTAATCAAATTCCCCCTCACTTATCTCATGCTTGTCCTCAAGTATGATTAACCAAATCAGTCAAAAACTTCATTAAACGTTATTTTGTCAAGTTTCAAATTCAGGGAAGCAGGGTAGGGACAACAATAACTATTCAAGTCAAGAAAGCAATCAATTGAACATCACCAAATAAAACAAGTCAAGTGCAATTGTAATATTCATTCATTCATTAATCTCAATGCTCATAGCTCAACACCTTACCGAAATTCACTCAAATCACTCAATGTGTTTGGGGTAAGAAACGCTCAATGTCAGAATTGACACGATATTACCATAAACCTGCAAGTAAATCAAATCTCCACTACTAATAAGAACAAAATGCATAAATCAAAGGGTCTTTTATTGGTTGTAACGGGGCTTAGGTAAAAGTGGGGAAAAGGCTAAAAATATGGCTAAAAATTCAAGGTAATGAACTAACAAATAATAATCTCAACTCCATCAAAACATCAAGCACAACAAGATAAAAAGACGACATATCAAACAACAAATTTCTTGTCGAAATGCATTTTTTCTTTTTCACACTTTTATTGTTTTGTTTTCCATTTTCTTCTTTCATGTCTTTTTTTTTTTCGAACTGCTATTTTTTTTCTTCTTTCTTTCATTCAACATTTTTTTCGATGGTGAATACAACGGTAAAATTATTCACTTTCCTTTAGATCATCGAATAAGATTTTCTCTTCGGGAAAAACGTCGGTTACTTTGTCTACAAGGGCTATCCCCGTGACTCTATCTTGTATACCGGATACCCAAGGCAATCTTTGATTCCAGCTTCGATAATTGATTCTAACGACATCAATTGTCGTAGATCAATCACCGTTTAAGTTCGTGGCGTCCGACATCAATTTTTTCCATTTTTTTGCAAAGTCCCCGGCAACGACGCCAATTTGACAACTATCGTTTTGGATGTCAAATAAATTCCTTTTGCTCAATCAATAAATAAGGAAATACGTAGTATAGAGAAATAAGGGTCGAATCCTCAGGGACTTAGAAAATCACAAATTTATGTTTGAATGGTTTTTAACCAGGCGAAAAATAGTAAAATGAGGGGTTTGCAATATGAGATTTAAATAGTGAAAATGATTAAATAAATTAAAGCAATTAAAGTAAAAAATAAGATGATGAAGATTGTGAATAAATACTGTAAAAATCGCCTCAAGCTTCGCTTTGATTCAATTTCCTTTAGATCATCGAATAAGATTTTCTCTTCGGGATTCACGTCGGTTACTTTGTCTACAAGGGCTATCCCCGTGACTCTATCTTGTATACCGGATACCCAAGGCAATCTTTGATTCCAGCTTCGATAATTGATTCTAACGACATCAATTGTCGTAGATCAATCACCGTTTAAGTTCGTGGCGTCCGACTCGGATTGTTGCTTCTATAACCGTCAATTCCAATCTCAATTCCCTCTTGGCGAAACTATCTCGCCAAGTGTGTTCACAGGAAGTAGAATTGCTTTCTATAAGCCAAATCTTCCTCCCACACATTTAATCGCAACAACCTCTTGACCAAAGTCAATCTTTGATTTTGAAAACTATTTTGATTTTGAAAAAAATAAGCGCAGAGATTGAGAGAGATATTCTGAAGATATTAAGGGACCATTTCAATTCTCCCGTTGGAATTGAATTATCGTGACAACTCTCGGCTTATGAAAAGTTTAGCTAAGCATGACAAACGTTATACTTAGCATTTTGAAAACCAAGCTTGAAAATAAAAAAAGGGAAAAACTTGAAAAGTAAAAAGAGAAAACTTTAATAAAACTAGAGAGAAAAGAAGAATGTAATTTGAGTGATGAGTTTAGGCTTACCCCAAGTGGGTATTTATAACCCCTCAAAGCCTAAAGGATAAGCAAAGAAAATAATAAAATAATACAAAAGATAATTGTTTTTAAATTTAAATTCAAACTTAAACTAGTCTCTTAATGCAACTCTACTCGTCAATCTTCATGAAGGCGTGCAGATGAAGTCTTCTAGAAATCGCCGCTGACTGGACCTTTTAGAAACTGCCACGTCAGACCACGTCGTGCCCAGAGTTGTTCCCATGTCTCCAGCCGTGACCAAATAATAAAAAAAGCAGAATTAACCCGTTTTGTCACAAATTTTGAAACCAAGGACCTGTACAAAAATAAGTATAACACGACTAATTCAGCAACAATAATTCCATAAAATCGAAGAAATAACAAGCAAAGATTAATGATTTTGAACACTCATCACTAGTGGTCTCAACTTGTCTAAGGGATCACAACCCATCAAGATAATCAAGTTTAAAGATGAGGCAGCTAAGAAAAAGTTTTAATGCTTGAAGGAAAGTAAAGTTATATTTTGAGCAAGGTTTCATCTTTCCCCAACTGATGAATTTTTTTTGATGTTGCGACTATAGGGGTTGTAAACAACCACAAATAGAAAAAATTTGTTACGCATCCAAGACCTATAACAGTGACCCAAGTACAAGAATTTTATGGCCATCTCACCAGTAACTCTCAGTCAAGAGTTTTTATTAGGGACGTAAATAAAAAGCTCTATGTTGCAGTAATCAATAGTTTCTTTAGCTGAAAGAAACTATCAATCATCAAACTCCATTTATGGGTATAGTCGATGAAGAAACCAATAAACAAATCTTGCAAGACTTGTTCTTTGAAGGAACCACTTTGAAGAAGTCAGCCAATAACAAGTTGACAGTTGAAAGGCAGTTTCTAACTCCTACTGCAAAATATTAGAACAGTTTTCTTGAAACTTTCATCATGCCCACATCCCACCATACCATCATTTGATGCTTTTTCACTCCATTGTTGTGGAACTTACCCATTTATTTAGGTAAACTCATTTTTGATACAATCTTTGCTTGCAATAAGAAGATGGCAAACAATTTCTTATTCCCTAACCTGACCACTGCCCTGTGCGTGAAAGCATGTCTTTGAGGATTCCATTGATGAGATTGTATCAAGTATGCAAGGAATCACACTTGAGAAATTTCCAAGTCTGAGGGGTTTTGATGAAGACACTCTAAAATAGAAACTGAGATTATGGATGACCATGCCAAGTTTGTTGTTGCAGCGATACTAGCATCCATTGCTATTAGTACTAAAAGACTACAAAATTGGTTGAGCCTCATGGAGAGCAAGCAAGGAATTTTGTTTGTCTACGTCTAGGAGAGGGACCAAATGTTATTATCCTTTTTTTTGAGAGATTCTACCCCATACGCTCGTTAAGTTTCCACCTTTTCTCGAAGCATTGTTCAATGCCCCAGAAGCAGCTAATGCATAAGAAAAGGCACCACCAATAGATACCACTCATAAAGAAGTTCCAATTGTCTGTAACACCCCAAAATTTTGGTTAGTGAGCAAAATATAAATTATGAAAGTTTGGTGGCCAAAGTATGAAGTTTTTAAAAGTTTAGGGACCAAAGTGGTAATTTTCCCAGAAAGAAATTTCATGAGACCAATCATATTTTCTCCCTCCCTTAGGTAAAAGAAATTTTATTTTTCATTTTTGAGCAATTTCCTTTGGTCTTTGGATTAAAGCGTGAAATAGAAAATTATGTTATGGCTTTATGAACTGATGATGAAATTACAGGTTATTGGTGTTATAGAATCATTTCCAAGCTTGATTGATGATTAAAACCACCTAGATATGCTTGTATTGGTTTCGACCTAAACCCTAAGTTTGGAGAAAATTATAATTTGATGAAATTAAGTTAGGGGCTTGATTTTTGAAGCCTTGAAATGTTTTTAAAGGTTGAATTCATACTTGAATAAAGCTAGAAATCATGAAATTCCAAGCCCTAGACTTTCGGCTTAATGAAGAAAGATAGTGAAAAATATGGAAAAATTTCCTATTACTTAAAAATGATATTTGGAAGGTTATACAAGCTTTAGAAAGTCGTTTGGAGTAATTTGTAATTTTTTGAAAGTTTAGGGACTTAATAAATAATTATAGAAAATTAAGGGATCAATGTGTAAATTTTTAATATTTGATGTGCTATGTTGTAAATTAATGTTAGAGTGTTGAAATTGATGTTAGAAAGTGAAATGGGGCCATTTTGGAAGGTTGGTAAAAGTTGAGGATCAATGCATAAATATGGAAAAATTGGGAACTTAAGTGAAAATGTTATGTGAAGTTTGGATAACTTTGGATAAAAATGAACTAGAATGGTCAATTAAAAGTTTTAAGATTAACATTTATGTGATGAAATGGAATTTTTATCGAATGACCACCGAAAGAATTTTAGGAATTTATTTTCTATTGCGTGCCTATGTTAGTAAAATTCTAACATGTGGTTAAATTGTATATGTGTTGTAAATGGTGTTCATTTATATTATTATTGAAATCAAGATCAAACAATGCTAAAGCTATGGAGAATCTTAAGGATGAATTGTGAATTTCTAAGGAAGGTTGCAAGCTAAGGACACCAGGTGAGTGCATATTTATTTTGTACTTATGTTATCGAATAAACATTGGCTTGCGATGAATCAGTAATGAAGTTATACATTAAGAAGTGACTCCTAAAGTTGTGTGACTTTGTGATTTATGCACATATCTACATTTGGTGAGCTAATAGAATTAGTGAGTAAACTGAAAATGGATATTGGTGAAATCTACCAAGATTTATGGTCTGAATGGTAAGTTTAGAAAACCATCATAAATTCTACAGAAATGATAAGAGGATGATTTATTTTACCGTTGGATGTGTATATCAGTCTAGTTTTGTTTAAAACTAACATTACTGATTTAGAGGAGTATACAAAAAGATATGAACATTTAATCGAGGATAGATCAGAAAATAGTGCAACAGATTCTGCTCAAAACAACTTCTATAAGTCAACTTTGAAAATTCACTATAAATTATACAAATAGAATTAGAAGAAGTTCCTTATATGGTTAGATTTGTATTCAATTATATTTTCCAATGGTATAAACAAAGTAATTCTTTAGTGAGTATATTAATACAAAATAATATTTCTTTAAAGGTAGTGCAAACTTCCAAATATGAAATTGTGATAAATCTTGAGATTAAACCAAGTCGAAAAAAAGGATCAAGTTAAAACTTAATGAGGCTTATATTTTGACTTGTATATAAAAAGTCATGGTGAGTGCATTGCATGCATGAAATTATACATGAATGTTTTATACATCATTAGGAAGACTTGCAAGGAGTCTGCCTTGTTAATTTTAGCATGATATTTATGTCATTTATCATGTATTTGACATGTTTTAAATATGTCAAGAGTTAAATATAAAATGCATTGATCACTTGTGATATATATGAATTTTATTTTGGGTATGAACTATCCAAATGTTAAATGATATTGATATACATTGCCATGGACGGAATAAAAATAGATTATATGCCCAAGTAAGTCATTGAGGGACAGGGTATAGTTGGCATGCCATAGAGTTTAGCACTAACTGCATAATCAGTTTAGCACTACAATGTATACCCAAGACACTTAGTGCAGGAAGTAGAATGTATCCCAAGAACTTAGTGTATATGGGGGGCACGACCTTATATGTATTATTATTACGGTGCATATATTTGACTGGAATACCCAGGGTCCTCATAGGTTTATGTTTGGCATATAGTTTATTGGTTATTAATTGATATACAGGAGAATAAGCTTATGAGATTAAGGAATAAATGACTAGTATATTGGTAAGAATTTATAAGTGATTTATATATCATGTTAATATATGGAAACATGGTTGAAATACATGTAAATTGATCATAATGCATTGATTAATACTATTTATTTATGTTTATGTGTTGCATTGCCTTCAATATTTCTATTGATTGCCTTACTAAGTGTATACTTAGCGTGTGATGATTTTCATGCGTAGGGAAAAGATAACGAGAGGAGTAAGGAGTTGAGCTTGACATTAATTACCAAGGAATATTTACATGTAACAATAACGACATCCTATTGTTTTCTAAATTTTATAGCTGGCATGTATACGAGTAAGAAATGTCTGCAAATTATTAATATCGTTAATATTAAAAATGGTTAATAGTATGAATAAATATTATTATGATAATAAATTATGTTTTAAATATTAACTAATTGGATTTTAAATCAGACAATTTTTAAGCAGTTTTATTTATTATATGAAATATAGTAGAACTGCTAGTTATTGCTTGAAATCCGATATGAAATAAAAGTTGGAATATTATATTTTGATTTTCTATGATTAATTATTTTATAATAAATTGTTAAAACTTGGAAAATTTCAAGGAATCAAAATTTTACCCATTTTGGGTTAAGAAAGGTTTTGAATAATTGATGTGACATCTTTAGCACATAATCATACATGTTTACGGGTTAAAGGTGTTACTTTTATTGGTATAAGAGCAATAGGTTTAGTTGATTCTAGGACTAAACTGAGCTTGTTTTGAGTCAAAAACTGTATACATGCCATTAGGATGTCATTATTACTAATATGGTGTTTGTAAGGTTCGATTAATGCCATTCCTTACTTATGAAGGTGAATAAATGTAGTACATGTATAAGTTTCTTGTAATTGAGCGTTTAAAGTAAGTAACTGAACATGAGGTTCGAGAATAAGCAAATAGTGGAGATAATACAGTTAACTGCAGTTCTTCTGTTTAGTCTGATAATGATGATGCATCAGCATAATAGGAAGTGCGAATGTGAGTGTAAAGAACCCTTATTCATGTATAATTACAATATTAATTAAAGAATATAACATTTTGATAGAATTGATCCTAAGTGATATGTCTGTGACTAACCCTTTAGGCTAAAGTGCAAGGGTGAGTCGTATTTGTAGAAAGTAATTATCTATTAAAGATTCAATATGTGTTGAGTTTTAAGGGACTTGATAGAATTACCTTTTTAAGGTAATTTTTTTAGAACGGATTGATTACCCCCTACTATGCTACAATGAATTATCTCTTATAACGATTGATTTTAAGGAATTCGATGAGTTTTGAGATATTAGTGGTAGGAAAAAAGAGTAAATCTATTCCCTAATGTGATTTTAACTATAACTGTTATGAAGTTATTGCTATAAGGTTGTCAAGTCTTCTTCGTAATGAGGTGGATACTCAACTTTCATAGTTAAGTTGGAAGATATTTCAACTAATAGAGAGTATCCAGGAGTGTATCTACAAAAGTTACTTGGATTATTTCTAGGATGAGATGTTGAAAAGAAAAATGGTGCTACCAGGTATTGCGTTTATTTCTATCACCTCATATTGAACGACTCCGACTGAGCCTAAAGGCATAGTTCACACAATTTACGAACATGCTTACAGAAAGTAACATATCACACAATAGCATAAGATATTAAATATATCGAACACTGGCTAAGCCGTACGCTTCCCACGATCGGTCGTATGAGGTCATAAGGAATGTGGATGCATATATCGAGACGAACATGCAGAATCAAATAGAGAGAAACGAGAGTGATCGTGATCTACTAGAGAGAGATGCATATACACGAGAGTACCTTCAGAAAATAATACCAAAAAGTGAGTCCAAAATCTGACAATTTACTTAATATAATTATGAATTTAAGTAATAAATGACATACAATAGGGATTTTGGGTTAGAATTTAACAAAATAGACTTTGTAAAACAGACTCAAACATCAAAAACATAAAGGTAGGGGTCTTCAACAAAAGTCAATAGTCAAAGTCAACAATCAATGGTCAACAGTTTGGGTTAATAGTTAGTAGGTCAAGTCAATGGTCAATAGTCAACTGGTTTGGTTCACGGTTTGGCCATACCGATTCAAAACCAGTCCAAGGTTAGGATGGTTCAGTTAGATCGATTTATTTTCTGAATCAACAAAATAAAGTGCACTCGCGTAGGACGACATATGGGGCGCGTGGGATATCTTTTCGTGGTGAAAAATCACTAAATATTTCAAAAAAAAACTATTTTAAGGCATTAGGAGTCACTTGAAAATGTCAATTTTCTAAAAATATCAATGTAAATATGGTTTTAATGAAACTCAAATATTTGAACCTTTACCAGTTACAAAATAAAGACGACGAACGATAAACCAAGGACACCAGACAAACGAGGTCGATGAGATGAATGAAATAGTGCCAGAGGTGTCAAACACCACCTCACGATTAATGATGAATCAAATAAAAAAGAAAAATAAAAGGTGAAACATTGTAAAAACAATTTGGGAGAGAGCACGAACGGGGGAAAAGAAAAAAAAGAAAAATGTGGGAGTTTACAAACTACCCAAAAAATTGGGTGAATTATACCCTTGGGCCCTAAACTTTCAAAAATTCATGATTAAGCACAAAAATTTAAAATATTTCTAATTTAATCCAAGGTTTGAAATGTGACAACTCTCCATCCTTTAAGAAAACTTTGGCCTTGAAATTTTACCTACGAAAAAAATGAGGAAAATGCTCCTCCATGGATTTCTATGCCTACCACGTGGTCCTTTAAAAACTATAGTTACTTTGAAGTACCTTAACCATAGGTATACATTGGCTTCTCAAAGCTCGATCCTCAAAGGCAATAATTTAAGTAAGCTTTTCCTTATTAATCAAATCAAATATTATGTAACACACAAAATTCTTGGCTAATAGTTTTGGGTTTACCCAAAAGGTAAGTGGACCTAGTGAAATTCATAAGTAAAGTCATCGAGCTTATTGGGTTTGTACTCCGACTGAATTAGCAATAAAAAGAGGGTTTTTAAATTGTAGGAAGATGAGAAAGGACCAAAAATGTAATTACCCCATTTTAAAGGATGAGAGCTTTTAGATCTCTCATTTCCTTTCTTTATTTTCCTTTTCCATTTCTTTTTTCTTCCTCCTCAAGCACCTTAAGCCCAAAGTGAGTTCCTTGAATCATTCTTACATCTTTCTAACTACCACAACAACATTGTTTTAAAGAATCAAGCTTTAGATTTTTATTTTTAAAAGATAAAGAGGGGTTTTATCATCTAAGTCTTAAAGAGTGTGATTGCTAGCTAAATGAGCTCAATTTCGGGATTCAATCATCAAGTTAGTGTATTTCTAATCCTTTGGTGTATAAAGTTTTCATAAATTTAGAGATTTTATTAAAATTTAGTGATTTGAGCATTTTAGGGTTTACCTTTGATTTCTCAAGCAAATCACGTTTTAGGTGTAAATAATGCATTTTTATGATACCTTAAGACCCTAAACAACTTACTAAAGCTTTAGAACAAGTTTAGAAACCAAACCAAGTCATTTGGGATGATTTTTAATTGATTATTGAGCCTAAATAAACTATTTCAGGGTTCAAGTATCGATACTGGATGAATAATATCGATACTAGTTGAATTGGGGATAAAATTAGGGATTTCAGAAGGGAGTATCGATATGCCAAGAGGAGTACTCAGGGTGACAGTATTGATTCTGAGGCCTCTTTTTCAAAACAAAATGCATTTTTGGTACCGATACTCATAGGGCTATCGATACATGACCATAGGGTATTAATACTACAAGTAGAGTATCGATGCTACTCACTTTGAATGGTTAGATTTACCTATTTAAGGCTCATAAGAGATAAGTACAATCCGTAATAGTAAGATTTAGTCCGGGAGGGACATAAATGACCAAGTTTCTCTAGAAACACTCGTAGGAGTAGGTTACATCTGGTGTAACCATATTAAGCGTAATATGGCAAAGTATCTCCAATCGAGGGCATATATGGATTGTTGGGACCTAGGATTGTTACTGGAGATACCCGATACCCATTAAGCGGCATTATGAATATGTTAGACTTAGTGGTAGCGAAAAGCATAAGCTTTGAGAATGTCAGTAAACCCATGAAGAGTAAGCCATCATTTTCAGTTCAAGAGGTTCTAAAGGGAAGTACGATAAGGTCGATTAGAGTAATGCTTCTAAGAAATAAACCCGAGCCAGATATTGGGCTAGCCAGTTCTACGGTTAATAAATAAACCTTTACATAATGTTCTAGATGAGAGAACGAATGAGATAACAACTAGTGTGACATTGACTTCACTTTAGTGAGTCCATCTATGTTAAGGTATACCCAAGTTACCTTCGTAGCCCTAATGGGGCATTACCAATGCACGAGTCACTTTAGGGGCTAACTAGGGTACAAGGCTTGAACACTCGTGAGTAGTAGGTTAACGATGTCAGTGTTATATGGCTTGTAGGCTTAGATATACATGGCTAGTTATGTCAGTTCAGTACAGTCAGGTAATTTTTCAATGCACGTAATTTATGGTTCTTTCCCCTAGACTATTCAATATTCAAGGTAGGTTAGGGTTTTATTCTGAGATGCTCATAAAATTCCTCCTACCATACCATTAGACCTACCTTATGTCTATTTATTTAAGTCATGCATGTATAGCTCCATCAGTCAGGTATTTTAGATATGTTAAAGCTTATCTTGAAGGCTATATGAGACCAAGTCAATGCTTTAGTTAGGTGAGAATTGTACCGATGCTATGTGACATGGTGTTCCTCTCAATGATCTACCTGATGACTACATGAGACCAGATACTAGTCAGGTTTGCATTCAGATAATACATAATATGTTCAAGTTTGCATTTAGATAATGCACAATATGATCAGGTTTGCATTCATATAATGCACAATATGTTCAGGTCATACGTGTATCTACTACTCTGTACCTTGTCTTCAGCATGCTTATGTTTATAAAATTCTTATGCTGCTCTAGATTTGGGATTATACTGATGGGCTTTGTAAGCTCATCCTTTGGATGTTTTCTGTTGACATGTTAGTAACATGAGAATTTTGTGGAGCACCGTCACAGTAGGACTTCCAACATCTCTAACAGAGTATTGTACGATATCTTTAGTGGGTATATGTATTCATAGAACCTTACTTATGTATTCAATTTATTGAACTCAGAGTCTGTATTATTTGTTTTTGAAATTATGTGTCGTGGAGCTCTAAATTTTTAAAATGTTTTATATTAGTTATTTATGTTTTATTTATGATATCATTCAGTATGTTTAAAAGAAAAATGATTAGGTTTTGAAAATCAAATGTTGCCTCGGTAGCCTAGTGTGACCCTTTAGGCCCAATCGAGTTTAGGGTGTTACATTTAGTGGTATCAAAGCATCAGGTTGAGTCGGTCTTAGGATCCAATGGTCAATTTTTGTAAGGTGTTAGTGAATACATGCCTCTAGGTACTTAAAGTACTTGTATAAGCCCAAAATCCTTATGGTGCTCACTTTCTTAATTTGCATTGTAGAGTGTTGCGATGCCCAATAGTTTTGAGTGTGATCTCAAGGATAGGATGGA
Source organism: Hibiscus syriacus (assembly GCF_006381635.1). Lineage (NCBI taxonomy): Eukaryota > Viridiplantae > Streptophyta > Magnoliopsida > Malvales > Malvaceae > Hibiscus > Hibiscus syriacus. Next base: position 2,727,595 of record NW_024062054.1, read on the forward strand.
GAGCAGATCCTCTCATTCAGATAACTTTAGTGAGGAGTTCCTACATAGGGTAGAGGATCATGGGGTTCTGTTAGGCGTATGAGTTGTAGAGGTGACCGTCTTTATAGGTTTGACCTCCACTCTTAGAGAGATAGTGGACGCCATTCCTAGTGCGCAAATTATGGAGCTGGCCACCTAGAGTATATCAGTGCTGATAGAGTCCCTAGTTGAGAGATATTGAGGAGGTATAAGACAATCGACTTCTATGGTTCAAGAGATGATCATTCGATTTTGACTGATCAATGGTTGAGAAATACCACGAGGACTTTGAGCCAACTTCATCTTACCCCATAAGGTAAGTTAGAGTGTGTCACCGCTTTGCTTAAGGGTGATACTATTGATTGGTGGGAGACTGTAGAGATGGCTCTACAGCCAGATGTGCCTACGTGAGATCAGTTCTTGAGCGAGTTCAAAGGCATGTATGTCGACGAGGTGCACATATATGGGTTGAGGATGCAATTCTCTCAACTAGTTTAGGGAGATCACTCAGTGTATGAGTACGAGAGATATTTTCTCCGATTGAGTCGTTATGCTCCATAGTTAATTGTGTCTGAGTCTTTGAGGTACAAGAGGATCCATGAGGGACTTCAGATGTAGTTGGAAATAGACCCATCTAGAGTGTTTTTGAAGTTTACACGGTAGGATAAGACCGTGGAGAGGGTGTAAGCTATGAGGAAGAATATGTTGGGCAAATCTAGTGGCCCATGTATGAGGACTTATATTCTAGTAGACTGATTCTAGTTAGTGATCGAGAGGACTAGAGGTCCTCGTGAGTAGAGGAGAGTGACTTCGGCTTTGTCACTCCAACTGTATTAGAGGTTAGACATAGGGTCTTATTGGAGATCGTCAGCTTCTCCGTATGTGGTGAGCTCTAGAGGCTCTGATAGAGTTTTGAGGTATCCAAAATACTAGCATTGTGGCAAAAATCATCGAGGAAGGTGCTTCAAGCTTTCTAGGAAATGCTATAGATGTAGATCCTTGGTGCATATGGTGAGGGGTTGTCCTAGTTCTGTAACACCCATTTCCCGTATACATTTCCATACACAAGATACATATGTCACATTACTTTTAGAATCCATATCCTTGTTTATAATGGTCGTACAAATTTTTTTCCAAAATTTTAAAACACAACATTTTTAATATAAAGTAAAACATGCATTATAATCTTCTACAAGGTTCTACTTAAATACATTTTCAGAGCATTTTTTGTACTTTAATTACATGCCAACTAATTTCATTTTCAAAATGAACCAGATTGTCCTATTGTTACTGACGAGACAACCTTAATTGATGATAGTTGCGGCTACTGCTGCACTCCTTACATGACTAGTCTCTGCTTTTACCTACTCGTGAAAGCAACACACGTTAAGTTTTACGTAGTGAGACATAATATTGTTAAGAAACATTAATGTTTACATAAGGATATCACAATTATTTAGTTTCACACTAAATATTATAATCTCTAAGGATTATATAAATACTCCTTAGTTAAACAGATTTTTCCTTCAAACAGTAATCATAATTATTCTTAATATGCCAAGCATACCTATCTTTCTTTATATTTTTTCCCATAATCTCTTTAATAATTATACTTTATTTTCATTTGTAGCATCATTTCATGCTTATAATTCACCGTTATACATTTTCATTTATGGCATCCTTTTATGCCAATAATGCACCATTATGCGGTTCATTTAAGGCATCCTTTCATGCCGATAATGCAACGTTATGCATCTCATTTATGGTATTCTTTCATGCCTATAATGCACTGTTATGCATTATATATATGATATCCTTTCATGCCTATAATGCACCGTTATGCATTACATATATGGCATCCTTTCATGCCTATAATGCACCGTTATGCATTACATATATGGCATCATTTCATGCCTATTCCTACTCTAAATCTCATTCATAATATCCTTTTCATATGCATAATCAAAAATTAAATAATCTAAAACATACATTAAATTTAAACATTATAATTTGACTCATTGCGAATCTTCTTCATCTCAAATAAATACAATAAATGTACTCACCTGATAATCCTCGTTTTACTCAGCAAATTTATCTTTTCCCTTTTTCTTGCTACATTCAGGAGCTTGGTTATGATCTACACAAGCATCCATTAAATGCATACACCATACCAAATGTTAGTATATTCCCTAACATTTATACTTTTATAATATTCAAAAGTACTATTATTTCAATTTCTATAACAATTTCAACCTATCTTATAGTTCCAGGCTCAATAGTATCGGTACCTCTACCATGGTATCGATATTTTTATACTATGGTATCGACACTCCTTTTCAGTATCGATACCATTTCTATATTCTGTAATCCATGGTATCGATACCTTTCTTTTAGTATCGATACTTCTATATATTATGGTACCGATACTCCCTTTCAGTATCGATACCATTTCTATATTTTGTAATCCATGGTATCGATACCTTTCTCTTAGTATCGATACATCTATATATTATGGAACCGATACTCCCTTTCAATATCGATGCCATTTCTACATTCTGGAATCCCTGGTATCGATACCTTTCTCTTAATATCGATACATACAGAAATATCGATACTAATTGCATCAGTATCGATACTGTTCAACGAAATTCTTCAAATTTAAACCTATAGTATCAATACTATTCTTCCAGTATCGATATCCCTACCTAGAATTACCATTTTTCAGCCCGATGTTTACTAAATTTTCCCTCTAATCTCTTACTTTTACCTCCAACAATACTATTAAACTCTTCTTTACTTAACCCAACTAACTTTCCTTCATTTAGCCTCTTATAACATCTAAAATCTCCCAAGAACCTCTCAACCCAAGAATCATATCCCTTTTTCTAACATGTTTTTAATTATATACAATGTTTCTAATCTCTTATTCACTCCTTTGACAAGTCAAATATACTAATAAACCTCAATAAAAACTAATATATCAACATATCATTCAAAAACCCATTTCCTTACATCTCATATAAAACATCCACCTCTTAGTTTTAATCTTCTTTAACCCTTCCTTAAGCTTACACGTCACTTAATGTTACAAGAGCAAACGAGAATCAGAAGGAAAAACTAGTTAAATGAAGTTTACCTTTTCTATGGAGAAGAACAGAAATCCACAGGAAGAAGATGAAAAGAAGTAAATAACTTAACCCATTTCTTTAACTTTCCCCTTTCTTAAATCCTTATAATTAAAAAATGAGTTTTAAATTCATTTCATTCTAAAGGACCAAAATACCCTTTCAATCATCCAATTCTTACTAATTAGTCTTACTCAAATCATTCCTTATACTTAAAAATTTATAAAAATAAATTCCTCAAAATTTTTAATTCTTTCAAAATAGTCACTGACCTACCATTTGGGATATTACAATTCTCCCCTTAAGAAAATTCATCCTCGAATTTAAAGAAGTACCTGAAACGAAGAGGTGTGAAAATTGCTTCCTTATATACTCATCTCTTTCCCAAGTAGCTTCTTCTACTTTATGATTCTGCCAGAACACTTTAATTAATGGAATCATTTTGTTACACAATTCACTATTTCCTTAGCCAAAATCCATACTGGTTCTTCCTCATAAGTTAAATCTGGTCGGATTTCTATCTCTTCAGGCGTGACGATATAGGAAAGACCTGATATGTATATTCTAAGCATCGGTACGTGAAATTTTTTTTGGATCTTGTTCATATATAGAGGTAACACTAATTGATAAGATACGGGTCCGACCCTTTTCAAGATCTCATAAGATCTAATGAATCTCGGACTCAACTTTCATTTTCTCCCAAATCGCAATACCTCTTCCAAGGCGATACCTTTAGAAATACTTTGTCTCCCACTTAAAATCAATTTCTTTTCTTTTCAAATCAACATAAGATTTCTGTCGATCAAAGGCTATCTTCAAATTATACTGGATAGTTTTTACTTTCTCCCCCATTTCTTTCATCAAATCCAGGCCAACTAGATTTCGATCTTTAAGTTTAAACCAATTTAATGGTGTTCGACATTTTCTCCCATTCAAAGCTTCATACGGGGCCATCTTAATACTTGATTGGTAGCTATTGTTATAAGAAAATTCAGCTAAAGGCAAATACCTTTTCCATGATCCTTTAAGTTCAATCACACATTCCCTTAGCATATCCTCCAATATATGTATAGTTTGTTCGGACTGCCTATATCTATGCGGATTAAAAGCTGTGCTGAAGTTCAATCGAGTACCCAATGCCTTATGAAAAGACTTCCAGAATGTTAAAGTAAACCTTGGATCTCGATCGGACACTATTGATATAGGCACTCCATGCAGTCTGACTATCTCTTTTATATACAACTCTGCATACTTATCCATCGAGTAATCTACTCGAACTAGATTAAAATGAGCCATCTTATTCAATCTGTCCACAGTTACCCATATTGAGTCCTTCTTACCTAAGAAAAGGGTAATCCCGAAACAAAATCCATATTAAAACGTTCCCACTTCTACTCAGGAATGGACATCAGTTGTAGCAATCTGGAATACACCTGATGTTCAACTTTCACTTGATGACATGTCAAACATTTTGCAACAAACTCTGATATAACTCTTTTCATACCAGGCCACCAATAATGACTCTTTAAATCATGATAAATTTTATTCCCACCTCGATACATCGTTAAAGGACTATAGTGTGCCTTGTAAAGAATATTTTTATTCAATTCCTCATTATCGGGAATACAAAGTCTTCCTCTATAATATAAACATCTATCAGCCCTCATTTCGAAGTCTTTGGTTTCTTTTTTTTACTTGTTCCATCATCACCAAACAGTTCTCATCTTGACCTTACAACTCCTTTACCCGATCCAAAAACATTGACTTTAATTTGAGTTCAGTAATCAAGGCACCATCTTCCTTTAAAGATATATGCACATCTAAAGCTTGTAAATCTGCAAAAGTGTTTCGACTGAGTACATAAGCTACCACATTAGCTTTTCCTGGATGGTAATCAATGATCAAATCATAATCTTTTAAAAGCTCAATCCATCTTCTCTATCTCTAATTTAGCTCTTTCTGAGTCAGCAAGTATTTTAGACTCTTATGATCTGTGTAAACATGGAAACACTCACTGTACAGATAATGGCACCACATTTTCAAAACAAACACTACCGTTGCCAATTTCAAGTCATGTGTTGGTGATAGGGAAGCGGTGGCGGATTGATGAACGTTGCTCTTGTTGAAGAATCAAACCTAGAAAAGATCTAGACTCGATGAAGAACAATAAGGGATGAATGGAGAAGGTGACGGCAATAGATAGGGTTTTTTAGGGTTTCTTTTTGGTACTAGAAATAAGATAAGAAATAAGATTAAAACAAGATAAAGAAAAGATAAAGGAATTGCAAATAAAATAAGATAACCAAGAAATCAAAAGATCTCCCTTATGAAGGTGAACTGTAAAGATGATTGATGACGTGGATGGATATGTGGAAAATCAATGGATAATATCCTATCGAGCCCTCCTAGTCGCAATGAAAAGGCAAACACGATAATATGGCTCTAACCAACCATCCTAGTCGCGATGAAAAGGCAAATTGGAGTGTGAAGATTAATCTCCCTCGCAAGAACTTGAAAGAACTCAAGGAGAAGAAGCTTCGAAAGCACAAGACAATCAACACTTGCAAAAACGAACACTCGTTGTATTATTAATCAAAGAAATCTTGAATTACAAAGTTTAATGAAACCTCCTTTATATAGGGGTTGAGTTCTAAAGGTCCTAAATAACTAATGAATAAAATAATAATAAACTAAACATATCTTAACTCTAATCCCTAATAAAATAATAATAACTAAAGATAATATTTTTAACCCAACCTTAATTCCTAATAAAATAATAAATCTAATCCTAAAAGATAATTCATCATCCTATATTAAGTTATATTACAAATAATCAATAAAAATATTGAAAATTCGTAATATTTACAAAATCCCGTATAGGATTTTCTGCATGCATCGTCTTCAGTAAAATAGTCATATCTTGAGTTCCCGATATCGGATTGATGCGATTCAAGAACCGTTGGAAAGATAAGAGACATAAGGTGGTATCTCCAGAAGACATATTGACTAAATAAGATCAGAATACCATTCAAAAAGTCGTCGTAAGTCTGCTTATGTTCTGATCTTCTTTTCCAATGCTTGGACGAGTGGATCATTTGGAAGAGTTATTACTTCTTCCTTTGATGTGAGTCTTGTGATGCATGTATCATCCTCCCTTTCTTCAAAAAGATTCAACCTCAAATCTGAAACATTAAAGGGAGCAACATTAGAATCGTTTAATGATTCATTCACATTATACTTACCGAATAGATATGCTTTGAATCTTCGAGACTTTGTTCTTCTAATAGGTTCGAGTAGAAACATTAGTTCAAAGAAGCATGTATTATGGACTCTGGTGCATGTATCATTCCCCCACTCCTCAAAAGGATTCATCCTCGAATCTAAAAATCCAAGAGAAAGAGACTTAGATGTGTTGAAAGGAAAACTTGTGAAACATTTACCAGGATCAATGTGATGTGTCTTTATGCGTTTTATTCGAGGTTTCTTCTTTGTAGGAACTAATTTCTTGTAGTCTTGAAATCCTCTTTTGCATACAAGTCTTGTAATCTGATGTTTAGGTTGAAATTCAACATGGTGTCGACCACTTTTTGCTTTCTGTATGATTTCTTCAGATAATTTCTCCATGGTTTTATTCGTGTGTGGTGAGAATGAGTGTTTAAAAACCATGTCAACTAGTTTGTTAAAGTAATCCCTTAAGTATCCTAAGTGTGGTTTATGAATTAATAATTCTTGGCAGGAGATTTGTGGATTGTAGAACCTGTTTAATTGGCAAGGAAACTCATATACAAGATAAAACTCATTAAAAGTACTTTTAAAAGTATTGGTAGAAATATCAGAAATATCCAAGTTATCGTGATATACATCTTTTATATGTTAAATTCTTGAAATAGTAGCATGCTTAAGAGTATACCTTCATGGTAGTGCATCGTCTAATGTGTTTTGCTTACCTCGGTCAACTACGCACTTAAAGGAGTTGTGTTTAGTATGGATGACAACTTCACGAGCCTTACCTTGTAAGAAAGAGAAGAAGTATGTTACAATGTCATTAAAATGAGTAATAAAATACTTACCTTTGGACTCCCGTAAATCGTGTCTCTTCATTGATATGGAATAGTGATTAGGGCTTTCAGGTGGTAACCTGTCATGAGGGTAACCTAATATTATTCGACAACTCTTGGCTATGGAAGATGGTGTGGGCCAGTCTCGTGTTGCTTTTACTATTTCATCATTTACATGGATTTCCTGTGCATGAACTATAAAGCCTGTAGAGTTGTTCAAATCATGTTTCGTCATTAAGATTGCGTCACGACTAAGGCTTTCCTGGATGTAGCCTTTTTGTAACAAATCCAACTCTTTGGTTTCTTCTAGATTGTATGTTTGATGAGGTATGATGGAACCTTGAATTAGATTGGTTTGGCATTGTTTTCCTATTTTGAGTGGTAGTTCGTTAGGTAGATCACCTAACACTTCTCGAAAATCCTGTAAAAGAGATGAAAACACACTAGGCAAATCCTTGTTAATGTTAGAAATCGAAACAATTGATTCCCTAAAGCGAACAAGGATGCAAGGATGTTTGTAAAGAAGGTTCTCTCTTAATTCTTTTGTGCTCTCACATAGATTTTGAGACACTCTTTTCTTCTCACATTTAGGTTCACTCACCTCCTATGTGTCATTATTCTTTTTGCTTTTATAACTAGTGACCTCTTTTGCTTTTGCATCTTTCTCAACTTTTTCTTTTTTTTTCTTTCCGTACCTCCTCACAAATTATCATTTGATCTTTAGGGACTGGAAGTGTGTCATTCTTTGCTGGTCGTTCTTTCTCCTTGTCAGGTTTGTCATCTCTTGGCTTTTTTAGCGAAGATGGAGTAGAAGATGAGGAAGGATTTGAAGGATTACCTTGGTAAGAGGATGAAGTACCTTGGTAATGGTCACTGAATCGAGATCTCCTTTGGATTTGTGCTTCGATTATCATTGCTTTCTTTAGTGCGTCTTCAAGGTTTTCGTACCCTTGTAGATCAAGAAGATCAATGATGTTTGAGTTTAAGCCGACGATGAATCTTGACACGGTGACCTCTTCTTTTTTGGTTATGTTAGCCCTATTGAGTAAGGACTGCATCTCCTTGTAGTACACTTCAACTGAACTTCTACCTTGTCGAAGTTAGTCTAGTCGTAGTTTAATTTCTCGTGTATAATGTGTCGGTAGGAATCGCTTTCTCATGGTTTGTTTGAGGTCGGTCCAAGAAGTGATTGTTGGAATTTGGAAGTTCTGGATCTTTTTCCTTGTTTGCATACACCAAGTTTGAGCATATCCTTCGAATTGTGTGGCGATGAGGTGAACTTGTTTAGCTTGGGGGCAGTCATGGTATACGAACATGAGATCAAATTTTCCTTCCCATTTGATGTACCTATCTGGATCATTGTCTCCTTTGAAAGATGGGATCGTGAACTTTGGTTTTGCAAAGAGTTCGGGTGCTTGAAAACGTGGCTGTTCTCGCCCGGGTACCAAAAGTTCAGCATTGTTTGGTCTTGGATTCTGGTTTGGTAGATCCAGTTGTGGTTTTTGTTGTTCTCTCACGATTTCATCAAATCTTTCAACTTGAGTCGTGAGTCGGGTAAGTGTGGCTAAGATAGCCGTAAGTGTCTTGTTGTTATTGTTCGCACATCCTGAAATCATAACACTCAAAAGAAAATTTTAAAGTAAAATAAAAATAAAAGGAAGAAAATTCAACAAAGCAAGAAACCTCACAAGTCACTCCAAGAAAGTAACACAACGAGAGGCAAGTAAGCGATATTGTACTCTTTAAAACTCACTTTACCAAGTATTCTTCCACAGTTCGTATCGGAGTTTGATTACTAGCAAAGGCGATAAGAAAAAACTTAAAAGTTCTAAGAGGCCAAACAAGGGTTAGACTCCAAGAGAACGAGAATGCAAAGAAGGAAGAAGTATGCAAACTCTTTAGTCCTGCTAACACAAGAAAGATAATGTGTTAGATAATGCACAAGAACAATAAAAAGAAAAAACAAAAGAACTTAAAGCACTAAGAGTCAAAGAAAAAAAAAAGAACCAACCCAGAAACCTAGAAAACGCTGGATCAACTTGAGAAATGTTTTTGAGGGGTTTACTGGTGTCAAACAATTTTGGGAAAATTCATGAATTTTTTTCAATGCGTCAAGAAACCACCTGTAAAATTTCAAAACCAAATACCTTCAGTAGTATCCAGTGAACTCTATTGAACGGTGAATCCTCAAACAATCTATTTTTCTTGATCACTTTGTTCGAAGGTGTTCTTGATCTCCAAATATTCTGATTTTTTGTGTAAATGATATTCAATATATGAAGTTGCAATCTGAAAATTTTCAAAACTAAATTCCTCCTGTAGAATTTTCCAGAAATTCGACAAGATCCTAGACCGAATCTACCGATGAAACTTGAAGAACGTATTTGAAGGCTCTAATAAACTTCGATTTGGGTGAATTTTGGACTGAAGATTTATATTAGGATGAATGTGTTATCTGGAGAAAATCAGCCCTAAATACCTTCGTTTGCAATTTTTTGAAATTTTGGCTTTTTTGTTTTTTTTGGAAAAATAACAAACTAACAAGAAGGATTTGAATCCAAATTTAAATTAAATAAAAAGAACCTGAAACGATTAATCTTTTATGCACTAGCTCCGTTGGGATACCTTGACGGTTTTGTGTGCAAGAACAAGCAAGATTGCTTGCTTCTTTCCAAGAATCGGCCCAAATCTGATGAACGTTGCTCTTGTTGAAGAATTAAACCTAGAAAAGATCTAGACTCGATGAAGAACAATAAGGGATGAATGGGGAAGGTGGCGGTAATAGATAGGGTTCTTTAGCGTTTCTTTTTGGTACTAGAAATAAGATAAGAAATAAGATTAAAACAAGATAAAGAAAAGATAAAGGAATTGCAAATAAAATAAGATAACCAAGAAATCAAAAGATCTCCCTTATGAAGGTGAACGGTAAAGATGATTGCTGACGTGGATGGATATGTGGAAAATTGATGGATAATATCCTATCGAGCCCTCCTAGTCGCAATGAAAAGGCAAACACGATAATATGGCTCTAACCAACCCTCCTAGATGCGATGAAAAGGCAAATTGGAGTGTGAAGATTAATCTCCCTCGCAAGAACTTGAAAGAACTCAAGGAGAAGAAACTTCGAAGGCACAAGGCAATCAGCACTTGCAAAAACGAACTCTCGTTGTATTATTAATCAAAGAAATCTTGAATTAAAAAGTTTAATGAAGCCTCCTTTATATAGGGGTTGAGTTCTAAAGGTCCTAAATAACTAATGAATAAAATAATAATAAACTAAACATATCTTAACTCTAATTCATAATAAAATAATAATAACTAAAGATAATATTTTTAACCCAACCTTAATTCCTAATAAAATAATAAATCTAATCCTAAAAGATAATGCATCATCTTATATTAAGTTATATTACAAATAATCAATAAAAATATTAAAAATTCGTAATATTTACAAAATCCCGTATTAATCCCGTATAGGATTTTCTACATGCACCGTGTTCAGTAAAATAGTCATATCTTGAATTCTCGATATCGGATTGATGCGATTCAAGAACCGTTGGAAAGATAAGAGACAGACGGTTATATGTCCAGAAGACATCTTGACTAAATAAGATCATAATACTATTCAAAAAGTCATCGTAAGTCTGCTTCTGTTCTGATCTTCTTTTCCAATGCTTGGACGAGTGGATCATTTGGAAGAGTTATTACTTCTTCCTTTGATGTGAGCCTTGTGATGCATGTATCAGTTGGGTAATTTGTCTCGTGATTCTTCAGCTGTCTTGAGTCATACGACACAACTTTCCCTTTTTGCATCATCATACATCCTAGTCCATTATGGGATGCATCACTGAAAACGATATAATCTTTACCTCACTCAGGTTGCACAAGCACTTGGGCCTCTGTTACTATTCACTTTAACATTTCAAATTTTTTTTGGCATTTCTTTGTCCAAACAAAAGGTACATCTTTCTGCAATAACTTAATTAGTGGCAAAGCTAACATTGAGAAGTTCTTCACAAACCGTCTATAATAACCAACAAGCCCCAAGAAACATCTAACCTCAGAAACATTCTTTGGGGGATGCCAATCCACTATGACTCAGATATTTTTAGGATCTTTTTAGGATCTACTCTCATGCCTTCTGTGGAGACTATATGACCAAGGAAATCAATCTCGGCTAACCAAAATTCACACTTGGACAATTTGGCATACAACTTCTTCTCACGAAGTGTCTGAAGAACCACTCGAAGATGAGTATTACGCTCTTCTCTTGACTTGGAATACACCAAAATATCGTCTATAAATACCACCAAGAATTGATCCAAATATGGTTGAAATACTCGATTCATCAAGTTCATAAATGCTACAGAAGCATTAGTCAATCCAATTGGCACACTACAAATTCATAGTGCCCATACCAAGTCCGAAAAGTTGTCATTGAAATATCATCCTCTTTGATATTTAATTGATAGTACTCGGCCTTAGATATATCTTAGAAAACACTCTGCTCCTTTCAGTTGATCAAACATATCATCAATCCTCAGAATAGGATACTTGTTCTTTATCATTACTTTATTTAACTCGCAGTAATCAATGCATAAACACATAGATCCGTCCTTTTTTACAAACAACACAGGTGCTCCCCAAGGAGAAACACTGGTCTTACAAATCCCTTATCAAGTAACTCTTGCAGTTGGGCTTTTAATTCTCTTAATTCAGTCAGATCCATCCGATATGGATCCATAGAAATAGGTTCGGTGCCCAGATAAACCTCAATCCTAAATTCCACTTCGTGATTTGGTGGTAATCTCGGTAACTCCTCGGGAAAAACATCTGGAAATTCCTTAACCATGGGGATATCATCTACCCTAACCTCCACTATTCGAGTGTCTATCACATTGGCTAGAAAATCTATACATCTTTTTATATCAATTTCTTTACAGTCATGGCTGATATCACATTTTATGGTGATTTCGTTTTTTCACCAATCACTACGATTTCTGAGCCTTCTGCATCTTTTAGAAATAATCATTTATTACTATAATCGACTCATCCATAATGTGGAGACAACCAATCCATTCCCAAAATGATTATAAATTTATCAAAGGGCAACTCCATCAAGTTTGCCAGAAACACAATCCCTTGGATCTTTATAGGGCATTTTCTACATACCCAAGTTACTCTAGTAGTGTGACCCATAGGATTTACCGCTATCCTCTCACTAACAATTGGTTCTAAAGGAATTTCTCTAGATCTCGCCAATTTTATACTAATGTATGAGTATGTAGAACCAGGGTCAACTAAAACAAATACAGGCTTATCAAAAAGATGGAAAGTACATGCTATGATTTTGGGGTCATCCCAATCCTCATTGGTCTTAATGTTGTAAATTCTAGTGACTCCCCGAGTCTCTTGTCTCTACATTGAATTAGATTGTCCCCTCGATCTACCCCTGCCTCTGCTTCTATTTGAGGCTTTCATCGATGTTTCAGATTGAGCCAAATTGTCCCCAGATTTCTTAGGACAATTTCAGGCAAAGTGACTAGTCTCGCCACATTATAAACAAGCTCCATTGAGAAGTCTGCATATTCCATGGTGCAATTTACCACATGTTTGACATGGAGTCCTTTCCCCAGATACTCTACCCGAGCTAGCAGTAAAAGACTGAGATTGTCTATTTTTCTGTGAAGCTGCAGCAAAACTATCTCTATTAGTATATCTGGAACTTGAGCCCTTTTCTCTCTTAACATGATGGGGAGTTTAAGGCATTCCCACTCTTTTCCTCATTTTCAAACTCTGTTTCATAGCTAAGGTCTCCTCTTGAGCTCTTTCAATAGCCTTGGCTCGGTTTATAACTTCTTGAAAAATTGGCAAGTTCAAAGCCAACTTCATTTCTTTATACTTTAGCCTTAAACCCTTTATAAACCAATCACGTCGTGCTTTATCAATTGGAACTACTTTAGTATCAAAACGACTCAATTTGTTGTACTCAGCCTTGAACTCATGTACGACTCAATCACCTTGTTTCAAATTAAGGAACTTTAACACATTACCCATCTGAACTGTTCACCCACATACTTGTTCTTGAATTCTTCTAGGAAGAATTTCCAGGCCACTTGCTCCGATGGTGCATACATTATAGTATTTGACCACCATACTCGAGCTGATCCTCTAAGTAAAGATACAACTTCACCCAACTTTTTCGGATCCGAATAGTGAAGACTTTTGAGAATTATTATAACATCATTTAACCATATATTGGCTCCATAGGACCCTCGCCCTCTTCTCCCCAGAACTCTAGAGCTCACAAGTTCTTCAGCTCTTTTGGGATCAACATCCTCGGTGCTGGAGGAGCAGGGAGGAGGTTGAAATCGAGTCAGTATGGCGTCAAGAGCTTGCATAAAAGTTCCAAACTCCGGCACCGAAATCCCCTGATATGTAGGAGCACTAGCATTTTCAGATGGGATTGGTTGTTCACTATTAGCCTCGTAACTTTTTCTACCAGTTCATTCTTTCATCTTTTGTTCCCCTGTTCTTCGCAATTTCGAAGATTGCAACATCTATTATGACATACATAATAATAACACTACAATTAGTAAAGAGTGTCATCAATCACACTCTAATGACACCATATCAGTAACATTGACAATCTTAATGGCATGAAATCCCTTTTTTATTTTCAAATAAAACTGGTTTCGGCCGAGAATCGACTAAACCTATAGCTCTGATACCAATAAATGTAACACCCATTTCTCGTATACGTTTCTATACACAAGATACATACGCCACATTACTTTAGAATCCATATCCTTTTTTATAAAGGTCGTATAATTTTTTTCCATATTTTTAAGACACAACATTTTTAATATAAAGCAAAACATTCATTATAATCTTCTATGAGGTTATACTTAAATACAGTTTCAGAGCATTTTTCATACTTTAATTACATGCAAACTAATTTATTTTTCATAATGAACCAGATTGTCCTATTGTTACTGACGAGTCAACCTTAATTGATGATAGCTGCAACTACTGTTGCACTTCTTACTTGACTAGTCTCTACTTGTACCTACGCATGTAAGCAACACATTAAATATTTACTTAGTGAGACATACTATTGTAAAGATACATTAATGTATACATAAGGATTTCACATTTATTTAGTTTCGCATTAAATCATATAATCTCTAAGGATCATATAAATACTCCACAGTTAAACTAATTTTTCCTACACACAATCATCATAATTATTCTTAGTATGCTTAGCATACCAATATTTCTTTATATTTTTCTTTTTCCCATTATCTCTTTAATAATTATACTTTATTTTCATATATAGCATCATTTCATGCTTATAATGCACCGTTATGCATTTTCATTTATGGTATCCTTTTACGCCAATAATGCACCGTTATGAAATTCATTTATGGCATCCTTTCATACCGATAATGCATCTAATTTATGGTATCATTTCAAGCCTATAATGCACCGTTATGCATTACATACATGTCATCCTTTCATGACTATAACGCACCGTACTGAATTACATATATGGAATCCTTTCATGCCTATAATGTACCGTTATGCATTACATATATGGCATCCTTTCATGCCTATTCCTACTATAAATCTCATTAATAATATCATTTTCATATGCATAATCAAAATACATTAAATACTGTAAAACATACATTAAATTTAGACATTATAATTTGACTCATTGCGAATCTTCTTTATCTCAAATAAATACAATAAATGTACTCACCTGATAATCCTCGCTAATAAGATGTAATGTTGTCTGGCTACTCAATAACTTTATCTTTGCCCTTTTTCTTGCTAGATTAAGGAGCTAGGTTATGATCTACACAAGCATCCATTAAAGGCATATATCATACCAAATATTAGTATATTCCCTAACACTTATACTTTAATAATATAAAAAGTACTATTTTTTTTCAATTTCTATAACAATTTCAACCTATCTTATTGTTCCAGGCTTAATAGTATCGGTACCCTACCATGGTATCAATAATTTTATACTATGGTACTAATACTCCCTTTCAGTATCGATACCATTTCTACCCTCTGTAATCCATGGTATCGATATCTTTCTCTTAGTATTGATACTTCTATATATTATGATACCGATACTCCCTTTCAGTATCGATACGATTTCTAAATTCTATAATGCATGGTATCGATACCTTTCTCTTACTATCGATACTTCTATATATTATGGTACCGATACTCCCTTTTAGTATCTATACCATTTCTACATTCTGGAATCCCTGGTATCAATACATTTCTGTTAATATTGATACTTACAACAATATCGATACTAATTGCATCAATATCGATACTGTTCAATGAAATTCTTCAAATTTAAACCTATAATATAGGTACTATTTTTCCAGTACCGATACCCCTACTAAGATTTACCATTTTTCAAGCCAATTTTTACTAAATTTCCCTCTTATCTCTTACTTTTACCTCCAACAATACTATTAAACTCTTTTTTACTTAACTCGTCTAACATTCCTTCATTTAGCCTCTTATAACATCTTAATCTCCCAAGAACATCTCAACCCAAGAATCATATCACTTTTTCTAACATGTTTTAATCATATACAATGTTTCTAATCTCTTATTCACTCATTTGACAAGTTAAATATACTAATAAACCTCAATATAAACTAATATATCAACATATCATTCAAAAACCCATTTCCTTAAATCTCATATAAAACATTCATCTCTTAGTTTTAATCTTCTTTAACACTTCCTTAAGCTTACACATCACTTAATGTTACAAGAGAAAACTAGAATCGAAAGGAAAACTAGTTAAATGAAGTTTACCTTTTCTATGGAGAAGAGTACAAAGCCATGGGAAGAAGAAGAGAAGTAAATAACTTAACCTATTTCTTTAACTTTCCCCTTTCTTAAATCCTTATAATTAAAAAATGAGTTTTAAATTCATTTCATTCCAAAAGACCAAATGCCCTTTAAATCATTCCTTATACTTTAATATTTATAAAAATAAATTCCTCAAAATTTTAAATTCTTTCAAAATAGCCACTGACCTACCATT
Source organism: Hibiscus syriacus (assembly GCF_006381635.1). NCBI lineage: Eukaryota > Viridiplantae > Streptophyta > Magnoliopsida > Malvales > Malvaceae > Hibiscus > Hibiscus syriacus. Next base: position 2,743,884 of record NW_024062054.1, read on the forward strand.
TGAGGTATTACAAGTTCAGTTAGTGTTGGTTCTATACCCAGAAGAGAGAGTAGAGGAGTATACTAATCTGTTCCCAGTTTGGTGATGTTTAATCTTGATTGTTAGATAGCAGAGGGGCAGGGCTAGGATATCGATAACACACATGAGATACCATGTATGTTTTCAAACATCTTAGCTTTTTTATGTTGCTTCAGCAGGCATGAGTACATGCATTCCATTGTAGTGTTAAGTGAACTAGATAGAAATAATATTTGTGTAAGGATCTAAGTGTCTAGTTGGTAGACCCTAACAAAATAGAAAAGGTTTACCTTAGATATTCTTTAAGGGATTAGGGTTAGACTTGATAGTCGACCTAAAGGAGGATGCTAGCACAAGCATTGGTTGACCTTAAGATTTTAGGTCCAGAGATTTGGTAATTCCAAGTTTAGCATGGAGATGAGGAACTCCACGATAATGATCGGAATATCTTAGTAAACTTAACTAGTATGCTGATCACTCTATTTAGCAGAAACATCAGGATGTACCTCAATAAGTTCCAAGGCACTTCAGATGCTAATTGGGCGCAAATGCCCCAAGTACTCTCGAGGTGTAAGTTAGCAAGGTTATGTTCCGATGCGACGATTCCTGAATTCCACCCTAAATACTAAGAGTACCATAGGTTAGTTAATGTGTTGTGAGTCTCAAGGTACAAATATTCCTCTAATTTCGTCAGTATGTATTCGTATGTGAATAAAACATGAATTAACTAAGTGAGCCAATCCCCGTTAATTACGTCTTTATGTTGGTATATGAGCACAAGCTACATACAACACATAGTAGTATGTAGCGTTGCTTAGTATTGCATATTTTTGGTGTTTAAGATTAAACAAAATCAAGTTTGTTAAGCGTCGTATGACTAGCATTGGTCATTATCAGATAGCTCAATGATGGTAAGTGATAGAGAGTGTTAGAAGCAAAATCTCAGAATCCCTAGTCAGAGTGCAGTTGCTAGCGACCTTTGCTTTGTGTTGTGTACTCTTCAGGAGAGCCAAATATTGTAGGTTTGCTAGACAAGTGACCGATTTTTCAGTTGTGAACCCCTTAGATACTCAATCAAGTAAGTAGTGCGTATGTATGCTGCAAGGTATATGAGAAACAGTCGGGTACTGTCGATGAATATTGAATCAAGGTTATGTAGCAGAAGCATAAAGATTGATGTTAGTCAAGAATTATAATCATATCCTTAGTAGTCGATATCGAGACAATGTTGGCAAGTGTCGTAAGATCTCAAGGTATAGCATTTTGAGTTACTTGTGTTCAATAGATAAAAGAACTATTTGGGTTATGCAGTGAACTAACTCGAGCCAATAAGTTTGACAAGAGAAAGAGTTAGCGATAGCAATGAATGATGAAGTAACATCATCCTTGAGGAATGTTTTGAGCATGTAGTGTCAGATAGTAAGAATGTGACTTCTTTAGCTTCGTTCTTCTCGAAGGTTTTTGTTTAACGTTTAATGTTAGTAATACCTTCAAAAAAGCATAGATATATTTTTTGAGTTCTTAGCTGCATTTGTGAGGACTTCTACTTTCAGAATCAATTTTTATACGAGTTTAGGTGTTTCAAGATTCTAAGCGTTTGGGATAAGCATGAGTCATTGTTTGGACTGAGAAAATTTTGACTATGAAATTTCTTTTAAGGAGGGGAGAGTTGTAACACCCCAAATAATTAGCTAGTAGTTTTTTTACCCGAAAAGTAAATGTACCTCGTAAAATTCCTACATAAAGTTGTTGGGCTTAATTGGGTTTGTACTTGGGCCCAATTAGCCATAAAAAGAGGGTTTTTGAATTATAGGAAGATGACAAAGGACCAAAAGTGTAATTACCCAATTTTAGAGGATGATGACTTTTATATCTCTCATTTCCTTTCTTCCTTTCATTTTCTATTTTGTCCTTCTTAATCCTCATGCTCTTTAAGCCAATGGTGAGTCCTTTGAATCATTCTTTACATCTTTCATGCTTTTTTCTTTTTCCGAATTACCCCCAACAACATTGTTTTGAAGATTCAAGCTTTGAGTTTTTACTTTTGTAAGAAAAAGAGGGGTTTTATCGTCTAAGCCTTACGAAGTGTGATTGCCAGCTAAATGATCTCTATTTCGGGATTCAATCATAAAGGTAGTATATTTCTAGATATTTTTACTAAGATTTAGTGATTTGAGCATTTTAGGATGTACCTTTGATTTCTCAAGCAAACCACGTTTAAGTGTTAATAATGCATTATTATGATACCTTAAGACCTTAAACACCTTAATAAAGCTTCAAAACAAGTTTAGAAACCAAACCAAGTCATTTAGGATGATTTTAAGAGATTAATGAGCCTAAATAAACAATTTTAGGGTTTGAGTATCGATACTGGTAAATTGGGGTTAAAATTAGGGATTTCAAAAGGGAGTATTGATACTGTCAAAGGAAGTATCGACACTTTCCCTGTCGTATATATACTCAGGTGACAGTATCGATACTGAGACTTCTTTTTGTAAAAAATGCATTTTTGGTACCAATACTCGTAGGGGTATTGATGCTTGAAACTAGGGCATCAATAATGCAAGTAGAGTATCAATACTACTCACTTTGGATGGTTATATTTGGCCTGTTTAAGGCCCGTAAGAGCTAAGTACGATCCATAATAGTAGGACTTAGTCGTGGAGGGACATAAATGACCAAACTTACTTAGAAACACTAGAAGGAGTAAGGTACATCAAGAGTAACAATATTAAGCATAATACATCAAAGTTTCTCTAATCGAGGATGTGTACAGATAGTCGGGACCGAGAATGAGTACAAGAGATACCCGATAAGAGGTACGATTAATATGTCAGATTCAATGGTAGCGAAAAGCATGAGCTTTGATAATATTAGTGAACCTAGGAAGAGTAAGTCGTCCTTTTCAGTTTAAGAGCTTTTAAAGGGAAGTGCGATAAGGTCACCACTTCTAAAAAATAAACCTAGCCATATATCAGGCTTGCCAGTTCCACAGTTAATAAATAAGCCTTCACATAATGTTTTAGATGAGAGAACGAGCTAGATAGCAGCTAGTGTAACTTTGGCTTCACTTTAATGTGTTTGGCTATGTTAAGGTATATCAATGTTACCTTAGTTTCCTAGTGGGGCATTACCAGTGCGCGAGGCACTTTAGGGTCAAACTAGGGTGTGAGGCCTGAACACTCACACGGAGTGTGTTAACAACATCAATGTTATATGACTTGTGGGCCTTATACATGCATGGGTAGTTATGTTAGTTCAAAACAGTCAGGTAAGCTTTCGATGCACCTAAATTTTGGTTCATACCCATAGGCTATTCCGTATTCATGGTAGGTTGGGGTGTTATTCTGAGATGCATATAAAATTCCTTCGACCACACTCCTAAACCTACTCATGTCTATTTTTTAAGTTATGTATCTATAGCCCCATCATTTTGGTATTTTAGATATGTTAAAGCTTGGCTTGAAGGATGTATGAACCCGAGAAAATGCTTTAGTTAGGCGATAATTATACCGATGCTATGTGACATGGGATTCTCCTTAGTGATATACTCGATGGCTACGTGAGACCAGATACTAGTCAGGTTTGCATTCATATAATGCATAGTATGTTCAGGTTTGCATTTAGATAATGCGTATCACTGCAGTCATTAGGGTTAGAGACCCTTTAGTGTTGTACTCACGGTGAGGTCCTTAGTATAAGATTAAGGGAAGCGTGAGATCCGTACTTCAGTGATAGAATAGTAAAACCTTAAGTAGGTAGCACTTGATATAGGTCATCCATGTATCTATTGCTTAGTACCATGTCTTCAAAATGCTTATCTTTATAAAATTCTTATACTACTATTGATTAGCGATTATACTATTGGGCTTTGTAAGATCGGCCTTTGGATATTCTCCATTGACATTTCAGTAGCTTGAGCAGTTCGTGGAGTACCGTTGAAACATGACTTCCAACATCTTCGATAGAGTATTATATGGTAGATTTAGTGGGCATATGTATTCATAGAATATTACTCATATATTCAATTTATTAAACTCAGAGTCTATATTATTTTGGTTTTCAATTATGTGTCAAAGAGCTTCAATTTCGTAAAATGGTTTATATCAATTATTTATGTTTTATTAAAGATACCATTCAATGTGTTTAAAAGAAAAATGATCAGGTATTAAAAATCAAGAGTTGTCTTGGTAGCCTAGTGTGACATTTTAAGCCCAATCGGGTTTAGGGTGTTACATCTTAGCTAAACATACTCAACAGAAATGACATGGGATGGGTCAAAACGGTAACGCCTTAACATAGAGACATGAAAGATATTATGAATACACTCAAACTAAGGCGATAACTCAAGTTGATATGCAAATGATCATACTGAATGCAAAATTTGGTAAGGTATAATAAACCTCGACTCATTCATCATTTATTGCCAAATCTGAGTACACTCTTTAAATGAGCTATCCATAAAATAAGCTGCCACATAAAACTAATTATCACTTCTCTTCTGATTGGTAAAAGATCTTTGTTAAACAAAGCTTGTGCAAGATCAGATCCTATAATCCATCTCTTAGATGATTAACTTAACTTAGCAGAATACAATATCTATAACCATACGAGTAACTATTATTATAGTCACACTCAACCAATAGTAAACAATCCACCCAAATATCTCTGAGCCCTATAATAGAACCTTTCAACTTATCGAGATGATAAATTGTACTGAATTTTTAATCACGTATATAAAGCCTCAAGAATTTTTTTAAGAATCCATACATAAATCTATGATCTCGGTTAGAAATTATGGATGAAGAAACCTCACTAAGGTAAACAATCTCAAAAGTAAACAATAATGTTAGTTATCATGAATATAAATAGTTTGAACTAACTTGTCGATATGATCGATAAAATAAAGACGAAATCTTACTTGGACATAGTCAAAGGTAATCAACTGAAAAAGTATACAGTTACTTACTTCCATTTTCACTCTAAAATATGTATGATCTATAGAATAATACTAAAATTTAATCCTTTCCATTTAAGATAGTCTAAATTAGAGTGATACAGATGTTATATCATGTCGATTTTCAGAATAAATCCATTAACCTAGATGAGGAAGCTGTAAGAAAATATTGAAATTGATTTATGTAGTGTTTGAAGAAAATCAAATAATTCAAACCAAAATAGTATTTCACTCCAGTATGTAAAATAGTGCATACATTTTTAGCAACCATAGGTTTACAGATGTAATATTGGCCAAAATCATTCTTTTAAGAGAAAATCTCGATATGTTTGTGAGAATTCAAACAAAGTCAAACCTAGCTTTATTATAGGAGTTAATTTATATACTCATATTGTCATACAAAATCAAAATTTTACCAGAACTCACAATTATAAATGAACTTGAATGAACATTTAATTATTAGACATATATGATCCCTACGAGTTGCTTATTAGAAAATGTTTCATAGCAAATCTAGAGACTTCTGTTAATTTTTTTTAAAATAAAACTAAATATAATATTGAAATCCATGCATGGATAAATTTCATTTGAAAATGAGAAATTACTTCCTAAATAGGATAATTGACATAAGACATCATCATATCAGATCAACCATAATTGAGTTAATTACTATTTTATTGCACCTAAATCGTCTATAGAAAAATTCCTTAACACTAAATTATAATAGCTAAATAACTAAAAATTCATCGCTAGAGTTCATATCTTCCAACTGCAGTAATTAGTAAAGGTGTCTAAATGATATTAGATATCCCTACCACAATTATGGCTATATATCAAGTATTGAACTATGGTTACAGAAAAGTAATAACTATCGAGAATGGCATTGGAGTCTCGATAATTTAAGGAAAATAATTGAAAATTCGTATGACATGGTTTTTTTCCAAAAATAATTTCTCAATGAAAACCCTTTTGAAAATTTATTTTAAACAATTTTTAGAATTATAACGGGATACACATTCTGAGAATTTAAACTTGCTCCATGATACCACAAAATATAACCCCTAGACTCGACCTAGGAGTTATAATTGAATCAGGGTAACCACGTTGACCCATAAATAGTCTTCAAATGAAAATTTGTTTAATAAATCATTTTAAATAAAAAATATTTATCAGTAAAAAACAGAGATAAACTCATGTCGCAATTTAAAGAGGTTGAAAGAAAAAAAGTATCCTCACACAACTATACCTCTCATCATAGAAGAACATAATGGAAAAATTACCTGTTGAAAAGAACCTGAGACCTCCAAAGTGGATCCAATATGGAAAAAAAGAAATCATGATAGGGACATTATCCTCCAAAGAGGAGCTCAAGTTAACCTCCAATGAGGAACACATCAAAAATTAAAAACAAGATGTGGATGTTACCCTCCGTAGAGGATCCTACACAAAAACATGATAAGATATAATCCCATGCAGAATCAGAATGAATATATAATACAATGCAAAATCAGGATGGGGATATAATCCCATTCAAAATTAGGACATGATTTAATCCTGTGCAGAATCATGATAAGAATTTAATCCCATGCATAATCATAAATGCATTAATATACATATTAAATGTGATGTAATATTATTCATAAATAAGATATATATATATATATATATATATATTCAATTACGAACATGCTTATAGAAAGCAACACACAACATAATAGCATAACATATTAAATGTATTGATCATGTTAAAGGGTAATAGTTATAATAGTTAATCAAAACTGACTAAGCCTTATGCTTCCCAAGATCAGTCGTGTTAGGTATTGAGAAATAGGGGCGTGTATCTCGAGTCAAGTGTGCAAACTTGAACTGAGCAGAATAAGAGTGATTAGGATATACAGAAGAGCGATGCGGAGACATGAGACCACATTCAGAAAATAATACCAAGAAGTAATTCCAAAATCTCATAATTTACTTAATATAATTATGACTTTAAGTGATAACTGATGCATAACGAGGCTTTCGGGTTAGAATTTGAAAACAAAAACGAACTAAAGAAACGAACTAAAGTCATTGTCACCTAAGTTACAAGAAAATATGATTCGACATATCATCTTGGTGATTAACTCTTTTATGTATTACATCCTTATGTCATTTATATCTAGAATAGGAACAAGTCTTTAAATAGTCACACTTGTATAGCCCATCTATTTTTTCTTGATATCTAGAGTAGACTTTAATTAACGTATAGTTTATGATATCTCATATCAACTTATTCGAGCATGGCCATGCGTTTCTAGTCTTACTCAATCAAGTGGCCTATGATATATTTCCTATTATATAGGAAGGACAAATCCTATCTTAATCATACACACCCACTACATATATTGAGATATATTCAATAATAGTCTTTATAGAGCAACCAGTTACGGAGCTTGTTTAGCTGCATCAAAACATACAACAATATATGTTGGGATAATATTGATCTTAAGTCTGAGGATCATACATATAATCATCACCATGAGCAATGTTATGACTGTCACATAATAATCATAGACATATGCTCATGGTGGGTCAATCCAATACATTGTTCTCTAACAATATAATCATGTATCAATTCTGACATCTATATGTCAATGAAACTCGTTGTCATCAATTAATAACATGTTAGTCTTAAGCGTATTATTATTGTCCATGCCCATAATAATACTTGACTATGGATCTTTTAATAATAACAATTATGTCATTATATGGACTTTATTATCTTCCAGTTTATGTTAAACACATATATATAACTAAAAATAATAGCGTCAATGCCTTTATTCAATAAAATCGGTAAATAAAAGTATTATTAAAATCATCATATGATTGGTCTTTGGGCATACTCTAACAATCTCCCACTAGCACTAAGACCAATCACTCACATGTCTAATATCGAGTGACTCAGTGTGACGATCATGCCTCTTCTATGTAAGAGTCTTCATCAAGGGATCAACAATGTTGTCATTCGTGTGTACTCTACATATTTTCACATCTCCTCGATCAATGATATCTCGAATGAGATGAAGGCGCCTAAGAATATGTTTGGATCATTGATGAGATCTGGGTTCCTTTGCTTGTGAAATGGCTCCATTATTGTCACAACGGAGTTCTACAACATCTTATATACTGTGAACAACCCCTAATTCCATTATAAACTTCTTGATCCAAACAACCTCTTTTGCTACTTCACTGGCTGCAATGTATTCAGCCTCTATTGTAGAATCAGCTACTGTGTCTTGCTTCAAACTTTTCCAGCTCACATCACCTCCATTAAAAAACATAAAACTCGATTGTGATAGTGAGTAATCCTTGTCAGTTTGGAAGCTGGCATTAATATAACCTTTTATGTAAAGCTCTTCCTCCCCTCCATAGACAAGAAATTTATCCTTAATTCTTCTTAAGTACTTAAGGATATTTTTAACCGCAACCCAATGATTTTCACCAGGGTTTGCATGATACCGACTCGTCATGCTTAAAGCATACGATACATCTGGTCGAGTACATATCATGTCATACATGATAGAACCAATAGCCGAAGCATATGGAATCTTATTCAGCCGTTCTCTTTCTTTTGGAGTTGAAGGACACATTTCCTTCGAAAGAGAAATGCCATGTCTCATAGGTAAATATCCTTTCTTGGATTCTTCCATACTGAACCTTTTCAGCACTTTGTCTATATATGTACTTTGACTTAGACCTAGAAGTCGTCTTGATCTATCTCTATAGATCTTAACTCCTAAGATATACGCTGTCTCACCCAAATCTTTCATAGAAAAACAACTACTTAACCAAGTCTTAACAGACTGGAAAGGAGGTATATCATTTCCTATGATGAGTATATCGTCTACATACAAGATTAGGAAAGAAACAATGCTCCCACTAGTCTTCTTATAAAAACAAGGCTCATCTTCATTTCTGATAAAACCAAACCCTTTGATTGCATCATTGAAACTAAGATTCCAGCTTCAAGAAGCTTATTTAGTCCATAAATAGACCTATGTAGCTTACAAACCTTTCCAGTATTTCATGGAAAGACAAAACCTTCTGGTTGTGTCATATACACACCCTCTTCAAGTTTTCCATTAAGGAAGGCGGTTTCGAGCAGGATCCGGATGGACTTAAACATAGCTACAGGGGAGAATGCTTCGTCATAGTCTACACCATGAACTTGTAAAAAACCTTTAGCGACTAATCGCCCCTTGTATGTTTGTACATTACCATCTATGTCGGTTTTCTTCTTGAAAACCCATTTACACCCTATAGGTTTAACCTCTTCATGTGGTTCAACTAAAGTCCATACTTGGTTTACTGACATGGAATCCATCTCAGATCTCATGGTTTCAAGCCATTTCTCAGATTTTGGGCTAGACACTGCCTCTTGCTAAGTCCTGGGGTCATCTTGATCCATAAGAAGAACATCTCCATGTGTCGTAACGAGAAATCCAAATCTCACAGGTGCACGATGTTCTCTTGTGGATCTACATAGTGATTGTTTTTCTAAATCTGTTGAATGCTCCTAAAAAACTTGTGAAACATGCTCAACTTCAGGTTCATTTATCTGTTGCTCTTGAACTTCTCCAAGTTCAATATTTTTACCATTCCCTTTCTTTGAGAGAAATTCTCTTTCGAGAAAAACTCTTGTTCGAGCAACAAACACTTTGTTCTCGTTAGGGTTGAACAAATATTATCCCTTAGTTTCTTTAGGATATCCAACAAATATACACTTATGAGATTTAGGTTCGAGCTTTGTAGACATATGATGTTTTACATAAGCTTCACAACCTTAGATATTCATAAAAGACATACTAGGACATTTCCCAATCCATATCTCATATGGTGTCTTTTGAACCGATTTAGATGGAACACGATTTAGTGTGAAAGCGGTTGTTTCAAGTGCATGTCCCCAAAAAGAAGTGGAAAGATCACTACGACTCATCATCGATTGAACCATGTCTAACAGTGTTCAATTCATTCTTTCAGAAACTCCATTCCATTGAGGTGTACCATGTGGTGTAAGCTGTGAGACAATCTCACATTCTTTTAGGAGTTCACCAAACTCTATACTTAAGTATTCTCCACCTCGATCTGATCGAAGTGCCTTAATACTCTTGCCTAGTTGATTTTGTACTTCTTTTTTAAATTACTTAAACTTTTCAAGGGCTTCAAATTTATGGTGCATATGATAAATATACCCATACCGACTGAAGTCATCGGTAAAAGTAATGAAGTAATGGAATCCACCTCTGGCTTGTGTATTCATTGGTCCAGATACATCACTATGTATTAACTCCAATAAATCACTTGATTGCTCACCTTTACTATTAAAATGAGCTTTAGTCATTTTTCCCAACAAGCAATATTCACATACATCATATTGTTCGAAAACAAATGAATCTAAGAATCCATCTTTATGGAGTTTTGATATGCGTTTCTCACTTATACGGCCTAAACTACAATGCTAAAGATAAGTTTGATTCGAGTCATTTGTTTTTGTTAGTATTTATGTTATAAATGGTGTTTTCTTGATCCAAAATATAGAGACCATTTACCAATTGTGTCAAACCATAAAAAACACTATCGAGATAAAAAGAACAATAATTATTCTTAATAATAATCTCAAAACCAATCTTGTCCAAACAAGAAATAGAAATAATGTTCTTAGTCAAACTAGGCACATAATAGCAATCCTCTAAATTTAAATCAAGTCCACTAGGCAAAGATAAAACATATGTCCCTATAGCTAATGCAACAACTCTTGCTCCATTTCGCACTCGTAGGTCCATGTCTCCTTTAGCCAGATTCCTTCTCTTTTGCAGTCCCTGTACAAAAGTACAAATATGAGAACCATAACAGTTATCTAATACCTAAGAAGTAGATGTTGACAAATTAACAGTAATAATATAAATACCTTAAACAAACGTTCCATTTGCTTTAGCCATCTTGACCTCTTCAAGGTAAACAGGGCAGTTTCTCTTCCAGTGTCTCGTCTTATCGCAATGGAAACATTTTCCTTCTTTGCTAACTCCCCCTTTGGGTTTCAATGAATTTTTCCCTTTTGGTTTGGTCTTACCATTTCCCTTAAACTTTGCCACTACCTTTTTCTTTCCCTTTCTTTTGTCCTTGTGAACCATCATAATGGGCTTAGGTCCAACCTTTTTCATGTTAATTTCAGCAGTTCGTAACATGCCAAGTAACTGTGGCAAAGTCTTGTTAATTTCATCCATGTTGAAATTAAGGACAAATTGGCTAAAGCTATCTGGAAACGATTGCAGGATAATATCGGTAGCCAATTTATCTTTGAGAGGAAATCCCAACTTTTCCAACGTTTGGATATACCCATCATCTTGATGACATGAGCTCCTACAAGAGTTCACTCTTCCATTTTGCATTGAAATAGAGCTTTAGAGGTCTCACCATCATCTTGATGACATGAGCTCCTACAGGAGTTCACTCTTCCATTTTGCATTGAAATAGAGCTTTAGAGGTCTCATATCTCTCTTGATGTTCTTGAGCTTCATATATTTCTTTGAGATTTTGAATCATCTCATATGCAACCATGTCCTCATGTTGCTTCTGAAGCTCAGGAGTCATGGTGGCAAGCATTAGACATCCAACATCTAACATATCATCCATATGTTTCTTGAATTTGTCTTTGTCAGCTTTTGAACCAATAGTTGTCGGTTCATCAGGAACAGGTTCCTCAATGACATATTCATTCCTTTCCCGTTTGAGAACAATTCTCAAATTACGAAACAGTCAAGGAAGTTTATGCCATTAAGTTTATCATTCTCAAGGAGTGATCGCAGTGATAAAGTGGTGTTTTCTATTAAATTTACAACAATGGAAATATTAAAGTAAGTAAAATTACCGAATTAAAATTTATAAATAGGACTTTATTTACAAATTAATCACACTATTTTATTCAAAATTAAAAACCCTCTTTTTTTAATTTCAGAAAAATTCAACGAAATTTTTTTTAGTGGGCGAGGATCCATAATACATCAATTTCCTAAATCAGCTTTGGTTTTTCTTTTAGGATATTGATTATTTAGGTAAGTAACACTTGACTAGTTACATATCATGTAACTCCTCATTTTGGTTAACAACTTTTGTTCAAGTCATGTCATGACTTATCCAAATATTTAACCTCTAGGTTTCTAATCCTATTAGAGTAACCTAGCTAAGTTATTACCAATATTTCAAACGGTGAATATCACTTGCTTATTCTTTGCGTTTAATCAAGATAGATTTATGTGCCAATACTTTGGCAAAGCCCACATAATATCGATCAAAGCCTTAACGAGGGTAAATATTGGACGGTTAACTTAGATTATTAAGAGGGATTTGCGTAATTATCTCATCATTTTTCGTTTTAATATTAGGCCCTTATTGATCTCATCAATATTTATTCTTATTTTATCATTTGATGCATTGCATACATAACAAATATAACAATAAATAAGATGCAATGGTTATAGCCCAAAATAATGACTAAGGTGGCCCATCCCAAGCTAATGGGAGAACCAAGAACCCTAAAGCCTAAGACTACTCTCTAGGCATCTTCTCGCCATTCTTCTGCTCCTTGTGAATCTTCATAGGTTTACAATTTTAAAAGAAACTCATTTTACATACGAGGGAGTAAGATGAGAAGAGAAATACAAAAGTGATATAAAAAGGAATGGCTCGTAGACCGTATTTCAAATTAAACCATTATAAAGTGAACAAGGGCTATAACCATGCATGTCAAACACCGTGCAAAACAAACATATCATATATATATACACGTTCTTACACCTTTGTTTAAAAAACTAATTTTAATATGGGCCTTCAATTTGTACTGCTGATGAGGGATCAAGGGGCAAAGGTTTGATAACAATTATCAACAGAATCATGCTTTTGGGATTTCAATCCCGAAGGTTTTCTGAATCGGAACAACCATTGTTCCACTTCCAAACGCAATCTGCTATCGCACTCCCACATATCATCCAACAACAAATCGATTGAAAAACATATTAACAAATTAACATATTAATCTTTCCGGTTATCGATTCAAACAATAATATCAACATCTTTACCGAAATCGATAAAACTATAGCTTGTATCTCATACATATCGTATCAACCAAAAATTTAACCCAAATTCAGATTGTACAAGTGGCTCTGATGCAACTTTTGGGACCATTGGCATACACCATTGCGCAGCTGAAACAAAACTCGACGGTCTCACTAGCGATCCAAGTACGAAAAACTAAAATCGGGAGGAAGAGATGCGAATACTTACAACGGGTTACTTGAAAAACAGCAAGGACAACATTGAATACTGGTAGTGTAGATTGGTTCGAATCGTAAGCCTCCACAAAATCACGTCTCAGCCTCTACTCAGTTCACCCGATTGGGAGCAATTTTGTTTTCCCCCAAAACCATTTTGAGAGAAAATGGCTGAAGGTTTTTGTGTGTGTTCTACAAAACGACTGCTAGACCTAACACACCCTTTTATAGCCAAGTTACCCTAATCATATTAGGGTTTTTATTATTTCAAATTAATTAAATATATATTTAATTAATTGGAATTTAATAATCATTTTATATCTAGTTTACCCTAATCATATTAGGGATTTTATTATTTCAAATTAATTAAATTTATATTTAATTAATTAAAATTAAATATTTGGGATTATTAAAACATATACTTAATTAACTCTAGATATATTTTAGTATCGTACAACAAATTGTACATCTTTGCTTGTTTCATTCCTAGTGTGTGACCCTATAGGTTCTTGTAACGTTAGCAGTAATTATTAGAACAATTCTAATATTACATACAATGAGTGACATCTAGCAATATATCATTGTCACCTAAGTTACAAGAAAATATGTTTCGACATATCATCTTGGTGATTAACTCTTTTATGTATTACATCCTTATGTCCTTTATATCTAGAATAGGCACAAGTCTTGAAATAGTCACACTTGTATAGCCCATCTATTGTTTCTTGATATCTAGAGTAGACTTTAATTAACGAATAGTTTATGATATCTCATATCAACTTACTCGAGCATGGCCATGCGTTTCTAGTCTTACTCAATCAAGTGGATTTGTGATATATTTCTATTATGTAGGAAAGACAAATCCTATCTTAATCATACACACCCACTACATATATTGAGATATATTCAATAACAGTCTTTATAGAGCAACCAGTTACGGAGCTTGTTTAGTCTGCATCAAAACATACAACAATATATGTTGGGATAGTATTGATCTCAAGTCTGTGGATCATATATATAGTAATCACCATGAGCAATGTTATGACTGTCACATAATAATCCAAGACACATGCTCATGGTGGGTTAATCCAATACATTATTCTCTAACAATATAATCATGTATCAATTCTGACATCTCTATGTCAATGACAACTCGTTGTCATCAATCAATAACAAGTTAGTCTTAAGCGTATTATTATTGTCCATGCCCATAATAATACTTGACTAGGAACTTTTAATAATAACAATTATTTCATTATATGTACTTTATTATCTTCCAGTTTATGTTAAACACATATATATAACTGAAAATAATAGCGGCAATGCCTTTATTCAATAAAATTGGTAAATAAAAGTATTATTACAATCATCATATGAATTGTATTTAGGCATACTCTAACACAACTTTTCCTCTAATAGTACGTCAGACATTTTGTAAAAATTTTCATGATGGATCTATTCAAACCAGGCCACTCAACCCACTCTTTAAATATCAGTACCTCTTGCTTCCACCTAAATGTATAGTCAACGGACTTAATGCCTCTACAAAAATATCTTTCTAATTTCTTAATCGTTAGAAATATAAAGTCTCCGATGATAATACGAACATCCGTTGAACCTGACCTCAAAAGTCATTAATCTCTTCATTTTCTACCTATAGAATTATTATTTAAGAATTTTCATCTTTTCTGCCTCGGTTTAACTCTCTTCCATTCCACCAGTATTTTACGCTTTTGTAATTAGCACCACTATAGCACCGCTCACTATACAGATAATGACGTCAAATCTTTAAGGCAACTTGACTACTACCTACTCTAAATCATGCATAGATAATTCCTCTTATGAGTCTTTGACTTTATCAAGGCATATGTCACAACCTTACTTTTGTGCATAAGCACACTTCCTAAATCGTTGATAGATGCATCAGTAAAAACCACAGAGATTTATCTGAAAAAACATCTATCAATTCATGATTTTGTGAAATTATTTGACAATTCTACTTTAATTACCTAAACATCTATCACTTTAGCTATAAAGGCTATACATATATATATATATATATATATATATATATATATATATATATGTTTCTGACATCATTTTCTTCACAATCATTATCAATATCACTTTAAGCAATGATCTTACTTTCCCTCTAAAACTATAATTCCATATGCTCTGCATCTTGTTGAACTAATTATCTCTAGAGACAAACAACCTATTCCCTATATGATCTTAACTCATCAATTGGTAATTCCATTAGATTCATCGGGAACATAGCCCCTGGATTATTAATTAATTGTTTACTATCTCTCTAATCACACTTGTGACATGACTTATTAGGATTTACGACTATCATTTTACTCAAGATTGGTTCTAAAGGAATTCCTCTAGCTTTAACCAACTTTCTACTAATGTATATGTGCATAGACCAAGGGTTAACTAATATAAATACAGGCTCATCAAAAAGATGAAAAGTACCTGTTATGATTTCCGGATCATCCGATCCTCATTGGTCTTAATACTATAGATTTTGGTGACTCCCCGAGTCTCTTATCGCTGCAAGGATTCATCTTGTTCCCTTGATCTTCCCCTTCCTCTACTACTATTAGAGGTTACCATAGATCTTTCAGATTGCACCGAATGGTCCCCATAATTCTTTAGACAATTTCGGGCAAAATCACCAGTCTCGTCACATTGTAAGCAAGCTGCACTTAGAAGTATGCATACTCCCCGATGCACTCTACCACATGTCTGACATACATTTCTTTCTCCCACTGCTTTACCCGAGATAGCAGCAATCGACTTGGACTAATTTGTTTTCTGTGAAGCTGTAGTAGAACCCTATCTATCTGTATATCTAGAACTCGAGCCCTTGCATCTCTTAACATAATGGGGATTTGAGCGCGTTCTAATCATTTTCCCCATCTACAAACTTTGATCCGCGACTAATGTCTCCGCTTGAGCTCTCTCAATAGCTTTGACTCGGTTAATAACTTCTTGCAAGTTAGGTAAACTCAAAGCCAACATCATTTCTTTCAACTTTGGCCTCAACCCCTCAATACACCAATCTCATCGGGCCTTGTCATTGAGAACCACCTCAATAGAAAAATGACTTAACTTATTATACTCAGCCTCATACTCATGTACTGCTCGATCACCTTGTTTCAAATTAAGGAACTTTAACAGTATTGCTCGTCTGAACTATTCACCCACATATTGGTTCTTGAATTCTTCCAGGTATAATTGCCAGGTCACTTGCTCCGGTGGTGCATACATCGTAGTATTTGACCACCATACTTTTGCTGATCCTCTAAGTAAAGATACAACTCCTCCTAACTTTTTTGTATCTGAACAGTGAAGATTTTTGAGCATTATTATAACATCATTTAGCCATAAGTCAACCTCCATAGGACCTTTACCCTCTTCTCCCCGGAACTCTGGAGCTTCCAAGCTCTTCAGCTCTTTTGGGATCAACATTCTCGGTGCTAGAGGAGTAGGATGAGGCACATGAGGTTGAAAATAGGTCAATATAGCATCGAGAGCTTGCATAAAAGCTCTATACTTTGGCACTAACATCCCTTGATGTGCATGCGCACTAGCATTTTCAGATGGGACCGACTGCTCACTATTAGCCTCGTAACTTTTGCTACCCGTCCCTTCTATCATCTCTTGTTCCCCCGCTTACGTAAGTTTGAGGATTCTAACATCTTTTAGAATATGCATAGTAATAACATTACAGTTAGTAAGGAGTGTCATCAATTACACTCTAATGACACCATATCAGTGACCTTGACAATCTTAGTGGCATGTAATCCCTTTTTCTCATTTCAAATGAACTACGTTTCGGCCAAGAATCGGCTAAACCTGTAGCTCTTATACCAATAAATGTAACACTCATCTCCCTATACCTTTTTGCACACGAGATACAGATGTCACATCACTTTTAAAATATTTCCTCTTTTAAAAACACGTAAAATTTCATTTCCAGATTCTCTTCAAACATAACGTTTTTAAAATAAAGAAAACATTAATTAAAATATGTTAAGAGGTTATACTTAAATATAATTCAGAGCAATTTTTTCGCATGAAAACTTATTTTTTCCAAAACAATCCTTATTGTCATATTGTTACTAACGAGTTAACCTTAATTGATGATAGCTGATACTACTAATGTACTCCTTACTTGACTAATCTCTACCTTTACCTACGAGTGAAATCAACACACATTAAATACTTATTTAGTGAGACAAATTATTGTAAAGAAGTATTTCTATATACATAAGTATATCAGGTTTATTTAGTTTCAAACTACTTCATATCATCCATAAGGATTATATAAGTCCCTCTTATTTAAACCAAATTTCTTTCATACTATCATCTTAAACATTCTTAGTATGTCCAACATACCTTTATTGTTGTACATTTTCCCCATTATTCTTTAGTAATTATTCATTAATCTCATTTAGAGCATCCTTTCAAGCCTTTAATGTACCATTATGCATTTCATTTATGTCAAATTGCACTGTTAAACATATAAACTTTTACCCAAATGCATATAACCTTTCATCTAACTTGCATGATTGACACCTTCCTGTCAAATGCACAACTAGGCCATTAATATTTTACTCAAAGGTATTTAATCTTTCATCTAACTTGCATAATTGACACCTTTCTGTCAAATGCACAACTAGACCATTAATCTTTTACTTAAAGATATTTAACCTTTCATCTAATTGGCATAATTGACACCTTTTTGTCAAATACACAACTAGGCCATTAATCGTTTACTAAAAAGTATTTAACCTTTCATCTAACTGGTATAATTGACACTTTTATGTCAAATGCACAGCTAGGCCCTTAATCTTTTACTCAAAGGTATTTAAGCTTTCATCTAACGGGCATAATTGACACCTTTGTATCAAATGCACATCTAGACCAGTAATCTTTTATTTTGGAATAGTTTCTACTCTAATAATTATTTACAATATCAATTAACTCTTTCAACTCATTATAAACTCTATAGTTTGCACACGTAGTGCCAATTACAATAAATTCACAAACTCATTATTATTTAAGTGGGTTGCACACATATTACTAATACCAAAATTCATAAACTTATTATGAATTTATTATTTTTACACACAAAGTGCCCATACGAAAATTCATAAACTTATTATGAATTTCTTAGTTTTGCACACATAGTGCCATTTGGTAATCACTATACATATAGTAAGCAACATGTATCTATAACTAATATAACATATCATTACATAATAAATACACTCACCTGGCTTGCCTCGTTATTATATCCAAAATGAAAATCTAATTAACCAACTACATTGTCTTTGCCTTTCATTTTACTTGACTCGGGAGCTTGATTTCGATCTTTGCTATGGGGGAAAGCTTTTTCCATAGGAAAGAAGAAGAAAAGAGAAATAGCTTTTTGGCTAACTTAATTTCCCCTTTCCCTTACTTTAATACCTTATTAAAGAAAATGAATTTTAAATTCATTCTCCTTTAAAGGACTAAAATGCCCTCTTTATTCATCTATTGTTACAAATTAGTCTAAAACACTATTCCAAATCATTTCCTCATCTTTTACCATTTATTCAAATAAATCTCTAAATTTCAAATCTTTTCAATAAAGTCTCTGACATAATATTTGGGGTATTACGCTGGTTATCTCATAACTTTCCAACGATACTTGAAACACATCAATCCGATCTCAGTAACTCAAGATACGCCCATTTAGTGAAGACAACAAATGGAGAAATTCCTATACAAGATTAATACGAGATTTTGTAAATATTATGAATTTTCAGTATTTTGATTAATTATTTGTAATACAAATGCTTTTCTATCTTTTAGGATTATATTTAGTATTTTATTATGAATTAGAATTAAAACATTTTTAGTTTATTATTATTATATTCATTAGTTACTTATGACTTTTGGGACTCCTCTACTATATAAATAAGGCTCCATTCACCATTATAAAATGGCTTTTTTTATTAATAAAGTACCTTGTGCCATCGAAGTATTCTTCATCATTAAGTTCTCCAGGTTATTCGTGAGGAAGATCTACACACTCTAGTTTGCCTTCTCATTACAATTAGAAGGGCTGGTTAAAATCGATTATCAAGTTTGCCTAGTTATTTATGGCTAGGATGTTTTGTAGGGAAACTGTCTATCAATTACAATCATCATCATCCTAAAATCACCATTTCACCACGAAAACACTAAAGTTTGCATCAACTTCATACATACCATGGGAAATTTTCAATTTGAGTTCTTTCAAATCTATAATTATATTTTCGTTATTATATTTACAATATATTTCTAATTATCATCTTCTTGTTTGATTTCCACCAACTTTCCCACTAAAGAAACCCTAGTTTGCGACAAGAATCCTAATTTCATCCAATACTATTATTTGATTAAGTCTAGATCCCAAGGATTGATTCTTCAATTTCGAGCAACGTTCATCACTCCATTCCCATCTCTTATCAATTGGTATCAGATTTGAATCGATTCTTGAAGAACACTAAGCTATCTTGCTAGTTCTTGTACGCCTAAATCGCCAAGGTATCATAATAGAGTAGTTCATATCAATTAATCGATTTTAGGGGCTTTTTGCATTCTGTTGATTTTGTTTCAATTTTCTATTGTTAGTTTGCTTCCTTTCATCAAAAGAAAAATAACAAACGAAAAAAATCCAAAAAAAGAAAAGATAAAATGAAAAAAAAACCATCCAAAAAACGCAAACGAAGGCATTTGGAGCGAATTTTTTATATATACATTCTTCATCCTACGAGTGGTCTCCAATCAAAAATTCAGATCAATTGGATACTATCATCCCCTTCAAAAGCATCATTAAAGTTTGAACGGTAGATTTAAGGTTCTTTATTTAAAAAATTTCCAAAAAATTTTACTTAATTAATTTGAATTCTTCATACTAAGATCGTCATTCAGTAAAAAATCAAGTCATTCGGATAACAACTCATTTGAATGCAATAATTAAGAGAAGTCATAGATTTATGGTTTTACATTTAAAAAATTTCAAAAAATTCTACTGATGGAATTTTGATCTAAAATTTTACATCCTGGTTATACACCCAAAGAACCACGTTTTCTAGGTTTTTCAGATTTGGTTTTAAAGCTTTTTTATTCTTAGTTCTTTAAGTTAGTTTGTTTTCCCTTTCTTATTCTATTACATAATCTAACACTTTGTTGTCCTTGTGTTAGTAGGATTTTATGGGTTCGCATTTTTTGCTTGCATTCTCGTTCACTTGGAGTCTTAACCATTGTTTGACTCCTTAGAGCCACTTTTCGTCTTTATTAGATATTGAACTTTACACAAATATTATGGAACTTCTGGATAAGAGAGTTTTAAAGGGTACAAAGTTGACTTACTAGCCTCTTGGTGTATTACCTCTTTGAAGTGATTTGTGAGGTTTCTTGTTTTTTTTTTTTAATTTTTTACTGAACATGTTTATTTGAGTGTTTTGTTTCTCATGATGTTTCATACTTTACCTCAGATGCATAATGGGATTGGGAATATGAACTTAATCTCATATTGCACATCTACAAGTCTTCCGAAGAAGAAAAGTTATTTTTCGCTACACTTGGTTTCATAAACTATGCATTAACACGGTGGACACGAATCAAGAGAAATGTATTGAACAAATGAAAATCAAGACCTATTATGATGAGAAATGAATTCATCATACTTGAAGGTAGTTGTGTGGCCAAACGAAAACTTAAAATTTTATAGCAAAGTCCTATATCTATGAAAGAGTTCTACAACGAGATAGATTGTTTAATACAACAAGGAAATATTTGTGAGAACGAATATAAAACCATGTTCTGATTCATGAAAGGTCTTAATCTAAACATATTTTATGAACTTAATGGACAAGGTTGCATAGACCTTACGGATGTATTACAAAAGCCATCACATTTCAGAATCAACAAAAAATTAGTTATTGGTTCACAAAACAATACCAAGATAAGCATCACCTTCTACTTCTTCTCATTCACCTAAATCTTATGTTGCAATAACATAATTGAGGGATATCGAGAGGGAAAGGCCTAGAATGACTAAAAATGACATGGTCAAAAACCCAAAAATCCGGAATAAAAGATATCCATTGCCTTACTTGCAAAGGATACGAACATACTAGTTGTGAATGTCCCAATTTACTTTACGGTAATAATATTCTAACCTATTTTTTCTCTTTTGGGCAGGTTAATGCACTTGAATTTGTCATCCATACTAACCATAAATTCTTTAAGTGGTTAAAAGATCGAGGTAATAAAAGATGCACTATCCCGAAGGTATATTCTTACCTCTCAAAAGCATACTACTATTCCAAGAATTGAAAGTATCAAAGATGTATATCATGATGACATGGAGATTTCTGATATATATACTTATTATTTTAAAAGTGATTTTAATGCGTTCTATTTTGTAAATAGGTTTCCTTTTTAAATGAACATATTATGTATTCCACAATGCTTCTCAGAAGAATTATTACTTCATGAACAACACTGAGGAGACTTAATGGATTACTTTAAGAAACCACTTGACATTGTTTTTAAGCACTTCTTTTGGCCACACAAGAGTAAAATCATGGAGAAAACATCTGAATCAATTACAAACAAAATCAACAATGGTCGATGCCATGTTGAATTTCAACCTACTCACTGGATTACGAGATTTGTATGGAAAAGTGGATTTCAACAAGAATATAGTTCCAACAAATAAGAAACCTCTACTTAAGCACATAATGACACATTATATTGATTCGGGTAAGTGTTTCACAAATATTACTTTCAACACATCTAATCCTCATTCTTTTGGTTTCATATTCGTGGACAAATCCTTTTGAGGAAAGAAGGAATCATACATTCTCTACAGTCCATAATGATAATGCATGCTTTTTTGGACTAATGTTTAAACTCAAACCTATTAGAAGAAGAAACTCTCAAAGATTCAAAGAACGTATATTCGGTAAGTATAATATGAGTGAATTCTTAAAAGATTCTAATGTTTCACCTTTTGATGTTTAAGATTTGATGTCAAATCCTTTTGAAGAGAGGGAGAATGATACATGCACATCAAGGCTCACATCAAAGAAAGGTGAACTAACTCTTCCAATTGATCCGCATGTCTAAGCCTTGAAAAGAAGACCATAACAATAGTAGACTTACGATGACTTTTTGATTGGGTTGCAGGCGTTATTTGGTCAACATGTTTTCTTATGATATGATTGATTATCTCTTAGATTTCCAATGATACTTGAAATGTGTCAATCCGATGTCAGAAACTCAAGATAAGTCTATTTTAGTGAAGATAACACATGCAAAACTTCCTAAACGAGATTAAAATAGGATTTTGTAAATATTACGAATTTTCAATATTTATTGATTATTTTGTAATACAAGTTGATATAGGATGCTTTACTATCTTTTAGGACTATATTTAGTATTTTGTTAGGAATTATAATTAAAACATTTTTAGTTTATTATTATTTTATTCATTAGTTACTTAATACTTTTGGGATTCCTCTCCTATATAAAGGAGGCTCTGTAATACCCCAGATATCAGGTCACTGACTATATTTAAAAGATTTAAAAATTTAGAGGATTAAATAGAATAAATGGTAAAGTATATGAAAAAGATTTATAAGTTTTGTTTAAGCCCAATTAGTAAGAATGGAAGAATGAAAAAGGTATTTTGGTCTTTAAAGGGAAATGGATTTAAAATTTAATTTTAATCAAGGTATTAAATAAAAAGGAAAAAGGGGAAAGTGAAAAACATTAAGTTATTTCTCTTTTTCTTCCCCGTGAAAGAGCTTTTCTCCATAGCAAAAGGTAAGGCTTCATCTAACTAGTCTTTCATTTCGTTTTTGGTTTGTTCTTGAAACCTTAAGTGTTATAGAGGCTTAAGGAAAGGTTAAAGAGGATTAAAACTGAGAGATGGATGTTTTATTTGAGATTGAAGGAAATGGGTTTTTGAATGATATGTTGGAAAATGAGTTATTATTGAGGTTTACTAGTATATTGACTTGTTAAAGTAAATAATATATTAGAAGCCTTGGATTAGATTAAAAACATGTTAGAAAAAGTGGTATGATTCTTGGATTGATATTTTCTTGCGAGATTTTAGATGTTGTAAGAAGCTAAATGAAGGAAAGTTAGTTGGAATAAGTAAAGAAGAGTTTAATAGTATTGTTGAAGGTAAAAGTAAAGGAATTTGACCAAATTTGGGTAAAAATATAGCTGAAAATGGAAAATATGGGTAGGGGTATCGGTACTGGAAAAATAATACTAATACTATAGGCTTAAATTTAAAGAATTACGATGAACAATATCGATATTGATGCACTTAGTATCGGTACTGATGTGGGTATCGATGCTAAAAAGAAAGATATCGATACCATGGATTCCAGAATACAGAAATGGTATCGATACTAAAAAGGAGTATCCGTACCATAATATAGAAGTATCGATATCATGGTAGGGGTACCTATACTATTGAAATTGAAATTGTAAGATAGGCTGAAATTGTAATAGAAATTGAAAATAAGAGTACTTTTGAGTATTATTAAAGTTTAAATGTTAGAGAGTATATTATTATTGGTTTGTTATGTGTACTTAATGGATGCTTATGTAGATCATAACCAAGCTCCTGAGTCAAGCAAGAAAAAGGGCAAGAATAAAGTTGCGAGTAGTTGGACGTCATTATAGCATACTAGGGAGGTATATCAGGTGAGTTCATATATTGTAATTTAATGTATTTTTACCGTATTTGATGTATGTTTATAATGTGTATGGAAATGACATTATGAATAGTTTTTATAAAAGGAAGTGCTCTAATACGAAAGTTAAATGCCTAACGATGCATTTTTGGGCAGAAAGGTACCACTAATGCAAGTTAGATGAAAAATGGTGCATTTTTGGCAGAAAGGTGTCACTAATGCAAGTTAAATGCCTAACGATGCCTTTTTGAGCATAAAGGTGTGACTAATGCAAGTTAGCTGAAAAATGGTGCATTTTTGGCAGAAATATGCAACTAATGAAAGTTAAATGCCTAACGATGCATTTTTGGGCAGAAAGGTGTCACTAATGCAAGCTAGATGAAATATTGAACATTTTTGGCAGAAAGGTGCCACTAATGCAAGTTAAATGCCTAACGATGCAATTTTGGGCAAAAGGTGCCACTAATGCAAGTTAGATGAAAAATGGTGCATTTCAAAAAAAAGGGTGCCACTAATTGGTTTTACTAAAAAGATGGAAAATAATTCTCATGAAGAATACGAACTATCTCAGATTTTGATAGTCATGACATGCTTATGAATAAATTGTAGTTGAATTATAGTGTTATGCCTAACTAAGTAAATACTTAATATGTGTTGATTTCACGCGTAGGATAAAATCAAGGATTTACCGAGTAAGGAGTGCAAGAGCAACATCTATCATCAATATAAGGTCGTCTCCTTAGTAACAGTAGGAAAATCTTGTTTATTTTGAAATTTGCTGGCATGCAATCAAATTTAAGAAAAATACTCTCGAATGTGTTTAAGTTATAACGTCGAAACAATTTACAATGAATGTTTTACTTTATATTAAAAATGCTTTGTTTTTAGATTTTAGAAACAAAATTTTACAGGTTTATAAATAAGAAAATGTTAAAAAAATCATGTGACACTTGTGACCTTTAAGTGTTACAGGCTCCATTCACAATTCTAAAACAAATTTCTTTGATTAATAATACAATGTAAGATTTTTTTGCAAGTGTTGATTGTCTGGTGCCTTCGAAGCATTCTTCATCATTATGTTCTTCAAATTCTTTGTGAAGGAGATCTTCACACTCTGGTTTGCCTTCTCATTGTGATTAGGAGGGTTGGTTAAAGCCGATTATTAAGTTTTCCTAGTCAGTTGTGGTTAGGAGGATACATACGAAAACTATCTATCTATCTATCTATCATCATCAAATCACCATTCTCGCTCATCCCAACTAAAACCCTAAAGTTTGTGCCATCTTCATACATACCGTGGGAAAATTTCAATTCGAGTTCTTTCATATCTTTATTTATATGTTTGTAATTATCTTTACATATGCATTATCGTTTTTACATTATCTTTTTAATCATCATTTTCTTGTTTGATTTCCAGCAACTTACGCATTCAAGAAATCCTAGTTTGCAACAAGAATCCTAAATCCATTCAATCTTGTTCTTTGATTGAGTCTAGATCCCTATGTTTGATTCTTCAATTTCGAGCAACGTTAATCACTCTGCTGCCATCTCCTATCAATGAGTATCAGATTTGAATCGATTCTTAGAAAAAATCAAACAATCTTACTTGTTCTTGCACATAAATCATCAATGGTAAATTAAAAGCAAATCATAAGTTCTAGTATCTTTGTAAACTTATGATTGCAATTCCAATCCACTCGACCTAATAAAATTTATATACAATTGAAACCACATATCATATTTTTAAACGTTGAAATTCAGAAATTAAATTTCTTATTATATATACGAAATCAATATCTAGAACATTTGAATATTGAACCTAGCCCTGCAACACAAACTATATGAAATAAAAAGAATAAATAAAAGGAGCAGGTTAGAAAATCAATATAGTCTTAATGGAAGAAAATAGTGCCTCGTTAAAAACTTCTTTAGACCTTAATGGAAGAAAAGAGTGCCTTTAACCAGGAGAAAATACAACCCTCAGAAAAAAAAAAACACAACAAACAATCGATAAGACCTTGCACTTCACGCCACTCTAAGCCACACCTACAAGACTCGAGCATGAAGAACAAAGTGCTAAACTAAAGCATCTCACAACACAACCGACTAACACAAACCTTTGTTGTAGAGCCCACCCTGTAGGGCAAAAGATTATAAGCAAATAGCCCGCAGGATACCCCACTCTCGAGTGCCACCTCGGCCACAACCAGACAGAGATCTCGAATAAAGGTTACAAGCTGCACACCTTCTTAACAAGAGGGGAAAAAAACCCACAGCCAACAGGCATTTCAGCAGCAGCACAACAAGAAAGTGATAAGAATTAATTCATCCGGTAATTATTCGGCCGAGGGTCAATGATGGCTGTTGAAAAGCCCTGGACCTGCATGCCGATAGGTACAAGAAACCAATAGATCTCGTCTACAATCACCACCATGCTTTGAATAAGGAATTACGAGACAAGCCTTCCTTTGCAAGATGACCTGCTAGAGACTCTCTTTGCCGACACACAAAAACGAACTAGACACCCCCAATCGATTGAACCAGGTTATCAATCTCAGCCAGTCTTTGCCACCTCCACCAAGGCCTTGTAGACATTTCAACTATCCACTTCAACACTAATGAAGAATCCAATTCAATAATTAAAGATACTTTCCCTACCCAACCTGCCTTGATAAACACAACCAAAGCTGTTTGAACAGCCACAAGCCACGCCGAGTCTACACCAATACCCTCCGTAGGTCCTGAATATGGCCCTTAAGGCTCCATCGACCTCACACAGTACACCCTGCAACATGTTGCCTCATTATTCGCTTTCCCAATGACAGTGAATTTTACATAGCCTGCACGCATAGGGGTTCCATTCATGAATAAATTAACAAACTGGAGACCTCCTTTTGCATCCCGTATGGATTTTTCCACCACTCATCACAATTTGGAAACCAATTGTCTTTATTCGCCTTAACCCAATACGATGTGTTCAACTTTGTGAAGAAGCGGATGTCCTTCAACGAGGAAGGCTTTCCTTCAAAAAACTTGCTCATTTATTGCAAGCCAAATGCTCCAAACAGCAGTCCCCGCCGAAATTATCCAAAGAGTTGTGCAATCCCCTGTAAACTGAGCATCAAAACCAAAGAAGAAAAAACTCAGAACATCAGGTATACTCCTCCATTGAATTTTTTAACCACATTGAATAAATATAAACTAATTAATAGAGTAGATGAGAGTGCCAAATTCTAAAATATAATACATAATTTGCACATATTCAGGAAATAGCTTATGAAAAAGTTCATAAGTTCATTTATTTAGTACCACCTCTCAATCTTAACAATAGTAAATAATATGATTTAGTGTCAACATATAAATCATCTTATATTCAAAATATACAATAATTTTAAAGATAAATCACTCAAATGACCCTTAATTACGAGGTTGGTATCGAAATGACTATAATACTTTTAATTTTTATAATATGACCACATAAATATGTAAATGGTTTCAACGTAACCACTTGCCGTTACAAAACAAACAATAAAGCTGATGCACATCAACTACACCATTACCTCATCCATCAAATATTAACAATACGTAACTTGACTGACAACATTTAAATAATTAAGTGATTTGATTGATAAAATTAAAAAAAATCAATGATAAAAAATAAATTCTTTAAAAAACAAATTTTTTGAAAGAAACTTATGGCTTCTTTGGTTCTAGAAAATATTTTCAATTTTTGTTTCCAATTTTTATTTTTAGAAAATATATTTCATTTTTTTGAAAATTAGAAAACATGTTTGTTTAATAAAAATTAAAATTTCATTTAAAAATAAAAATATATAAAAAATATTTGATATCTATTTTTAAAAAATGGAGATGAATAGTTAGTTATTAAATAAATTATATGAAAAATATAATTATTAAAAAAATTCTTTACATAAAATTAATGTGTGAGTTATGAAAATATAAAACAATAAAGTTTATAAGAAATTTTATAACAAAAAAATATTTTAGTTTATAATAAGAATATAATGTTAATGCATGCCGTAACGGTCTTTCGGGTGGTCCGATATCATATTATGATTTAAAGTGAATTTACCTTTTTGGAGTCGTTGCCATCCATTTTGGATTAGGTAAGGTCGGATACCTAAAATTTTCCTTTTCGAATGTACTTCTTACCGGATATTCAATTGTAAGGATTCAGGAGTTGAATACATGTGAGGAACGACGAGCACCCCCATATCGCCCTTTCGATACCAACACAGTTTTGAGTTGTCTTCAAAGAAAATATAAGTTAAAAATAAAATTTAAAGAAAATATCTAAATTACTTACCTTTTAAGATTTGTTGATATAAAATAAAATAAATCAAAGTTGTAAAAATAAAGAAATATACACACAAAATTAATAGAATTAATACTAGAAACTAATAAACTAGAAAGGAAAAATTTAAAAGTTACACCAGATAAATAAATATAAAGTCTTTAGAAATAAATAAATAAATTATAAATACAAAGAAATAATAATTTATAATTAAGAAACACTCTTTAAAAATAAAAATCAAATTAGAATAAATAAAATCAATCAAAATAAAAAACTTAGGAAAAATTAAAAATGATTAAAAAGAAAAAAAAGGATATTGACCTAGCAAAATTTAAAAAAAGGGAAAAATTAAACTTATAATAGAAGATATTTTTATAAGAGTAAGTGGAATTAAAAGAATAAAAAAAGAAAAGTCGTCAAAATTCATTGAAAAACCTCAAGGAATGTTAGATTTAAAGAAAATCTATTCGAAAGATTTTTCTTTTTCATCGGTTTTCTCTCTTATGATAAACATTTGTTTTGCAAATAATAAAATTGATATAGATTGAATAACAAGAACACAAGTACAAAATGAAAATAAAAGGAAAATACCTTTAAACATAATATCTCTTTCATTACTCTCAGTCTTCGATTATAATGCCTTGAGTGACTCCTTTTTTCCTCCCCTTTCCCAAACAATAAGTCCTCTCCTATTACATAATAAGAGTGTCTATTTAAAGACTCTAATAAAACCCTAACAAAAAAAAAACAACTAACATCTTTTCATTAATGCTAGATACGTTAATTAAAAAGAAAGTAAATCCTACCATAATAAAAGATCCTAAACCACTATAAATAAATAAAGGAAAGTTTAAAGTTAAATTTAATTACAAATAATCAATAAAATAATTGAAAATTCATAATGAATTAAAATTCTCGTATTGGACTCATATTCAATTTTATGTACACACTATCTTCGCTAAAATAAGCATATCTTTAGTTCCTCATGTCCGATTAAGGCATTTCAAAATGCGTTGGAAGTCTCACTAAAAGTAGTTTCTATCTCAAGAAGACATCATGCCTTGAAAATGTTTGAATCTTATCTAAAAAATTTTTGCAAGTCAAATGATGTATTGGGCTTCAAGATTTTCTTTAACAAAAATGTTTGGGTCTTGTAAATAATATACCATAAGAAAATTGGGTATTACAGTTGCCCCTCTTTAACCATTGTCATACAAAGAGTATAGAGAAAATACAAAAACACATATATTTCATTTGATTTTAACTCAAACATATAAATATGAACAATCTTCTTTTCTGAATATAAACTTTAAAAGTAGTATTGTTCCTCTGATGCCAAGACACATTCATTTCTTCGCCCATATTCAAGTTTGAAAACAATATTGCTCCCTTAAATTGGGGATGTAAAGTCATCATCAAAAGTTTATTTCTCATTTCTCTAAAGGAAACCAAATAGAAGAACGATCTTCCTCCTTTCTCTTAAGGACACCAAGTCGTTATCAATGGTTTGTCTGGTTATTTCCTTGAAGGATGCCAAATCAAAGAACAATCTTGTTCCTTTCTCTCAAGGATGCCAAGACGAAGAATTATCTAACTTCTTTCCTTGAATAAGGCTAAATCGTAATCTGTGGGTGATTTGCTCCTTCATCTAAAGGACGCCAAATCGAGAAATAGTCCCAGTCTATCTTCTGAAGGACACTAAGTCAGAATTAGGGTGATCCGCTCTTTCCTATAAAGGATACCAAGTCGGGAAACGATTTTACTCCTTCCTCAAAGGATGTTAAGTAGTAATTAACTCTTATTTGGATATATCTTGTAATACCCCAAATTTTAGTTAATGACCAAAATGTAAATTTTGAAAATTTAGTGGCTAAAGTGTAAAGTTTAGAAACATTTAGGGACCAAAAAGATAATTTTCAAAAGTTCATATACCAAAGTTATGTGTTTTGACCTCGTAAATGAATAGTTTACCCGTAAGAATGATGTTTTAGAGGGAATCAGATTTTTTATCCGAAATTTATGTTAAATGCTAAAAAATGTTAAAGTCTGGTAAAAGTTTGGTAAATCGAAATGAATAGAAATACCGGAAAATTTTGAAGGTTATTAGATTAAGCTTAGAAATATTATTTCCATTTGTTAAACTCATGGAAAATAATATGGATCACTAGATTTGAGAATTTATCTTCAGGTCCAATTTGGATCACTGGATGAAAAATGGCAATATTGAAAATTTTAAGGAAATGCATGGGCAAAGTTGTAAAAGTTGAGTTATTTTGTTCATCTTTGACTTTGGAAAGATGATAAGGGTTATGCGGCTTGGTATGGATGTAAATATAAGGTATCATTAATGGTAAAGTTGTTATTTCTCAATTAAATGAATTTTAAATTCATTCAACCTAAATAAATGACAAATTAACATGAAATTAAGGAGAAATTTCATGAAAACTTGGTTCCTTCATCCTCCCATGGTCATGTACCCTAGAGCAAGGTAAGAGAAATTTCATTTATCATTTTTGACAAATTTCCTGTGGTTGATTTGTAATTAAGTTAGAGGTTTGATTGTAAAGGTTTGAAATGATGAATAAAGGTTGATTTCATACTCGAATCAAGAGAAAACCATGGACTCCTAACCCTTATAATTTTTTTCCTTAGGGTTATAAATGGGGAAAATTATGAAAATTTTCCCTAAGCTTAGAAATGATTGTGAAATTTTTTTAATTTTGTAAAAGTTTGGGGACCTATTCAAAAAATATGAAAAGTTATGGGGTTAATATGTAATTATTTAATAGTTGTTTTACTATGCCGAAAATTAATATTGGAATGTCAAAATTGATGTTAGAGTGTGAAATTGGGCCACTTTGGAAAGTTGGTAAAAATTGAGGAGTTAAATAAAAAATATGGAAAAGTTGGGAACTTAAGTTAAAGGGTTATGTGAAGTTCGGATAAATTGGATAAAAAGGAAACTTGAAGTGATAAAGTTAATATTTATGTTGTGA
Organism: Hibiscus syriacus; assembly: GCF_006381635.1. NCBI lineage: Eukaryota > Viridiplantae > Streptophyta > Magnoliopsida > Malvales > Malvaceae > Hibiscus > Hibiscus syriacus. Next base: position 2,775,239 of record NW_024062054.1, read on the forward strand.
CATGGAAGTTGTATCAAATGAGCATCAAAATATTTTTAGGAAATTATTTTCTACTGTGTGCCTATGTTACTGATATTCTAACATGTGGTTTGAAATGTATATGTCTTATAATGATTATCATTTGAGTCAAGATCAGGCAAAATTAGAGTTAAGGATAAATGTGAATTTTTTAAGGAAGGTTTGCTAGCTAAGGACACTAGGTGAATGCCTATTTAATTTGTATGTATGATATCGTGCAAACATTGGCTTGCGATGATCCAATGACTGAGTTACTATGGTAAGAAGTGACCCCTAAATATTATGAAATTTCGTGATTCATGAATATATGTTCATTTGGTATGATAATATAATTAGTGAATAAGCTGAAAATATAAGTTAGTGAAATCTGCACAGATTTATGTTATGAACAATAAGTTTAGAAAATCACCATAAATGTTATAGAAATGATTAGGGGATGATTCTTATATCGTTGGATTCTTATATCAGTGTAGTTGTTTTTAAAACAAATGGCTATTGATTTTGAGGAATATACAAAAATATATGAATTTTTAATCGAGGATAGGTCAGAAAACAGGGTAGTATATACTCAAAACAACTTTTCCAAGTCAAATTTGAAAATTCATTATAAATTGTACAAATTTAACTAGAATGAGTGCCTTATATGGTTAAATTTGTATTCAAGTCTAGTTTCTATTTGTATAAATGTAATAATAGTTTTTTAAATATGTAGATTAATAAAAATAATATTTCTTTGAAGGTAGTGCAAACCGCGAGAATATAAAATTGTGATAAATTTGGATAGAACCAAATCGAAAGCAAGGGATCAAGTTAAAGCTTAGTGAGGCTTATATTTTGATTTGTATATAAAGTTTCAAGTGAGTGCATTTATTATGTACGTATATGATATGAGGAAGACCTGTTATGAGTCAACCTCGAGTGTTTTTATTAAACATGCTTTTAACGTATTTTGAAATATTTTAATAAAGTTATATGAAAATGATTTTTGTTGAACAATTTTAGGGTATAAAATGCCCTAAAAAATGGATGTGTTTCACACTATTTTACATCTATTGAGGTTTTGTAATAAATGTTTAATATGCGATTTGAATATAATAGCCTATTGTATGTACAATGAGAGTCACATACATTGAATAAGGTGATTATCAATTGATATTGTGTAATGCATTATTGTGTTATTGTAGTAGTACATTTGTTGTACTATGGCACTAGGTGTGTAAAGATGGTAGTAGTACATTTGTTGTTCTATGGCACTATGTGTGCAAAGATAGAAGTAGTACATTTGTTGTACTATGGCACAAATGTACTATGTCACTGTGTGTGCAAAGATGATAGTAGTACATTTGTTGTACTATGACAATGTGTGTGCAAGGATGGTGTTCAAAATGAATTACCACTATAGAATTATTAGTATAATGTCGTTGTATACTACAATACCCATATGTTTTTGTGGCACTTAGGTTCTTATTGGGTACCTTGCATTATCATTTGTCATACATTGGGCTATAAATTGATTTTGAATACATTAATTGATAAGTATGTTATGCATATGAAATAATATTTCACAGGTTATATGATGGAAACTTGGCTTATCAAGTTAGTTTTATGCATTTATATATTTTATACGATTTAATTGGTATTTTGATCTTTTATGGTTTATTTATGTTTTAAAATGCTTTACTTAATTTCTTATGCCTCACTAAGTGTATACTTAGTGTGTGGAGTAAGGAGACGAGCTTGGCATCAATCATCAAAGACTACTTACCTATATCAGTAATTACATCCTACTGTTGTTTAAAATTTTGATTGGCATGTATACGTGTAAAAAGAGTGTATTATTTTAATATGAGTTTAACATGTTATAGTAGAAGTATATATTATATTATATTATTAAATCGTATTATTTAAAGAAACAAAGTTTTTCTTGTTTTCTAGTACGAAAAATATTTTAAAATCATGTGACATCTCTAACTCGTGTTTGGGGACATATACATAAAAGTGGTGTTTCGTTTATTGATATTAGAGATACAAGTTTAGCTGATTCTCGGTCGAAACTGAGTCTATTTTATATGAAAAGTGTGTACATGCCAATAGGATGTAAAAGTTACTGATATGGTAAGGATATGATATTATTGATATTATTCCTTACTCATGAAAGTGAATGAGTTTAGTGTGCATTCGATGTGTGTAACAGAGGGTTCGAGGTAAATGTCAGAACCATTGGTTTGAATAAGTGAATAGAGGTTGTAATGCAGTTAACTACGGCCTTCATGTTCAAACTAATTTAAGTAATACGCCAACATGATAGGAAGTGCCAGCGTAAGATTAAAGAAACCTCGTTCATGCATAAGTATATTATTAGCTAAAGAAAAGAGGCATTCTTATAGAACAAATCTTAAGTGATGTGTACGTGACTAACCCTTTAGACCAGAGTGTGAGGTGAGTCATATTTGTAGACAATTACTGTCTATTGAGGATTCGAAGTGTTAAGCTTTATGAACTTGATAGAATTTCGAAGGTAAATTTAGGTACGGATTGTTGCCCCCTACCATGCTATAATGAATTATCACTAAGAGCGATTGATTTTAAAGAACTTGAAAAACCTGGAGAATATATTAGTAGGACAAAGAGAAAATCCATCTACTAATGTGATTTTAGCAGTAACTGCTATGAAGTTATTACTACAAGGTTGACAAGCCTTCTTATTAAAGAATGTAGATATTCGAGCTCTCAAGGTCAGTTTGAAGATATTCCAACTGTTCAAGAATATCTACATGTGTTTCAGTGAGAGTTAATTGAATTACCTCCAGATTGAATTGTAGAATTTTAAAATAGAGGTACTACCAAATATAATGTTATTTCTATGACCACTTATCAGATGACTTCAATTGAGTTCAGATAATTAAAGGCATAATTACTAGAATTGTTATGATCGGGGATTTTCTAGACCAAGTGTGTTGTTTGGGATGCACTAGTGCTAGTGGTGAAAAAGATATATTGATCTATATATTAACGTATGGATTATTATTAGGTAAATAAGGTAACAGTGAGGAACAAGTATACTCTTTTGAGGATTGATGATCGTTTGATCAGTCAAAAAGGTGCATTGGCATTTCCAAAGGTTGATATTTGATCTAGACATAATCGGTTAAAGATTAAGGAATAAATTACTCCTAAGAAAGCTTTTAGGAGTTAATACGGAGGTTACGAATTTGTGGTAATGTCGTTGGGTTTAACGAATGTTCTTGCAACATTTATGAATATGATAAACCGAGTGTTTCGATTATACCTGGACTAATTGTGGTAATGTTCATCAATGATTTTCTAATCTATTGAGAGACTAAGGGAGAACATGATTCATATCTTTGTATAGTTCTTCCAACTATTTGAAAGAAAAGTTGTATACTAAGTTGATCAAGTGTGAACTCTAGTTGTCTAAGATTGTATTTCTTGGCCATATGGTTTTGGTAGAGTGTATAAGGGTGAATCCCAAGAAAGCACATGCTATGGTGGAGTGGAAAAACTCCCAAGTGTTTTCGAGGTTTGAAGTTCTTAAAATTTCTAATTACTATCGAAGGTTTATAAATAACTTTTTGATGTTTGTCCCCCTCTGATCAAGCTATTGAGAAAATACGTTTCATTCATTTGGACTAATAAGTGATAAGAAAATTTGAGACATTAAAGAGAATACTGACATAAGCCCTAGTGTCAGTGCGATCTAATCTAGAAAAGATGGTGTGATTTATAGTGATGAGTCTAATAAAGGTTGGGATGCGCGTTCATGAAAGAGGAAAAGATATGGCATATGCATCATCGTAATTAAAAATATTGAAAGAAATTATTTGACTCATGATTTTGAGTTGGTAACAGTTGTGTTTACTTCATTGATATAACATTACTATTTATATGGTGATTGACACTATATCGATACGAATATTAAAATTCAAAATTATGTTCTAACTCAACAGAGTTAAAATAAAGGAAATGGATTGAATTCTTCAAAGAAAAATGATGTGCTTATCAACTACCACTACGAAAGGATAACGTGGTGGCTGATACAATATAACCTAAAGACGCTTATGTTTGAGAGTTTTGTATACATGATTGTTCTTAAAGAAAGATGGTGTCTTGAAGGCAAAATTAAAGTTAAAGCTTATGTTGTTTGATTGAGTAAAGGATCTTCAAAGAAAAGATGAAAAGTGTTTATTAAAGATAGAACAAGAGAAAAAGTTGAAATCAAAGACCTTGAAGTTAAGTGTGATTGATGCTTATATTATTGAGATAATAGTCGATATTAGTGGTAGACATGAAAAAAATTATCTTCGAGTTGGTTTCTAAATGCCTGACATGTCAACAAGTTAAAGAAGAACACTAAGTGTCTTCTGGTTTATTGTAACATATGTCCATCCCTTAGTGGGAATAAGAACGGATTATAATGGAATGAAATTTGTAGTAGGTAAAAATTATTTAAGACAATCTCAAGATAGTTGTCGATCGACAAAACTCTTATTTAGATGTCAAAAGGAAATAACATATGGTATGAAAAAGTAGTACTTCCATATATCCACTTCAGATACATTTAAATATTCGAAGATGAATTTTTATTAAGGTGGAAGAGTTGTAATACCCCCAAATTTTGGTTAATGATCAAAATGTAATTTTTAAAAATTTAATGTCCAAAGTATAAAGTATGAAAAATTTAGGGATTAAAAAATAATTTTCAAAAGTTTAGGGACCAAAATTGTAATTTCCAATATTTAGGTGTTTTGACCCCGTAAATGAAATGTTCACCCCTAAGAATGACATTTTAGAGGGAATCAAATTTTTTATCTGAAATTTATGTTAAAAGTTAAAAAGTGTTTAAGTCCGATAAGAATTCGGTAAATCAGATCAAATAGAAATACCGAAAAAATTTGAAGGTTATTAGACTAAGCTTTAAAATATTATTTCCACATGTTAAAATGATGGAAAATAATATTGATTATTGGATTTGAGATTTTATCTCCTCGTTCAATTTGGATTGTTGGATGAAAAATGGCAAAATTAAAAATTTTAAGAAAATGCATGGGCAAAGTTTGAAAGCGTGAATTATTTTGTTCATCTTTGACTTTGGAAAGATGATAAGGGCGATGTGGCATGGTATGAATGTAAATATAATTCATTAATGGTAAATTGTCATTTCTCAATTAAATGAATTTTAAATTCATTTAACCTAAATAAAAGACAAATTAACGTGAAATTAAGGAAATTTTTCATGAAAGGCTAGTTCCTTTATCCTCCCATGGTTGTGTAACCCAGAGCAAGGTAAGATAAATTTTATTTCTTATTTTTGAGCAATTTCCTTTGGTTTTTGGATTAAGACGTGCAATAGAAAATTGTTCTATTCGACGAGCTCTATCATTTGACATCAATATTGCATGCTAATCTTGATCAAATTAAAAGATCCCAAAATTTAGGGTAAGAAGTGAATCATAAATATTATGAAATTTTGTGATTCATGCATATATGTTTATTTGGTATGCTAATAGAATTAGTGAATAAGCTGAAAATATAAGTTAGTGAAATTTGCCCAGATTTATGTTCTGGACAGTAAGTTTAGAAAATCACCATAAATGTTACAGAAATGATTAGAAGATGATTCTTATACCGTTGAATTTTTATATCAGTCTAGTTTGTGTTTAAACAAATGGATATTGATTTTAAATAGTATACAGAAATATATGAATCTTTAATCAATGATAGGTCATAAAACAGGGTAGCAGTTTCTGCTCAAAACAACATATGTAAGCCAACTTTGAAAATTCATTATAAATTCTAAGGAGTTCCTTATATGGTTGAATTCGTATTCGAGTCTAGTTTCTATATGTATAAAAGCAATAATTTTTAAATTTGTATATCAATACAAATAATATTTATTTGAAGGTAGTACAAACTTCCAGAATATGAAGTTGTGATAAATTGGCATAGAACCAAATAAAAAGTAAGGGGTCAAGTTAAAGCTTAGTGAGTCTTATATTTTGATTTGTATATAAAGTTTCAAGTGAGTGCATTTATTATGTAAGTATATGATATGTGTAAGACTTGCAATGATGCAACCTCAAGTGTTTTTATTAAACATGTTTTTAAGGTATTTTGAAATATTTTCATAAAGTTTTATGAAAATGACTTTTATTGAATGAGTATAGGGTATGAAATGCCCTAAAACAAATGGATGTGTTTTACATTATTTTACATATATTGAGGTTTTTGAATAAATGTTTTATCTGCGATTTGGATATAATAGCCTATTGTACGTACATTGAGAGTCACATGTGCAATTGTAATACCTTGAATAAGGTGTTATCGATCGATATTGTTTAATGCATTATTTCTTTATTGGAGTAGTGCATTTGTTGTACTATGGCACTAAGTGTGCAAATATAGTAGTAGTACATTTGTTGTACTATGGCACTATGCGTGCAAAGAAAGTAGTATTACATTTGTTTTATTATTGCACTATGCATGCAAAGATAGTAGTACTACATTTGTTGTACTATGGTACTATGTGTTTAAAGATGGTAGTAGTACATTTTTTGTACTATAGGACTGTGTGTGCAAGGATGGTGTTCAAAAAGAATTACTACTATGGAATTTTTAGTATAGTGTCGATGCAAACTACAATACCTATACGTCATTATGGCCCTTAGGTTCTTTTTGGGTACCTTGCATTCTCATTTATCATTTGATTTGAAAGGATCTTGCTCTTTTACATTGAAGGAATCCAAGTCATTCTCATATGTATAAATTTAAAAGTTTTGTCAGATTGTATTTCAAATATAAATCAGCTACATTGTATGATAAATGAAAATTTATTTGAAATTTAGATGATCTTGTATAGGTGAATATGCTTTTTCAAATCTACAAAAAATCTTATTCCTTTGGACTCAAGGATGCAAGGTTGTAATCAGTAGTTGATTTGGTCCAACATCTAGAGGATGCCAAATTGAAGAATGAATATTTTTGAACCTATTTTGATATAAAAAAAATTAAGGGAAAATGTTTTGCGACTAAATTGAATTTATGCAAAGTTCTTAAAAATAATTTATAGTCCACAAAACTTGAAGTTGAACACAAAACATGTTTCTGTGCTAGAAGTACTGATACTATCTATATAGTATCGATGCCACATGAAGAAGTATCAATATTGTTCTTCAAGTATCGATACTCAAGGTAAAGGAAGTATCGATACTCCCATGGTTCTACCGATACTGCACATTGGTTTGAAATGTGTTCAGATTCCAAAATGCAAATTTTGTACTGATACTGTGCAAGTATCGATTCCCCAATCCCCAATATCGATAATCTCTATCCAACAATCATTTAACGACTAGTTTTTATTAGAGCAATATCGATATTCATAACTCGAGTATCGATAACCCTAGTCTAGACAATTTTATTTTACAAAAAATTAATCCCCAATGGCTCTAAAACATCCCCAACGGCTACAAATGTCTACAAACTAATTCCAACATTTGAAAACAAGTTCAAGACACTTGAATAAGGTTACACAACACCTATCCAAGAATTGATCATCAAAGAGAAAAGCTTTTTCACTCTTTATCTTTCTTTTCTCATGTACATAGTATTTTTAGTGAGATTAATTATGTAAACACCTTCCTTTGAGAGGTTTCTTGTTTACAATCTTATATCTTTTCTAAAAGGTGTTTTGATTTTATCTTAGTGATTGAAAAGATGGGTTGTAAAGGTTACTCTTGAGCCTAGAAAAAGAAAGAACAAATTAATAAGTTTGTTAGAAATCCTTAGTGAGAAAGTTAAACCACTATAAATCATTATGCAAATATTTTCTATCATTTATCCTTATTTGCTAAAATTTTCAAAGAGCCAATTAACCCCTATTGTTACATTTTCGGTTCTTCAGTTGATCCTCTATATTCATAATAATTGGTATCAGAGTTGGTCATAAATCGATGATTTAATAACCTTGTGAAGATCCTTGAAGTTCTCTATCAAATTCCCAAAGCAACCGAGAAGATGACTTCAACATCTTGCCAATTGTACCTTATGGATTCACGCTCCATCTATAGACCACCCTACTTCAATTGAGCAAATTATTCCTATTGGAAAAATAGGGTGATGTTGTTCATCCAATCTATCAACCTTTCAGTTTGGGATGCCATCATCGACAGTTCTTCCGTTCCTCCAAGAAATCGAAGGGAGTGAAGAAGTGAAGATAAGAAGCTTGCCCAACTCAATCCCAAAGCTATGCACATCCTCTTTTGTGCTCTTGATCCAGATAAATATAGTAGAGTATTTTCATGCTCTAATGATAAGGAGATTTGTGACAAATTAGAGGTGACCCATAAAGGAACAAGCCAAGTGAAGAAGTCCAAGATTGGCATTTTCACTCTCAACTATGAAAACTTCAAGATGAAGCCTGATGAAGGCATCGAGACAATGTTCGATCAGTTTACAACGATCATCAATGACTTGAAGAACTTTGGAAGGTATATCCTAATGAAGAGATAGTAAGAAATACGCTTGCCTCATTGCCTACATCTTAGGAAGGCAAAGCTAATGCCATTGAAGAAGTCAAGGTCTTGGAGTTATACACCCTTGATGAGCTTATCGATTCTTTATTCACTTATGAGGTGAAGCTCCAAAGAAATAAAGAAAAATAAGAAGATAATAACAATAAAAAGAAGGAAAAGGGAACCACCTTCAAATCCACCAATGAGAGAAATCAATACTCAAGTGAGTAGTTGGATGAAGAGGAAGATGAAGAAATGACCAAATTCTTCAAAAGATTCACAAAATTCATGACTTCCAAAAGAAAAGAAGTGAAACCTGAATCAAGCAAGAAAAATAGTCCTTCAGCGTGTTTTTAATGCTAAAGAACGGGACATGTCAAATATGAATGTCCTTTTCTAAAGAAAAAAAGACATTTGTGGTGGCTTGGTGTGATGAAGATAACTCCGATGATGAAGTAGCCAATCTATGCCTTGTGGCCATTCAAGAAGATTTAATGGTAACTTATAACTCTTCTGATTCAAAATTTAAAGAGCTACTAGATGCCTATGATGAGTCGAATTTTGAATTTGGGGCCATGAATTCCAAATTTAAGAAACTAATCTCGAAATTTAAATTTGAAAATGATTTATTTTGAAAGTAAAATTTGATTTTTAAGAGCAAAATGAAATTTTGAAAAATTATTTTGAGCTTTCAAAAATCAAAGTCAATGATTTAGAAAAGGAAAACTTTGATTTGAAAGTTAAGCTTGAAAGCTTAACAACAGAAAAAAAATAATTTCTTAAAACAATTCTTAATGTTTAAAAATGGAAAAATGCTCACATTTCCATTTCCATGGTCACATGGAACATACTTTTCCTTTTAAAGTAAGAAACTCTTTTAAATTAGACAAGTATGAGTTCCTAAGGGAACAATAGATTTTTGCACTAACATTCAAGGATTCAAAGCAATTTGGATACCAAAAACTATATAAATGTCTCTTGTAGGTGTGTGGGAGCAATGTTGATATAAGTGATGAAATTCAAATGCTATAGCCACACAAGATAAGGAATGGGTAACCTCTAGAGTTAAAGTTTTTTTTGTTTTTTTATTTGTTGCGTATTTTGTTTTATACATGCATGAGTTTTTGAACTTAAATGATTATATTTTTTTTATCTCATGTATGTTGAAATGTGTTATGATGAACATTTTAAAAGTTTTAATGATTATTCATAAGTTGTAGTACATCAAATGGTCTTTGTAAAATTTTGGTTTCAATGTTTTGTTTTTACAAACCTTGATTTTTGACCTTATATTTAAATGTTTATGCATGAGGTTTTATTGCAAATGATATCTCTCTAACAATTGATATAAATTTTCCAAATGCATAACACTTTTTAAGATAACTTTATGCATATGAACTTCAATGTTTTATATTAATATTGGATAAAGTAGGATAGACTTGGATATATTGATTTTCATGTATTATTAACATGTTTGTTCATCTTTGTTGAAATTCAATAGCTTTCAAGTGTCAATTTATTTTTAAAGTCAGTTCTTTTTAATGTTTTTGTTGAGGGTGAGCTTTTAATTTTTCAAATGAATTTTTAAGTTAAAATTTCTAATTACTCTCTATTGTTATTTTTGAACCTTAAAGTTTGAATTATTTTTTATATAACAAAAAGGGGAGAAGTATATATATCAAAAATTTAATTTCAAGAATGAAAAAGGGGGAGCTTTAATGTTTTCCAAAATATTACCCTTTTTCATTAAATGTTTTACTAAAGGAGAGTTTTGCCAAAAATCATTTTTCAAATGTTTTGTTATATCAAAAAGGGAGAGATTGTTGAACCTATTTTGACATAATAAATTTATGGGAAAAATATTTTTGAAACTAAATTGAATTTATGCAAAGTTTTCGAAAATAATTCAAAGTCCACAAAACTTGAATTAGAACATATATAATATTTTTGTGCTAGAAGTATTGATACTGTCTCTACAGTATCGATACCACATCAACAAGTACCGATAATGTTCTTGTAGTATCGATACAAAGGAGCTATCGATACTCCCATGGATGTACCGATATTGTCCATTGGTTTTAAATGTGTTCAGATTCTAGAATATAAATTTGGTATCGATACTATGCAAGTATCGTACCAGTATCGATACCCCATTCTCCAGTATCGATACTTTTTATCTAATGGTCATATAACAACTAGTTTCTATTAGAGCATTATCGATACTCATAACCTGAGTACCGATACTCCCTTGTCTGGACAATTTTATTTTATAAAAAATTAATCCCCAACAACTCAAAACATCCCCGACGGCTAGAAACATTCAAAAACTCATTCCAACATTTAAAAACAAATTCAAGACACTTGAAGAAGGTTACACAACAGCTATCCAAGAATTGATCAACAAAGACAAAAGCTTTTTCACTATTTATCTTTCTTTTCTCTTGTACATAATGTTTTTAGCGAGCTTAATTGTGTAAACACTTTCCTTTGAGAGGTTTCTTGTTTACAATCTTTTATCCACTCTAAAAGGTGTTTTGGTTCTATATTAACCATTGAAAAGATAGGGAAATTGTAAAAGTTACTCTTGAGCCTAGAAAAAGAAATAACAAATTAATGAATATGTTAGAAATCCTTAGTGAGGAGCTAAGGTAGTGGATGTAAGTTTCATTGAGGATGTTGAACCACTATAAATCATTGTATAAATCTTTTCTATCCTTTCTCCTTATTTCCCTAAAATTTCAAAAAACCAATTCACCCCATTGGTATATTTTTGGTTTATCATTTGAGCCTCTATATTCCTAACAATCTTGCCCCTTCCTCTAAAGGATGTCAAGTTCGTAATCAATGAGTTGCTTTTTTATTTCTCTAAAGGATGTAAAATCAGAGAATGGTCTTCCTCATTTCTCTAAAGGGAGAAAAGTCATAATCAAGGGTTGATCTACTCCTTTCTATAAAGGAAGCTAAATTGAGAAATGATCTTTCTCCTTTCTTTGAAGGATGCCAAGTCATGATCAATGGTTGTTCTGCTCCTTTTTTTGAAGGACGCCAAATCAGGAAATGATCTCGTTCCTTTCTCTAAAGGATTCCAAGTCGTGATCAATGATTGCTCTGTTTTTCTTTTAAGGATGCCAAATCAAGAAAAAAAATCTTGCTAAGTTCTCTAATGGACGTAAGTCGTAATCAATGAAAATTCAGTTTTTGAGATCTTGCTAAGAAATTCACATGATATGATTTCAAATGTGTCATATACAATGTTTCATAGGAACAATCTTATATAATTTTGGTATGATGTACATGTATACAAAATCCATTTATGCACGTGTTTCATTCTTAAGAGACATATCTCTTTTTGAACATTTCTCAATCGCAACAACTGTAATTTCCCTACTAAGTTTGACAATTGCAGTCTTTCCATGCTTTCATGGTGACGACTTTCCTTGACCAAATATCGTCTTTGGTTTATCCTTTTTCAATGAAGCGAGCCTTATTGTCTTGTCCCTCGAATGCCAACTTTTTTCTAAAAAAAACAATCTATGGGGAAGGTCAGTTAGTATAATTCAAACCCCATTCTTTGATAACAAAGTTGAGTTACAATTGTCTTTCCTTAATTAAGAATCTTCTCTAATCATTTTGAGTTAACGAAGAGGCTTCTCCTTTGAACGTACTTCATGATGAAAACATGTTTTGAATCCTCGATTTTTTTGTTTTACCTTTTTGAATATGATTTCCTCCATCCTTAAGATTTAACTTTTGGCACTCTTCTTGAGATCTTACCAATATAAATCTTCTATTTCCTTTAAAGATATGTAAAAACGTGTATATTCGTATAAAAGTGTGGATGTAAATGTGTCGATCATCAATCCTCAAAGAGGGGACCTATCATCCAGTAACCTACCCAAATTTCAGTATGTAGCATATTAATTCAAGCTTGTTTCTTACCATCTTGTTCGTGATCATGTCTTCTCCATATTCTTGTACAATTGTTTCATAAGAATTGTTTTCTTTTTAAATGAAAACCAACCTTGAAATCTCTCCAAAAACAAGTATAGGTCTTGATGCCCCTTCTATTTCTAAGCCAAATTGTTTTATCATAATATTTATTTTGAGTAAATTTGATCGATCTTTTCCTCGTACCGTTTTTCTTTAAGGATACCAAGATCAACTCGAAATATCATGAGTACAATTATTAGTCATTATCTCCTATTATTCAGTTTGATGGTAAATGGGTTCTCTTTGACTTGGGCACTAGATTTGGGTTCTTGTGAGGATGGTTCGAACACCATTACCCATTCTTAAGCTATGCTCTTTGAGTATAACATGATGTCATAAAAACTTATGATTAGTCTTCTTGTCCTTAATGTAAAATCATAAGATATTTTCATAATTTTAGCATCGTTTCTTCTTACTTTGTCATTTTTCTCTTTTCCCTACCTCTTTATGTCAAGCATTGCCTTATTTGAAAATGACTTTCTTTCACTTTCATTTTTGAAAATTTGGAAAATTTGATGAAGAACACAAAATGATACCCATTGGTTCCGGCTCATAATTGAAACAAACCATAAAATATGAGTTCATTGATAATCAAGAAATCAATTTCGATTTTAATCCTTAAAAAATTATAGCTTTTTGACAACTGTCAAGACTAATGATGATTTTGAGATTTGGGTTGATTTAGGAATAAAAGGTATTTTGGGATGGCTTCTTGGGTCAAGATTTAGCACCTCTAATTCTTTTATGTTCCTCGCTCTAACATGTTCATCTTCTAGAAATGTCCACTGGTTCTAAGCTCTCACAAATGCTTATTGGATGTACGACACTTTTTCAAGAGATTTATAAGCCCACCTCTTGTGAAACAGTTGCACAATTTTAACATTTGAGGGTATTTTGGGTTGGCTTCTCTGGTTAAGATTTAGCACACCTAGTTCTTTGATGTTCATCGCTGTAGCATGTTCATCTTCTATAAATATCCATTAGTTCTAAACTCTCGTGAATGCGTCTTGAATATAAGACTCTTTGTCAAGAGTTTTATAAGCTCGCCTCTTGTAAAATAGTTGCAAAACTTTCACATTTAACCCGCCTTTTCAGGTTGTCAAGTCGAACCCTCCTTTTGTTTCAAGATTCCCTTTGCATATTTTTCATCTTGAACCCTTTTTTATTGTTTTTTCTTTTTTCCAAAACATGCATTAAAGTTTTAGAAAATTTTTGGATAGAAAAAGATTAACCCTAAAGTGCATAATGAAATCTAAAGATATGCCCAAACATGTCTTTAAGGTTGATTGAACCAAGGACTAAAGTATTCATTTTACTTGAATCTTCTTCCTCGTGCTTGTTCTCATTTTTTGGATCTTTCTAGACTACCTATTTGTGGATTTTCACCCTAGAGGTCATTTTCTTTTCTAAAGTCTTTTGTATTTATGATTTTCTCATTGCAACAATACAGATTTTTGAACAATCATTATTTGACCAACATTGTATTTTGAGATTTAAAATAATTGCTTTATTTGCAGGAATCTTTGCATGTTCTTTTTTCTCTCTCTTTATTTATTGAATTTGGGACCTCAATTTGATTCAAGCACAAGTTACTTTTTGTAATTGAAACATCTCTTATCATTCTTGATATGATTTGAATCTTTAAAACATGTAGTATCTGGTTAGCCTTGCGGTGCTTTATTGTTGATTATCTTCGTGAGTAGATTTTCCTTCACCTTGACCCCTAGCGTGGGGAGCTGTCAAAACAGTTTTTTTCCGGGATGAGATTTTGAAAACCGCACCATTTTTAATTTATCCTTTTATGATTGATTTTTAATTAAAAAGTAATTTAATTTAGAAAACCTCTCGTTTCGAAAAATTGGAAATTCTTTTACAATAAAAAAATACGGTTCGAAGAGTCGCCACCAATCTTTGATTAGGGTGTGATTGGGCACCCAAAAACATTTTGTCATTTTAAATAAAAATTAATTTTAATTAAAACAATAAATTGAGGTTTGCATTACCAAAAAATGAGTTCGAGAGTCGGTTACGCGCGTGGAATGATTAGCACCCCCACATCGCCCTAAATCGTTACCTAATCGGTTAATTAATTGTCTTTGCAATGAAATTTACAAATTCGAATTTAATTTGATTTTTGATCCATAAAACAATAAAAATGTGGATTTTATATCATTAAAAAAGAAGCAAAATACTTTACATAAAGTTAAGAGGCTAAAACAATAAAACATAAATTTTTGAAAATATAGTATAAATAAAAATTTAAAACTAAAAATGTCAAATATCAAGTTAAATTATGTTCCATTTATTAAAATACAATTAATTTATTTTGAATTTATTATTTAAAAGTGTTCTTGAAATATATTCGAATAAATAACAACAAAATAAAATAATGTTCGTTAAAATTAGAATAGTAAAATATATATGTATGAACACATAAGATTTTGAAAATATAATAAGCAACAAATAAAATGATCTATATAATAAATTAAATTAAATTAAAGTTTTTATAATATATAAACTTATTGAGTAAATACAATTGAACTACTTTATATGTTTCGAATGAAATCAAATAAATTTAATATATATATATTCAAATTAATATATATATGACTTAAATACTAATTTACAACATGAAATAACAAAAACTAACAAATTAAATAATTAGGTGACTAAAAACAAAAGAATATTAAATTTTAAAACCAAATTTAAATATAAAATATAATATACGGTTAGTGACTATAATATAATAATTAAACATATAGTGACCGATGCCAAATATTTACAATAATACGTAACATATAAAAATTTTACATTTTAATCCTATTTTTATATGTTACGTATTATTGTAAATATTTGACATCGGTCACTATATGTTTAATTATTATATTATAGTCACTGACCGTATATTATATTTTATATTTAAATTTGGTCTTAAAATTTAATATTTTTATATGTTACGTATTATTGTAAATATTTGACATCGGTCACTATATGTTTAATTATTATATTATAGTCACTGACCGTATATTATATTTTATATTTAAATTTGGTCTTAAAATTTAATATTCTTTTGTTTTTAGTCACCTAATTATTTAATTTGTTAGTCTTTGTTATTTCATGTTGTAAATTAGTATTTAAATCATATATATTAATTTGAATATATATATAACATTAATTTAAATTTATTTGATTTCATTCTAAACATATAAAGTAGTTCAATTGTATTTACTCAATAAGTTTATATATTATAGAAACTTTAATGTAATTTAATTATTATATAGATCATTTTATTTGTTGCTTATAATATTTTCAAAATCTTATGTGTTCATACATATATATTTTACTATTCTAATTTTAACGAACATTATTTTATTTTGTTGTTATTTATTCAAATATATTTCAAGAACACTTTATGTAAACTATTTTGCTTCTTTTTGAATGATATAAAATCCATATTTTTATTGTTTTATGGGATCAAAAATCAAATTAAATTCGAATTTGTAAATTTTATTGCAAAAACAATTAATTAATCGACTAGGTATCGATTTAGGGCGCTGTGGGGGTGCTAATCCTTCTCCACGCGTAACCGACTTCCAAACTCATTTTCTGGTAACGTAAACCTCAATTTGTTGTTTTAATTAAAATTAATTTTTATTTAAAATGACAATATTTTTGGGTGCCCAATCACACCCTAATCAAAGATTGGTGGCGACTCTTCGAACCGTATTTTTTTATTGTAAAAGAATTTCCAATTTTTTGAAACGAGAGGTTTTATAAATTAATTTCTTTTTATTTAAAAATAAATCATACAGGGATAAATTAAAAATGGTGCGGTTTTCAAAATCTTATCCTAGAAAAAAACTGTTTCGATAGCTTGGCGACTCTGCTGGGGACCTTTTAGAGAGTCAGGCCGATAGTCGATTAATTAATTGTCTTTGCAAACGAAAGTTATAAGTTTGTTCTAATTTGGTTTTTGATCCCTGGTTTGTTTTAAATTTTTGTTTGTATTGTAATTTTATTAACAAATAAATAGTTGTACTAACGTGTGATTTACATGTTTCAGTTTTCTGACATTCACTTTAGTCTGTTGTTTTTCTTGGATCGAGGCAAAGGATTATGAGTTTCCCCCATTGTCTCCATAACCTTTCGATATTTAGAGCCTTTTAACTGTGCTCTGTCACGTTAGGTAGGGGTGAACGCTACGCTTACGTGAGAAAAATTATTTTTCTCCGCATGGGTTTTAGCAAGTAACTCTGGGGCACATATGCCTCATTTTATGAGTGAAACATTGAGTTTACTTGCATGGACATGGGAAATGTATCCCCTCGAATTGATACCAAAACTCTGCCCGCTTATGTTGAATACATTGTCTGCAGACACAAAGGGGAAACTCATTCTAACATTTTCCTCGAATTTATTTATTTTTGCAAGAAGTATGGGAACTAGAGATCATGTGGTTAGGATTATTTTTCGAACAAGAATGTGAATTAGATATCACAAGGTTAGGATATTTTTGTGAATAACAGAGCTTGTGGGTAGATATCATGTCGAGTATGATCTACTAAAGCATGATTGAGTAGCTAGCATGTGAGGGTAAGTTTTATTTGATGTTTATGAAACTTAATATCTTGTTGTTTATCTTATGTCTACTAAAACATTTTTGTTATGTGTCTATTTTATTGTGATTTTATTGCATTTGCATCTTCATGTCATTGAGGGGTGTTAATTCACAAGTGATTGAATAATAAGAAGGCTGGCAATATTGAGGAAAGATATTCTTAATCATGTAGTCAAAACCGGGAGATCTAAAGATGTTCAAATGATCCATGAAAAATGACATCTGATGAATGATGAAATCTGAAGATGGTTGAAGATTTCCTTTAATGGAGCTAAGGCCACAATGTTTCCTCAGAAGATAGATATAGTCATACTAAGGATGAGAAGACCATTCACAAAGACATGAAGATCACTTTGCATTGGAAATAAAAATGGAGATTTCAAAATTCAATTTAAGGACATCCGAAGTCATCAAAGGTAATAAAATACACCAACAATTTTGGAGTGCAATGATAGATTCCATGAAGAGTACAACTCAAGGAAATGAAGAGATGAGGAATCACATTTATATTTTGACTACATAATGTACTTATTGAATTCTTGTCGTCGAAATGAAGGTTGTTCTATAAGTGGTCACTTTAGGAGTTAACACCTCGTTTATTTGCATTTGCATCCTTATTTTTGTATTGACTTATTTATTTTGCTATTGTTGCTTTTTGTCATTTTGTTATCCTATTTGTACTAACTTGTTTTTATGATGTTTTTCTCTTTGTCTGCATTGCATTATCATGACATAATCAAAAGGTGTCGATTTGTGAGTGGTCAGTTTAGTAGAAGGCTTTCATGATGGACAAGGGGTTTCGTGATCAAGCAGGCTATAATACAGCTGAGAAATAACATCCTAAAAAAGCATCGAGAGTAGTGGATAGATCTGCACCCAAAGATCGCATGGCTGAGGAAGAGCAAAAGGAGATAAGAGAGATAAAAGCAGATGTCCAGGATGATGGATAGATAGATGTGTTATCCAAAGAAAGTGGGACTTCTACAATAGGAAAGAAAAAGCTCGACGAAAGCAACCTTGAGGTGTCAAATACATAAAGGACTACTTTAGAACCTGCTAATTCTAGCCAGTATGAGAAGTCATGCACAATCATTGTTCGTATCAACAAGATGTTTTGAAACACTAAAGAAATAGTGGCAATTGTAGAATTTCAGAAGGTTGAAAAGAAGCCATACAGTCAGAACTCGGTGATCTTTGATAATCTACTCCCAACAGCGTAAGGAGAAATAAACTTGAAGACTCCAGTTCAATCCAAGCAGAGAGGTAGCCCTCGTTTTGATTCTATCCCTATATCATATAAGGAGTTAGTTAATAAGCTTTTAGAAGCCTGAGAGGTGGCCCCACATTATGTGAAGCCGTTACAGCCTCCATATCCAAATTGGTATGACATCAATGTTTATTGTGAATATCATGTTGGGGTTCATAGACATTCTATTGAGAATTGCACCGTCTTCAAACATCGAGTCCAACATCTTTTGGATCATGAAGTTTTGGAGTTTGAAATGAAAGGTTGACGGTATTTGGTGATTGATCATCCAATTGAGTCTGAACTAAAAGTGACCAAAGTTAAGGGTATTTGTGAATACATTCAAGAGGAAGATTGTTTGCCAAGATACGAAGCTCAAATTTGTCAATTAAAAAGTAAAAATGATAGATTGAGCAGAGAGATGGAAGTCATGCGGGATAGTTTTCAAAGGATCAGTCAAGCCTTTAAATGTGCTGGTATAGAAAATATCCCAGATGAGTGGATAACAGGGGTCACTAAACTGAAGAATGACGTTAAACAGTGGAGAAAGAATTGCAAGGTGGACGAAGGTCAAGCCGAAAAGTTTATATGATTTACAGATTGCAGAGAAAAGATGTGATATAGTTATGAATGATTTGGGTAGATATCAAGTTGAAAATCAGACATTGAACTGGTCTATAGCCAACATGGAAATTTCATATCAATGCCAAAAGTGGGAGAAAGACGCTGAGCTAAAAGATACTAGAGCCAAGAACAAGAGGCTGATGAAGATCGTGGATGATTGTAATGATCTTGTGCAAAAGCTTCATAACCACAATGACTTTCTTACAAGGAAGATTCAACATCAGTGTCTGCAACTCCGAGAATCGGCACTCAAGATAGAGAAAAGGGACAAGGTCATGAAAGAAGTTATGACCCAAGCTAGAAATGTGGCTCACAAATGGGTTGATTTAACTGGCTTTCCAAGAGAATTGAAGCAGATTGACAACTCAACACCCGAGCATGAGTGGAAGTTAAATTGGCTTTTGAATGAGATAGAAAAGTTCGGAGTTAAAGTTGTCCATTATCTGTAAAAGTTTGTTTGATGTACTGAAACCTTTGTGTTCAAAGAAAGTTGTTTTAAGATGGTCACTCTAGAAAGACACCTTTTGTATTTGCATTTAACATTTTCATTTGCATTACATGTATTTATTTAAGCATTTTATAAACAATAATTATGAAAACACGGAAATAACTTATTGAAGATTATGTGGAAGTAATAACAAGATCACTCATTCATACTACTTCATCATCATAATAAACAAACAAATGAAAGCAATGGAGCAATCAAATAAGGAACTGCAAGATTAGTTGCAAGAGCAGTTGGTCGGGTTACAACAAGGTACGATGAATCAAGCATCCGGTTCTCTGCAAGGCACATCAAATCAAATGATCCAGGTGCTGGCACCACGAGCTGTTGGTAAAAAGAAAATGGATGATAAAGGAAATCAACATCATCATACTAATGCATCAAAAGTGATAATCTGTCCCAGAGCATCTAACTCAAACCCAGGGATGAGCCTCATCAGTTATGAGCAATTTAAAGACAAATTCAAGTGGTTGGATGAAGCCATTAAAGATATGGAGGTCGTTAATGCCTCTCACAAGGAGTTCAAAGTCAGAGAACTCAGTTTGGTCCCTGATTTGGTCATCCCATATGAATTTAGGGTGCCTAATTTTGAGAAATATAATTACACCAGTTGTCCCCTAATTCATCTGAAGATGTTTTGTAGAAAGATAGAAGGGTACTTAAATGATGATAATTTGTTGATTCATTTCTCCCATGATAGTCTTGATGGTCCAACTGTAGCATGGTATAATCATTTGAATAGACAGCAGATCAAAACATGGGTCAACCTAGCGGGTTAACCTAGTTGATTCTTTTTTGGGGCAATATCTATATGTTAGAGGCTTAACCAAAACGTCATGACCTTCAAAAGATAAGGATGAAAGCTACTGAGATCTTTAAAGAATATGCCCTAATATGGAGAGGAGTGACAGCACAAGTTTAGCCTCATTTGTTAGAAGAAGAAATATCATACACGTTTCATGATTCTCTTCCAGCTCCTTTCTTTGAGTTAATGCTGGGAAATTCGACGAAGGACTTTAAGGATATTTTGATGGCTGGAGAGTTAATTGAAAATGCAATCAGCAAAGAAAACTTGAAAGTCACTTTCAAACATCCAACCGATCAAAAGGAAAAGGTTGATGAGGTAAATGAATGTCACATCTAAAGCTCCCACAACCGCAAAATAAAAGGGGCAGCAGGTTACTCGAGTCGTCCAAAGAAAGTCCCAAGATCGAAAAATACTTTGAAAGTGTTCCAAACTTCTATCTCGGATCTGTATCCCCATTTGGTTAAAGGTCAATACCTCACACTGAGGCCAGTGAAACGATAACCAGACCATTTTGCTCACAGCTATGATCAAGATAGTGTCTGTGATTTTCACTTAGGGGTATTGGGGCATTCTACGGGAAATTGTAGGCCGCTGTTAAAGGAGATAGAGATGCTTGTGGAAAACGGGACGTTGACATAAAAATTGGTCAAACAGTGGATGACGATCTCGAGTGGGGTGTCAGAGCACATAATATAGCATCTGTTTGGGTCAGGTATTGTTACATTAGATGAGTAATGGGGCATCCTAATTAGGAAGAAGTCCTTTCATGAAACTTTATGCCATTTGCAACATCTTGTTTGAACATGTTTTTTTTCTCATCATCTTTTTTTAATGATGTTTAAATGAATTCATGTTAATTTAAGGATGGTGAGCATTGAATCGAATTTACGACTTCAAATTCTTTGAATATCAACTGAATTAAGATCTCTTTAAATGATCAGAGTTATACATCTTTGACAAAGTGACAAGATTGAAAACTGATAAAACAAGGACTTTGACCTTACTCCCAGAAGATACAATTGAACACCATACCTTTTTATTACAAGGATCGATATAGTCTTCTCCTATCATAAGGGAATGAGCAATAGGTTTGGTATTCATGTATGCATAGGAGCAGACAACATGGGGCATCTCTTGTGTATGATGTTACAAAACTGACGAGACCACACTTTTGTTGATGACATTCAATGATGATTATGATCTTTACAAATGGAATAGTCGAGTAGATGAGTCTAGTTTAGGTCAGTTACTTGGAAATTGAATTGTAAGGATGAGATTTTTTGACTTTCAACAACATCTAGACTATAATTAGTTCTTCTTGACAAGCTTAAGAATTGGATCCGTGTACCCAAATTATAATATTATATGTATACAATAAAGCTGAGCTATTTTGCTAAGGCAATTGGTTATAGAGGAAACTCGAAAGCCCTGGCTTTATGAATAGATTATATTCAAACCATGACCTTGATCGGGTACTTGGCAATTCGGTGTATGCTCCACTGTGATTGTCAAGTCAAAGACTTTGTGATGAGATGGACCCTTCAGCTAGCCCAATAAGGCAAATTACAATAAAGCTGATTTCACCTAGCCAAAACATGGAAAAATTTATAATAAGGAGTTTTGGTATGGATGGACTAAGGGAGTTAAGGAACACCTGTTATAGTCAATTTCACACGAGCACTCGAAAATTTCATTTTTAGATTGATATTTTTGCACTGCCTTTGTTAGAGGAGTCTACGAAGCTTGAAGAAATAAATCCTTCAGATCATCAGTAAGTCTTTTTAGCATGATGTTTAAATCCTTCGGGTCATCTATAAGTCTTTCGAGCAAGATGATAAGTCTTTCGGGTCATCCATAAAACCTTTGGGCAGGATGTTTTTAACATTTCCTATCACTCGATTCACGGCATTTCGAATCAGTGATGCCTCGCTTGAGGGATTGACATTTCCAATGGAGAGTTCATGGGAATAACTCATCCAACAGAGGGAGAAGAAGTTTATAATGAAAAGAGATTGTTTGACCTATCACTTGATTTACAGCATTTCGAATCAGTGATGCCTCACTTGAGGGATTGACATTTCCAATTGAAAGTTCATAATGAGAAGAACTCATTCGATAGAGGGAGAAGAAGTTAATAATGAGAAGAGCTTGTTCAACCTATCACTTGATTCACGGCATTTCGAATCAGTGACGTCTCGCTTGAGGGATTGACATTTCCAATTGAGAGTTCATAGTGAGAAGAACTCATTCAATAGAGGGAGAAGAAGATCATAATGAGAAGAGCTTGTTCGACCTATCACTCGATTCACAACATTTTGAATCTGTGATGCCTCGCTTGAGTGATGGACATTTCCAATTGAGAGTTCATAATGAGAAGAACTCATCCTAAAGGAGAAAGTTCATAATGAGAAGAACTTCTTCCTTTCAAATTCACCACAGGAGGAGGTGAACCAACGTTTCCCGAAGAGTTAATGAGAAGAACTCGTCCTAAAGGAGAAAGTTCATAATGAAAAGAACTCATCAAACAAGGAAGAAGAAGTTCATACTGAGAAGAACTTGTTCAACCTTGCATCGTTATTTCCCATGGAGAGTTCATAATGAGAAGAACTCGTCATAATGAGAACTCTCTCAACTCTCTCAAGCATAGAAAGGGCTCCCACAGTGGCTGGAGGCTCCTACTTCGGGGTCAACAGTGGTGCACGACTGCCAAAAAAATAAAACCGACCCCAAATCATTCTATTTCTTCCCCAAAACCCAAATCTCTACTTAGTTTCACCTAAAATCAACCCTAGGAAAGTAGATCTAGAGATTACCTTGCAAAGAAACAAAAAAAAAAGGGCGGCCTTTGGCGTTTCCGACGGCTCCTCCACTCAAGGTATTGCTTCCCTTTATATTTTAAAGATTTTTTTATTTTTTAGTACTCCCTCACCGAATCTTTTGTGTTTTTGCTCGGTTGTTCGAATCTCTCTGCCAATTGCTTTTCCATTTTGCTTCGAATGAACCTTCATTTATAGTGGATGTGTAGTGGATCTTCCATTGATTTTCGAGTACTGGTAAGGCATGATGAAATTTCTGGAATTTTATTTGTTTTAGTGGACTTATTTGGTCTGATTTTTTATGCTTTTTGTCGTAAAGAATGATGATGGTTGCTTTGGTGATCGGTGCCGTGCTCAGCGACGTGGGTAGTGAACTGGTCATTGTTGGAGGCGGCCGAAGTTTTAGTTTAGGGTTAAAAACCCTAACTTCAAACTGGTTACCATAATGGGCTAGTTTGGTTTGGGCCGGATCTGGGTCTTGGTCTGCTGGATCTTGTATTGGGCTTGCTTGGATGTTGTAATTGGGTCTTGGGAGAGACTTACAATTTGGACCTGCAAAATATGTAACACACTTAATAATAATAATAATAATATTAATATAATATAATAATATTAATTTTTAATATTTTTCAACTCGAACAAAAATAGGTGTCTACAAGAGTGATCCTTGGTTAGGGTTGAATCCAAATAAGAAAATAGATTAGGCTCAAATGGGGACCACAATGGATATTTTCTTTTTTTATGAAGTGATAATGAAACAAGGTCGTTAATCATTTAATACACAAAATCCTCGTGAAGAGGTATTTCCAGGAGGATAGATATTCATGATTAACCTTTTTATTTACCAAAAAACTTCATTAGTGCATGATTTTTTCCCTATAAATTATTCAAGTTCATCCTCATTAGGTCAATGTGGGATACCCCATCTTGTCTTCTTGTAGGAATATCTGCACACAAGATAATTCCTCCGTCTGATAGTGTTGGATTTTATAATGCTAGAGAAGGTTGGTTTGGTATCTGAGTAGATGTTGACATGACTTTGAAGTCATCTTTTTTGGGAGTGTGATATCATTTCAAGGATGAGTGCTCATTAAAAGGTAAAGACAAGATTTCGATGTTCCAAGAAAGGTAATATCAAGTTTGTGTGTTCCAATGTTGGTCACTTGTTAAATGTTTATTATCTTGATTATCAAAGAGCATTCCATTGCGTGACTTTCAATGACCCTTCAAGTTTTAAGATTTGTTTCAATATTCATAGCCTAAGAAAGTGACATTTATTCATCGAGTGTGGACATCAACCATTTTAAGAAATGAAGGAACGAGGAATGAAAATCACGTTCAAAGAAAACAAAACGTATGTGCAAAACTGTGGTGAATGATTTGATGACCATCTTGTCGATTTGCCCCATCATTCATTGAATGTCTATGCACTCGATTCGAACAAATTTTGGTCTTGAACCTCCATGCCCCTACAATTCTTGATGGTATATCTTGAGCTTCCCCTTGAATTAACATTTTTCGCAGCTTTGATCCCTTTTATATATTAAAGTAGGATGCCCCTGTAGATACTTCTGACAAGTTGTTGCAAGGCAAATTAAATCCTAGAGGACATACAAGACCCTTCTTTTCAGTGCTTGAGTTGGCGACAATATTCTTTCCTTTCTCTTCTCTGGCTATCCCGATTCTAATCAGTCCTTGATTATGTGATTGAGAATAGATTATTACATCTTTCCCGACTCAGGTTCCCATTCTAGTTGTATCTTTCGCAAGTTTTTTGTAACCCCTTTACCGGCATAGATGAAATAGGTCGGATTTAGAGAGTCATGTTGAAACTTGTCCCTCATGAAACCATTTGTGATTCCAAACTTAAAAACTAATATTAATATTACAGAAACATTCCTCAAATTGAAACTTCCAATTTTATTACAGATAAATGTATAAGAAAATCTGATATAAATAATAAATATTCAAAACATGAATAAACAGTTCTAAAATTAATTATAATATTTGAAGTCCCAATTATAAATAATAAAAATAAATAAATAAATATCAGTAAATACATGCTTAAATAGTTAAGAAAATAATATTAGTAATGTCAAAAGTCACATTTACAAATATAATAGTTCCTAAACATAAACAAAAGTTCGATAAAGTGAAAGTAGAATAAAAATTGTATTGAATTATTAATTTATCTGAAAATAAATATAATTCTCCAATTATCGAATGTCTTAAGTCTAAGTATCTGAAAGAGAACTATGGCAGTGTAAATTATTAAGCTTTGTGTGTCTCTGAAGTGCAATCAAACAAACAAGTTCAAAACAAAAACATGTACATAGTCCGAGTCATAATGTTCATGGTCCGAATGAAGTGCAAATGTAAATGCACTCATAAGCTTGTCAAACCACTCAAGGAGTAGGTTCCCCAGAACTACTCTAGTTACAACACACAATCTAAAGTGGGGTCCGTCACAAGACAGAGGCCACTAAATCTGAAGTGACATTTAGCCTGTTGAGTGAATACATTGAGCTTCCCCTATAAATCTCAACCCAGTATAACATGGAAGCATATATTCATATTTGACTTTTGATCCGATCCGAGTGTAGAAATATTTTCATAGTTCCAAAGTCGGAAATACATAGCACAATCTGAATCTGACAAATAACATATGTCACGTAACATACATTTTTCGAATTGCATCGAATATAAAATATCACAGAACCATGATGCCGAAATCAACTTCCAAACAACATGTCTATCTGATTTATATTTAATACAACAAAACCATGTAATAGTGATGTTTCAAATCAATTTTAATCAATCAAATAATTATAATAAAGAATATTTAGCACTAGAAAGAGACACTCCTTAACATATAGCTAACGACGATAGTGACGTTTTCCACGATCAAATCGAATAGTGGATGAACTCGAATCAGTGCCTACGATAACTATTTAATAACTAAATTAAGATTCTATAATAACGACACAAGGCAAACTAAAAATATCCATTACTCAAAGTCAACATAGGTAATATGGATTGGTTAGAATTCGCGAATAACGACGAAAGAAACGGTAATTTCATTTGGAGTTCAGTATCTCATCTAATGGTGTCCTAATAAAAAATAAACATCTTTGGCAACAGTATTTTTTCAAGATCTGGAGCAAAGACAAACTCTCTATCCTTCATTCATTGTGCTTCATCAAATACGATGTACTTCAATCAATTTTAGAAAGTTTTGACCGATCATACTTTATGAGTTCATAGGTTGTCATGAGGACATTAAATTTCATTTTCAAAACCTCTTGAGAAAATAGTTTTGTATGTTAATATTTTCCTCCAACATAATAGATGCATGACAGAGATATCAACCAAGTATAGAGTTCATTCTTTCAATTTAATAGAACTACTTTTGGAACAATTATAAGATGTAGTCCTTTGTTTCCTTTAAATTCCATCAAATAAGCAATCAATGCCATAACCTGAACCATTTTCTCAATACCCATCTCATCAACGAAGATACCATTTAGTTTATTATTACACAAAGAGAACATCCACTAACCGACAAACTGATAGTCTCGTAGTTTTCTAACTCGTACCACTGTTGGTTGCCTTATGACCCTTTCATTGGTAGCATGAGCAACATTATAGTACTTTTTAAAAAGATAAACCTTCCTCAGGTGCATTCATTTCCTTAAATTGATTTCTTATCATTACTTCATCTACAGCAAAAGATGCAACAACCTTAGAAGGTAATAGTATCAATGACGGTGCTCATGACATATTAATGGGCCAACACAGTTGTACGACAACGTGTCTGATCGGTGGCAAATGAAAATAGCTCAAAATGATCGATTTATGCCTACTAAACAAAATCTCGACCACGACGAGTCTGCTTGACTAAGCGTAGGTTGGAGGAAAAGGGATATCAATGATGAAACAAGTGAAGGAGGTGAGATGAGCGACGATGATGAAGAAATAAAAAAAGAATGGAAAAAGAAATAAACAAGAGAGGTGACGTCCATGTTACAACAAAGTTAGGGAGTTGTGATTATAAAGGAAAAAAGGATAATTTCTTCATAAGTCATTGTATTTCGTAGGGTTTTGATAATGGTTGTAAGTTTTACCATTAATTCAATTTGATCACTAAGTTTGATTTAGGGATTTACACAATCCCCTAAATTTTAGGGTTTTAAATTTGGGGGAAAATTGGGATGTTACATTTATTTCCATTGAGCAAGTCTTAATTCCATTTTCTTCATTAATCGATAAACGCATAATGTTAGCACAAAATTAAAATGCAAACTCATGAAAAATTTGAGCATTGATCCCAAAGAGACTGTCATAAAAATAATCTTTATTCAAACAAAGTGTAGCTACAATGAGACTAAAAACATTTCATAGGAAAATTTTAGCTTGATTTTATAAACTCTGGACAACATCTAGAAGATTTACAAGTCTTCTTGCTTTACTGGTTACTGGATGGATACCCTGTCTCACTGCTTCAGCTTCTCTTGTAAGGCCATTCAATTGGAGAGCCATCATATGAACCTGATCTAGGAACTTTAATATGATTGTGTCTTTCACCTTTACTTTTTGTTGGGTTGTTCCTGTAACACCCATTTCCCGTATACGTTCTCGTACACGAGTCATAGATATCACATGACTTTCAAAATATTTCGGTACTTAAAAACCATCAAAATTTGTTTCTTTAGATAAACAATTTAATAATATTGGTTCATATTATCCATATTATAATAACATAAATGATTCAGTTGATTCATTACAAACTCGATCCGAAAATAGTTAAACAGAGTTAATAGGACATTCATAAGTACATGCCACTAAACTAAGTCAAAAATTACATCATAGGATGTCTTACTGATGTTGTAGTATATTCTCTGATGCTTGGAGTTGATGTGTACTCTTTACTCTTAATCCTGACTTTTACCTATATGTGGAAAATCATCACATGCTAAGTATTTACTTAGTGAGGCATAATAATGTAAAGGAAACTGCAATTTATGCACAAATTTATCATGACATCAAAATCCGAATTAATTCGTATTCTTCATGAGAATCATTTTAAACCATTTTAATTAAACCAAGTTTCTTTCTTATAGTCCTCTAAACTATTATTAGTATGCCCGACATACCTATCTTGCTGTATATTTGACAACTGTCGTTTTGATGTCAAATAAATTCCTTCTTCTCGGATAATAATTAAAGGAAAATTCGTAGCGTAGAGAAGTAGGGTCGAATCCACAGGGACTTGGAAAATTCTTAATTTAATGTTTGATTGGTCTATGGCAGACGTGAAAGATAGTAGAATGGGGGGTTTTGGGTAGAATGAGGTTTAAATAGTAATAAAGACGATTAAATAAAGCAATTGAAGTAAAATAGGAGAAATAAGGTTGTGAATAAATACTGTGAAAATAGCCTCAAGCTTCGCTTTGACTCAATTTTCGTAGATCATCGAATAAGATTTTCTCTTCGGGATTCACGTCGGTTACTTTGTCTACAAGGGCTATCCTTGTGACTCTATCTGTATACCGAATACCCAAGGCAATCTTTGATTCTGGCTTCGGTAATTGATTCTAACAACATCAATTGTTGTAGATCAATTACCGTTTAAGTTCGTGGAATCCGACTCAGATTGTTGCTTCTATAACCGTCAATTCCGATCTCAAATCCCTCTTGGCGAAGCTATCTCGCCAAGTGTGTTCCCGGAAGTCGAATTGCTTTCTATAAGTCGAATCTTCCTCCCACACGTTTAATCGCAACAACCTCTTGACCAAAGTCAATCTTTGATTTGAAAACTGTTTTGATTTTGAAAAATAAGCGTAGAGATTGAGAGAGATATTCCGAAGATATTAAGGGACCGTTTCAATTCTCCCGTTGGAATTGAATCATCGCGACAGCTCTCGGCTTATGAAAAGTTTAGCTAAGCATGACAAAAGTCATACTTAGCATAAAAACAAAACTTGAAAATAAGAAAAATGAAAGAACTTGAAAAGTAAAAAGAAAAGATTTTATAAAAACTAGAGAGAAAAGAAGAATGTATTCCGAATGATGAGTTTAAGCTTACCCCAAGTGGGTATTTATAGCCTCTCAAAGCCTAAAGGATAAACAAAGAAAATAATAAAATAATACAAAAGATAATTGTTTTTAAATTTAAATTCAAACTTAAACTAGTCTCCTAATGCAACTCTGCTCGTCAATCTTCCAGAAGGCGTGCAGACGAAGTCTTCTAGAAACCGCCGCTGACTGGACCTTCTAGAAACTGCCACGTCAGACCACGTCGTGTCCAGAGTCGTGCCCATGTCTCCAGCCGTGACCAAATAATAAAAAAATGCAGAATTCGCCGTTTTATCACCAATTCTGGAAAGTAAGGACCTGCACGAAAATAGACATAACACAACCAAATCAGTAGCAATAACTTCACAAAATCGAAGAAATAACGAACAGATATTAACGATTCTTAACACTCATCAATATTTTTCCCAATTATCCTTTATTTTTGCCCAATGGATGTCAAATGAGAATCTAAGGTACATGCATTGCACCGAAGT
The DNA here is from genome assembly GCF_006381635.1 of Hibiscus syriacus. NCBI lineage: Eukaryota > Viridiplantae > Streptophyta > Magnoliopsida > Malvales > Malvaceae > Hibiscus > Hibiscus syriacus. The sequence continues at coordinate 2,804,961 of NW_024062054.1, forward strand.
GCTGAAATGGTCATTCATGTTTTATGAATACTATGGGCATCACCTTTTATGCTGAAATGCACGCATTTAACTTTCATTAGTGGTACCTTTTATGTCGAAATGCACCATTATGCATTACTTTTTCATTAGTAGTACCTTTATGTAAAAAACACCATTATGCATTTAACTTGCATTAGTGGCACCTTTCTGCTAAAAATGCACCATTATGCATTTCACTTGCATTAGTGGCACCTTTCTGCAAAATATGCACCATTATGAATTTAACTTGCATTGGTGACACCTTTCTGCCAAAAATGCACCATTATGCATTCAACTTGCATTAGTGGCAGCTTTATGCAAAAAGCACCATTATGCAGTTAACTTGCATTATAGAGTAGTTCATACTTTAAACTTATTCAGAATATTATTTCCATACACATTATAAATATATCAAATACTGTAAAAAATTTAAATCAAAACTTTAGAGGTAAACTCATTGCGAGTCTTCCTCGTCCCATATAATTATAACAATACACTCACCTGATATGCCCAACTATGCCCTTTTTCTTGCTTGACTCTGGAGCTTGGTTATGATCTACAGAAGCATCCATTATTACATATACCACACAATTCTTACTATGCTTTCTAACATTTATTCCTTTAATAACACTTAAAAGTACTATTATTTTCAATTTTTCATAAAATTCATCCTTTCTTAAAATTCATCCTATTTTAAAATTCTAGGCTTAATAGTATTGGTACCTCTACTATGGTATCGATACTCCCTTTCAGTATCGATACCATTTTTGCATTCTGAAATCCATAGTATCGATACATTCCTCATAGTATCGATACCCACAACAATATTGATACTACTTGCTCAGTATCGATAATGTTAATCGAATTTCCCCAAATTTAAACCTATAGTATCGGTGTGGTTCTTTCAGTATCAATACCCTTACCCATAGTTTTCATATTTTACTTCGATTTTTACCATATTTCATCTAAATCCCTTAATTTTATAAGCAAACATAATCTTAAACTCATCATTATTCAAACCAATTGTTTTCCATTTGTAAATCTCTCTATAACATCCAATAACTCAACTCTTCATTTTTCAATCTCTTCATTTCTACTTATACAATTCTTATACAATAGTCTTTCCTGCCTCAGGTTCAACTATTTTAAGTCCACAATTACTTTAGGCTTTTGAAATTAGAATAACTATCATCTCTTGCCATAGAGATAATGGCGTCAAATTTTCAAAGTAAAATCAACTGTTGCCAACTCTAAATCATGCGTAGGATAATTCCTCTTGTGAGACTTTAATTTTATCAAGGCATATACCACAAAATTATCTTTTTGCATAAGCATCCTTTCTAAGTCGTTAGGAGAAGCATCACTAAAAACCACATAATCTTTACTCAACTCAATTTGTATAAACATTGGTACCTCTATTAAAATCCTCTTTAACATTTCAATACTCTATTCTAGCTTGGAATACACCAAAGTATCATCTATAAATACCACCACATATTGATCCAAGTAATAGTAAAATACTCGGTTCATCAGGTCCATAATGTTGCAGGAGCATTAGTCAATCCGAATGGTATCACCACAAATTCATAATGTCCATACCAAGTTTGATAAGTTGTCTTTGATATATCCTCATCTTTAATATTTAATTGGTGGTATCCTGACCTAAGGTCTATCTTAAAGAACAGTGTTGTGCCTGATAAGTGCTTATTTTAGTTAATATTTTACATTTAAACTACTCTTTAATCATTGATTTTGTGGCTTATTTTTTATTTTAATTCATTTCTGTAGGACATAAGATTCTGAAAATTGCACAAAAAGGACACAATTATGTAGATTTTTATTTTCGAAATCAAAGCTGGATGGAATTCGGATTTGAATTAAACTAAAGTTTAGGATAATATTTTAAACATTATATTTTATCTTTGTATTTTAGTTTAAATAGATTTAGTATTTTAATTAAGTTTTAGGATATTATTTTTATATTTTATATTTGTTTTAGGTATTTTAAATTAAATAGGTTTTAGTATTTTAATTAGGATTAGAATATATAATTTTTTGGTATTTTAGCTTAAATAGTTTTAAGTGTTTTAATTAGGATTTAAGATATTTAGCTTGTTTTTAGGAATTTGAAGGCATAAATACCCTCTAAGGGGGAGACTAGAACATATCCCTCTCATTTGAGAATAAAATCTTCTTTTTCTCTCTAGCTTTCTCTAAATTTTTCACATACTTTTCTATTATGCTAAGTATGATTTTGGTTATGCTTAACTAATTTTCTTTCAAGCCGAAGACTAAAGAGAAGGCTCAATTCCAACGTGAGAATTGTAAGGTACTTAAATCGCTTCGAATATTCTCTCTGTTTTCTGAGCTTACTTTTCAAATCAAGACGATTTTGACATTGGTCCAAATATTGTTATGGTTAACGTTTAAAGAAGGATTTGCTTATTGAAGCATATTCAACTTCCCGAGAACACTTAGCAAAATTGTTTGCTAAGAGGAAACTGAGATCGGAATCAGTTGTTATTGAAACGACACAATCCGAGTTGGTAGCGAAAAATTGTTCTTGTAAGCTGACGTGATTCTTGAAGTAAAAATATGTTTTGATGATCGAGGAATTTGAGGTGAAGCCAAAGTCCGAGGTTGCTTTCACTATAAGTTTTCTTTATCTCCATCTCTTTTATTTATTTATTTATTTATTTATTTTATTTAATTGTTACTTTTATTTAAAAAAACAACTTTTAAAAAATCCCCTTTTATATTTATTACTATTAATATTTATTATTTTTCTTTTTTTATAATTATTTATTTTATTATACCTTTTTAACTTTACCTAGAATTCTATCTTTTCTTAAAATCAAGAAACAATTTGACTAAATCACAAAAACCATAGTCCTTGAGGATCGACCCTACTTCTCTATACTACCTTTTCCTTTCTATTTAATTAAGAAGCCAAGATTATTTTGATAGCAAATGACGGCTATTAAATTGGCGCCGTTGCCGAGGACTAAGGGCAAGTACTGATTTATTTTTCTAGTTTTTGATTTATGACCAGAAGAAACCCAGGTGAATTAGTAGATCTAGATCTAGAGATCGAAGCAGACATATAAACATTTCGATGGCAGAAGAACAAACGATTGGAGAACTAGTCACATCACCTCTCACTCAGACACCATTATGCATTAATTTTCCTAGTGGCGGGACTCCATTTCAATTAAAGACGGGACTTATTCATATTCTTCCCACCTTCCACGGTTTTCCCACTGAAGATCCGCCCAACACTTGTTGGAATTCAACATGGTTTGCACTAGCATGAAACCACAGGGAGTTACCGATGATCAAATTAAATTAAGAGCTTTCCCTTTCTCTTTAGCCGACTTGGCCAAAGATTGGTTATTTTATTTACCTCCAAATTTAGTTAAGTCATGGGCTGACATGAATCGATTTTTTCTTGACAGGTTCTTTCCAGCAGCTAAAGCAAACGAGTTGGAAGGAGCATTCTTTTCATTCAAGAAAAGAATGAAGAAAGTCTTTAAGACTATTGGGAGAGATTTAAAAAGGTTTGTGCATGTTGTCCACAACATGATTAAGTGAGCAAACGTTACTTCAATCCTCTTATAAAGGCTTTTTTACCAAAGGAGATGAAAATAGTGGATGCCGCCAATGAGTAACATTAGTCACATGACCCAACAACAGCAAGGGAATTGATTTCAACCATGACAGTCAACTCTCAACAGTTTTCAAGTGAACCCAGCTGACGGGTTCACGAGATAAGTATATTTTTCCCTTGAAAATAAGTTAGATAAATTAACTGAAGTGGTTAATTCACTTGTTGCAGGAAAATCTGGAGCAACAACAGCATGGGATATGAACAAAGCTAGGCTATCCGACGGATTGTTGCCGCAAATCAAATCAAATTTCAACTTATCATCCTCATCAATAAACGCAAAAAACCATAATTGGAGGAACTTATAGGGAAGTTAACAATTTCACAAGAAAATTTCATTGCATCCCAGGAAAAATCCAAAAGCCAAACCAAAACACATCTTCAAGAGTTAGATAACCAAGTAAGTCGACTAGCTCAAACTATGGGAAAATTGGAATCACAAGGAAGACTACTTCTCAAACGGAGTTAAATCCAAGAAAAAATGTTAGTGCTATCACACTCCGAAGTGGAAAGTTATCTCATCTGAAGTTCCAGCAGAAAAAGTCATACACCATGAAGAACAATAAGACACACCACCTTCAGAAATACAAGGTACATCTGACTCATATCTTCTCTTTCTTCTCATGAAATCACGGCACCACCCTTCCCATCAAGGTTGATAAGAGTGATAAAAGAGCTGAATAATGAGATCTTAGAGGTGTTCCAAAAAGTTCAAGTCAACATACCTCTTCTTGATACGGAAAGAGCCCATGTCATAGCTTACGTCCAACTTTGGACGCTGCTAAGAAAAATTATTCGACTACGGAAAAAGAACTTTTTGCTGTAATTTTTACTTTAGAAAAATTTAGATCCTATTTTCTTGGTACTAAAATTACTGTTTTTTATCATGCATCTATAAGGTATTTGATGAGCAATAAGGAAGAAAAACCGAGGCTTATCTGTGGATCCTGCTTTTACAAGAATTTAACTTGGAATCAAAGACAAAAGGGATGCGAAAATCTGGTAGCATATCACTTGAGTCGAATTCCCCTTTCCACATCCGAACCACCACTTTGAAAAGAATTTCCTGAAGAAAAACTGATGGTGGCGTAAAGCATAACTCATGGTTTGCAGACATGGTTAATATTTGACCACAGGTAAGTTACCATTAGATTTGCTGAGAGATGAAATCAATTGAATTAAGCGAGAATCCTGATACTATATTTGGACGATCCTTATTTATGGAAGCACTGCTCGAATCAGGTAATTCGATGATGTATTGTCGAAAGTGAGGTAAACTCAATTTTAATTTTGTCATTCTTATTATTGTTGTGTACATTTTGGGCCAAAATGTACAGCTCATAAAATCTTGAATGTGGTTTCTATTGGCCTAACATTTTCGAGATTCTTATCTATTTTGTAAAAACTTGTGAAAGATGTCAACGTACAAGTAATTTAAGATGTAGGAATGAAATGCTGCTTAATTCTATACAAGTTTTTCAAATTTTTGATGTTTGGGGAATCGACTATATGGGTCTTTACTTTCGTCATTTGGAAATACTTATATTTTTAGCTGTGGATTATGTTTCTAAATGGGTGGAATCTAAAGCCACTCGTAATAATGATGCTAAACTATAATTAATTTTTTGAAAAATTATTTTTCCAGGTTTGGCTGCCACGGGCTATAATAAGCGATAGAGGAACACATTTCATCAATCGAGTAACCGAGTCGCTAATGAAGAAATTTAGAGTAACTCAAAGAATTTCTACCGCTTATCATCCACAAACAAATGGACAGACATAAGCATCAAATCGATAAATTAAAAACTTCTTGGAAAATGTTAAAATCGGACCGAAAGGATTGGAGTTTAAAATTAATTGATGCACTTTGGGAATATCGAACTACTTATAAAGGTCCATTGGGATGTCCCATACCGGCTTGTTTTCGATAAACCATGCCATTTACTGGTCGAGTTAGATCATCAGGCTTTTTGGGCTGTTAAACATGTAATATGGACATGGATTCAGTTGATGAAGCTCGAAAATTACACATTTAAGAATTGAGGAATCCGAAGAAATGCATATGATAATGCTCAGATATTTAAAGAAAAAACAAAAGAATTTCATGATAGTAGAATTCTTTTAAAACTTTTTCGTTGGTCAAACCGACAGTAAAGGATTAAGTCCCTCGACTTGTATGCACAAGATCAAAGTTGAAGAAGGAGCAAAGCCATCACGTGAAGGACAACGCCGATTAAATCCACAGATGATGGAAGTAGTAAAAAAGGAAATTCATAAACTCCTTGATGCTAACGTAATCTATCTAATTTCGCATAGTAATTGGGTAAGTCCGATTCATGTGGTTCCCAAGAAAACGGGAGTCACAGTGGTCGAAAATCAAGAAGGGGAGTTAGTGCCAATAAAAGTTCAAAATGAATGGTGAGTTTGTATTGATTACATGAAGTTGAACTCTCTTACTCGAAAAGATCATTTTCCTCTTACTTTTATATATCAAATGATGAAAGATTAGCTGGGAAAACCCATTATTATTGCCTTGATGGTTTTTCAAGTTTTTTCCAAATCCCAGTGGCGCCAGAGGATCAAGAAAAAATGACTTTTACTTGTCCCTTCTGTACATTTGCATATAGACAAATGCCCTTTGGTCTTTGTAACGCACCGGCCACCTTCCAAAGATGCATGTTAAGTATATTTTCTGACTATATGGAGAAGGGCATCGAAGTCTTTATGGATGACTTCACGATTTATGGTAACTCTTTTAATGAATGTCTTGATAATTTAACTAATATGCTTAAAAGATGCTTAGAATATAACCTTGTTTTAAACTATGAAAAATGTCATTTTATGGTTGATAAAGGGTTAATTTTAGGTCATATTGTTTCCTTGAAAGGGATTGCGGTTGATAAAGCTAAAATAGATGTTATACGCACATTCTTTACCCTACAACTGTGAGGGAAATTCGTTCTTTTCTTGGTCATGCAGGATTTTACCGCAAGTTTATTAAGGACTTTTTGAAGATAGCACAACCTTTATGCAATCTACTTCAAAAGGATCAAGACTTTGACTTTAATTCAAAATGCAAGGAGACTTTCGATTTATTAAAGGAAAGATTATTTCAGCTCCAATTGTTCAGCTGCTAGATTGGAATCATCTGTTTGAACTTATGTGTGACGCATCGAACACTAGCGTTTGAGCCGTTCTCGGCCAAAATATAGGGAAAGAGCCACATGTCATAGCTTACGCGTCCCAAACTTTGGACGCTGCTAAGAAAAATTATTCGACTACGGAAAAAGAACTTTTTGCTATAATTTTTACTTTAGAAAAATTTAGATCCTATTTTCTTGGTACTAAAATTACTGTTTTTTTATCATGCATCTATAAGGTATTTGATGAGCAATAATGAAGAAAAACCGAGGCTTATCTGGTGGATCCTGCTTTTACAAGAATTTAACTTGGAAATCAAAGACAAAAAGGGATGCGAAAATCTGGTAGCATATCACTTGAGTCGAATTCCCCTTTCCACATCCGAACCACCACTTTGAAAAGAATTTCCTGAAGAAAAACTGATGGTGAAGTAAAGCATAACTCCATGGTTTGCAGACATGGTTAATTATTTGACCACAGGTAAGTTACCATTAGATTTGCTGAGAGATGAAATCAATTGAATTAAGCGAGAATCCTTATACTATATTTTGGACGATCCTTATTTATGGAAGCACTGCTCGAATCAGGTAATTCGATGATGTATTGTCGAAAGTGAGGTAAACAATTTTGTCATTCTTATTATTGTGTGTACATTTTGGGCCAAAATGTATAACTCATAAAATTCTTGATGTGGTTTCTATTGGCCTAAATTTTTCGAGATTCTTATCTATTTTGTAAAACTTGTGAAAGATGTCAACGTACAGTAATTTAAGATGTAGGAATGAAATGCTGCTTAATTCTATACAAGTTTGTCAAATTTTTGATTTTGGGGAATCGACTATGGGTCTTTTACTTCGTCATTGGAAATACTAATATTATTTTAGCTGTGGATTATGTTTCTAAATGGGTGGAATCTAAAGCCACTCGTAATAATGATGCTAAAACTATAATTAATTTTTGAAAAATATTTTTCCAGGTTTGGCATGCCACGGGCTATAATAACGATAGAGGAACACATTTCATCAACCGAGTAACCGAGTCGCTAATGAAGAAATTTAGAGTAACTCAAAGCTACCGCTTACCATCCACAAACAAATGGACAGACATAAGCATCAAATCGATAAATTAAAACTTCTTGAGAAAATTGTTAAATCGGACCGAAAGGATTGGAGTTTAAAATTAATTGATGCACTTTGGGAATATCGAACTACTTATAAAGGTCCCATTGGGATGTCACCATACCGGCTTGTTTTCGGTAAACCATGCCATTTACAGGTCGAGTTAGATCATCAGGCTTTTTGGGCTGTTAAACAATGTAATATGGACATGGATTCAGTTGATGAAGCTCGAAAATTACACATTTAAGAACTTGAGGAAATCCGAAGAAATGCCTATGATAATGCTCAGATATTTAAAGAAAAAACAAAAGAATTTCATGATAGTAGAATTTCTTTTAAAACTTTTCTGTCGGTCAAAACTTTTATTATTTAAATCCAAATTTAAACTTTTTGTAGGAAAACTCAAATCAAAATGGCTCGGACCGTTTACAGTTACTCAAGTATTTCCTCACGGTGCTTTTGAAATCGTAGATAACTCAGGAGTACGATTTAAAGTTAATGGTAAAGATTGAAGCCATATTATGAAAATGCCCTAGTTGGTCTAATCGAAGAAATCAATTTAGAGTAACCCACGCTTTGAAAACCAGGTCGTTGAGCTAACGACGTTAAACAAAAGCGCTTGATGGGAGGCAACCCAATTCGTTATATTTTTGTTTTTATTTTCATTTTATTTTTCGTTTTATGTTTTTAGCGAACATTATTCTATTTAGATTTATTTTATTTTATTTTTTTCTCTAAACATATCTGAATTCCAATAGAATATTTTAACGAAAAATAATGCAAAAAAATTGACTTGGTTCGAACTGTGTAGAAAAATTTGAACATAACAGTTCACAAAAAATTGATTTGGTTCTAACAGTGCGGAAAAATACACAACAGATTCGAACAATGTAGTGCAGAAAAAAAACAGATTTGGTTCAAACTCTGCAGAAAAGTTTGAACAGAACAGTGCATTTTCGGACATCTACTCTACAACAGCTCGTCCCGACGTGTCGTGCTCGCCACTAGATTGGGAAGTATCCTTTTTCCCTCTCTTGTTTTAAATTTGATATATGTTTTGGGACAAAACGAAATAAGTGAGGGGGGAAGGATAAGCATGTGTCAATTTTTTATTGACTTGTTTAATTGTTTGAAATTGAGTTATTCTGATGTTGATATGTTGGGATCATTGGTTGCTAGTCTTGAATTTCGCTTTATACTCTTGCTTCCTTTTGGATTATGATCATGTTTTGATCGAATTTAATTTGCATGATTGGTGATTGATATAACTGCTAAATGTTGTTTGAGTATTGATATTTCATGTTTTTGTCGATAAATGAACTTGACTCAATGTATATATGTTTCTTGTAAGATTTGAGCCTAACGAGCATATATTTTCTTTCTTGCTCATTGTTTGACTTATGTGTGTCGAACTAATTAAGAAGTTATAGAACTTGTAATCACAATACATATCGAGACTACATGTTGAACGTAATGTTTTAATGTGATAAGGGCACCTAGGATAAACCCACTCTTCCCAAAAAGCCTACCCATTATATATCCACTAGTGAACCAAATTTGAGCTTATTTCACTTTCTTTGTTTTACACCTCATAATTAAACCTGAAGCCTTTCTTTTTATTTTCCTATCTTTTCACACCCTTACCAATACTTTAGATCTTGTATCATTGTTGTTCCAATAAAAAATTCAATGTTTCAAAAAACCAAAAAAACAAGTTGTTCAGTTTCGAAAAAAAGACCTTTGTTCGAAAAAATAAAAAAACGGGGGAAGTAAAAATCGATCGCTTCAATTGTCTTTCATCTATTCTTTTTCCTTGTCTTGTTCTTCATTGCGCTTCATGTTAATTTGTGGATTGTTCTTAATTATTTTGATCTCTAGTTTCGGTATTTTAAACCTTTCTTTCGGCCTTTCCCTACCCTAACCTAAGCCCCATTACACCTTGTTTAAAGACCCCTTGATTATTGCATTATGTTTATTTTCGTAGTGGAGACTTGATTGGATTCCAAGCCTATATTTTGGTTAGTTTCTGTTTGAGCGATTTCATTTACCCCAAAACTTTGAGCGGATATGTGAATCTTTGTGAGGTATTGAGTCATGTTTCAATGAAGTTGGCAATTAATTGAGATATCTTATTTACTTTAAATTTTATTGGTTGTATATTTTCTTGATTGTAACTTGAATTCAACAAATATCATGGACTTAGTTCGATTGAAAGTTTAAGAAATAAGTTGAAATTGAAGATGACAATGAGGAATGCTTAAGGGCAAGCATTGAATAAGTGAGGGGGAATTTGATAAGTGCTTATTTTAGTTAATATTTACTTTTAAATTACTCTTTAATCATTGATTTTTGTGGCATATTTGTTTATTTTAATTCATTTTCTGTACGAGATGTAAGATTCTAGAAATTACACAAAAAGGACACAATTCTGTAGATTTTTTTATTTTCGAAATCAAAGCTGGCTGGAATTCGAATTTGAATTAAACTCAAGTTAGGATATATTTTAAACATTATATTTTATCTTAGTATTTTAGTTTAAATAGGTTTTAGTATTTAATTAAGTTTTAGGATATTATTTTTATATTTATATTAGTTTTAGATATTTTAAATTAAATAGGTTTTAGTATTTTATTAGGATTTAGAATATTATATTATTTTTAGGTATTTTAGTTTAAATAGTTTTAAGTGTTTTATTAGGATTTAAGATATTTTAGATTGTTTGTAGGAATTTGAAGGCTATAAATACCTTCTAAGGGTGAGCCTAGAAACATATTTCTCATTTGAGAATAAAATCTTATTTTTCTCTCTAGCTTTCTCTCTATTTTTCGCATACTTTCTATTATGCTAAGTATGACTTTGGTTATGCTTAGCTAATTTTCTTTCAAGCCGAAGACTAAAGCAAAGGTTCAATTCCAAATGTGAGAATTGTAAGGTACTTAAATCGCTTCGGATTTTCTCTCTGTTTACTGAGCTTACTTTTCAAATCAAGACGATTTCGACATTAGTCCGGATATCGTTATGGTTAACGTTTGAAAAGGATTTGCTTATTGAAGCATATTCAACTTCCCGAGAACACTTAGTAAAATTGTTTACTAAGAGGAAAATGAGATCATAATCAATTGTTATTGAAACGACACAATCCGAGTTGGCAGCGGAAAATTGTTCTTGTAAGCTGACGTGAATCTTGAAGTAAAAATCTGTTTCGATGATCTGAGGAATTTGAGGTGAAGCTGAAGTCTGAGTTGCTTTCACTATAAGTTTTCTTTATCTCAATCTCTTTTATTTTTTTATTTTTTATTTATTTATTTAATTGTTATCTTTTATTTAAAAAAACTTTTAATCCCCTTTTATATTATTACTGTTACTATTAATATTTATTATTTTATTATTTTTCTTTTTTATAATTATTTATTTATTATATCTTTTTAACTTTACCTGGAATTCTATATTTTCTTAAAATCAAGAAATAGTTTTACTAAATCACAAAAACCATAGTCCTTGAGGATCGATCATGCTTCTCTATACTACCTTTTCCTTTTTATTTAATTAAGAAGCCATGAATTATTTTGATAGAAAAACGATGGCTATCAGTGCCTTTCCATTGATCAAACATATTATCAATCCTCGGAAGAGGATACTTATTCTTTATTGTTACCTTATTTAACTGTCAATAATCTATGCATAACCACATATTCATCTTTTTTTGGCTAATAACACAAATACTCCTCAAGATGAAACACTCGGTCTGATGAAACCAGGATCAACCAACTCTTTTAATTGAGCCTCTAATTCTCTTAACTCACTTAACTTATTCGATACGAAATCATAGAAACATGCTCAATACCTTGATAACCATCAACCATGAATTTCACCTCTCGATCTGGAGTTAACCCAAGTAATTCATCTGAAAAAACATTTATAAATTGCCGAGTTGTGGAAATATCATACAATTCTACTTTAATTATTTGAATATCTATCACATTAGCTAGAAAAACTATACATCTTTTTGACATCATTTGCTTCACAATCATTGTCGATATTACCTTGGGTGATGATTTTGCTTCTTTCTAAAAACTAAAATTATCATATCATCTGCATCTTTCTGAAATAATTGTTTCTTGAGACAAACAAACTATACCCAATATGATCTTAACTCATCAGATGATAATTCAATCAGATTCACCGGGAACACAACCCCGACAATCTTTATCGAATATTTACTACCTGTCCAACTCATACTTGCACCATGACCCATAGGGTTTATCGCTATCATCTCCCTTGAGATTAAGTTGAATAAAATACTTTTATTTTAAAATTTATTATTTCCTTCTTGAGGTAATCCGCGTAACTTTTTCGGATCCATTGAAAATATTCTCTAGCAGTTGAAACATTTTCTATCTCAATTATGAAAGTCTAAATATCCACATCATTTAATAAGAAGACTTGACAACTTTGTACCAATAACTTCATAGCAGTAAATGCTAAAAATTACACTAGTAAACAAATTTACTCTTTTTTTCTATCATTACGAACTTGACACTTTTCAAGTTCTCGAGAATTAATCTCAATTCTAAATAATAATTAATTATAGAATGGAATGATTAGACAATCCATTTTCACATATTACCTTCTAAAAGTAACTCTATCAAGCCCATAAAACTTAACATTTATTCGTAAACAAACTCATAATCATTTGATTCATTAATAACTCAGCTTTCTATAAATTTTTAGCGGACAACGTATTTACTGCTTACTCATTTCCTCGTACTCAAATTAACAATGCTTTAAACAATTTAATGCTTCGCTTAAATATTTCTCAATTATTTAAGCTTACCTAAAATAACCTCAGAATCATCACAAGTTTCAAAAATCTCCTGTGGACCCTCTTCCAGTTCAACTTCTCTTGTAAACCATTCAAACTTTTTAATGGATTCCTAAAATGCAGAAACGTTGTTAAACGCTGGGGCATTCCTTCCACAGAATGGAGGAAAATCCTTAGCACCTTCTACCCTTCTAAGGTGTGATACTGAAGTCATGTCGGATTATCTTGGGTCGATTTTGATATCGACCTTCTTTTCAACATTATCCACTTTCTTACCTTTATCTTCAGTTTCCGACATCTAAACACCATCAAAATCATCTTACATTAATAAAGAGTAACTTTACTCCTTTATAATCATCATCACAATATATATACAACTATTAGTAAACTTTTGACATCCTAGTGGTATGCATACATTCTTAACAAAAGTAATACTCATTTCATGTCCAGAAACGACTAAATATGTAGCTATAATACCAATAAATGTAACATACATTTCCCGTATACATTCTCGTACATGATCCACATGTCACATGACTTTCAAAATATTTAGGTACTTAAAAACCAACAAAATTTGTTTCTTTAGATAAAACAATTTAATAATATTGGTTCATGTTATCCATATTTTAAATAACATAAAATGATTCAGTTGATTCATTACAAACCCAATCCGAAAATTTAACCAGAGCTATAGGACATTCATAAGTACATGCCACAAAACTAAGTAAAACATTACATCATAGGATGTCTTACTGATGTTGTAGTATATTCCATGATGTTTGGAGTTGTTGTGTACTCTTTACTCCTAATCATGGCTTTTACCTACATGTGGAAAATCATCACATGCTAAGTATTTACTTAGTGAGGCAAATATGTAAAAGAAACTTCAATTTATACACAAGTATATCATGACTATCAAAATCCGAAATAATTCATATTCTTCATGAGAATCATTTAAAACCATTTTAGTTAAACCAAGTTTATTTCCTATAGTCCTCAAAACTATTCTTAGTATGCGCAACATACCTATCTTTCTGTATATTTTTTCCCAATTATCCTTTATTTTTTCCCAATGCATGTCAAATGAGAATGTAAGGTACATGCATTGCACCGAAGTGCCGAAATGGTCATTCATCTTTTACGAGTACCATGGGTAGCACCTTTTATGCTGAATGCACCGTTATGCATTTAACTTTCATTAGTGGTACCTTTTATGCTCAAATACACCGTTATGCATTAAATTTCATTAGCGGTACCTTTATGCCAAAAATACACCATTATGCATTTAATTGCATTAGTGACACCTTTATACCAAAAATGCACCATTATGCATTTAACTTGCATTAGTGGCACCTTTCTGCCAAAAGTGCACCATTATGCATTTAACTTGCATTATTGGAACCTTTCTGCCAAAATGCACCATTATGAATTTAACTTGCATTAGTGGCACCTATCTGCAAAAAAATGCACCATTATGCATTTAACTTGCATTATAGAGCAGTTCATGCTCTAAACTTATTCATATATTATTTCCGCACACATTATAAAATATATCGAATATTGTAAAACATAAATTAAATCAAAACATTAGAGGTTGACTGATTGCGAGTCTTCCTCATCCAATATAATTATAATAAATGTATCACATGATATGGCCAACTATTTGTCAACTTTATCTTTGCCCTTTTTCTTGCTTGACTATGGAGCTTGGTTATGATCTACAAAAGCATCCATTGTTACACATACCATGCAATTGTTAGTATACTTTCTAACATTTATTCCTTTAATAACACTTAAAAAGTACTATTATTTTCAATTTCTATTAAAATTCATCCTATCTTAAAATTTTAGGCTTAATAGTAATGATACCTCTACTATGGAATCGATACTTCTATACTATGGTACTGATACCCTTTTCATTATCGATACCAGTACCGATACCCTTACCCATACTTATCATATTTCACTTTAAATTTTACTATATTTTAATATAAATCCCTTGATTTATCACAAACATAAGCTTAAACTCATCATTATTCAAACCAACTGTTTTACATTCATACATCTCTATATAACATCCAATAACTCCAAAGAACCTTTAAAACTAAAATCACACCCAAATTCAAACATGTTTTTAATCATTTCCAAGGCTTCTAATCTCTTAATTACCTTTTTGGCAAGTCAAATATACCTTTAAACTTCAATAAAAACTCATATTTCATCTTATCACTCAAAAACCCTTTTTCTTCAATCTCAAATAATTCACTAATCTCGTAGTTTTAATCATCCTTGAACTTTCCTTAAACCTCTACATCATTTAAGGTTTCAAAAATAGCGCATATTCTGAAGGAATACGAATTTGAAGAAAACTCACCTTTAGCTATGGAGGAGAGCACGGGACGAGAAGATAGAAGAATAAGGAGACTTAGCTTTTCCTCCCATTTCCCCTTTTTTCTCTTCTTAAATAACCTTAAACAAATAACTTTTAAATCCATTTCCCTCTAAACGACCAAAATGTCCTTTCATTATTCCATTCTTACTAATTGATCTTAAAAAAATTCCTAAATCATTTCTTATAATTTACTATTTATTTAAATTAAATCCTCCAAATTTTAAATCCTTTCAATATAGCCACTGAACTGATATTTGGGGGTATTATAGTTCCCATCGAAACTGTCATTGTTATCCCCCATCGTATGAGATTATCTAAAGCAAGCCCGCTTTCTTCTTGTATCATTCCACGATGTTATCCAATTCAATGATGCACTTCCTTAAGGTTATATTTTCTTATTACTGGTGCTTATGGGAAGACTTCTCTAAATCTGTCACCTTGGTTTTCCACCGCTTGTTTTAATACTAACTTTCCGAAAGTTGCTTCTAGGAAGTCTTCAATTGATCTTTCAATACCTCCCTACAACCTTGCTCTTCGACTTTTCTCACCTTCCCATATTTTCACATATCACTTCAGGTTAGAAATTTTCTAGACTAGTTCTTGGTAGCCTTTCCTCAAATCTTCAAGCTCTTTGTATACCTTCTTCTACTCTTTCTATGTTATGTCTTCCTGATCTTTCTAAGTATCAACACCCAACTTCCACAGAAAACTCTGTGCTTCCAGCTTCTTCATTTTTTCATCCTATTATATTATTTTCACCTCAAATTCCTTTCTCGTTGTCTCCAGCTCAAATGCAACAGTCTTGAAATTCTCTTCCATGGATCACGTGTCCTCGTGATCAAGTACCAGTACATTGTCATTTTTACTTAGCTTTCTCCATTCCACATAATCTAGAGTGAGCATGTCTCGAGCAACTACAACATCAGTTCAAAACACCATTTTCCACGACTCTGTTATGTCTTTATTCTTGTCGTAACAGTTCTTCGAGTGGTCTTGGGTTCTCATCTTGACTTGGAATTGTGATAGATTCACCACCAATCGCTTTTGAATTAGGTGGATTGTACACCTCTAATTTATTATTTATCAAATTTATATCTTACTAGAGATTTGTTAGATTTGGGATTCATTTACGATCGAGGAAGGATGAGAACCCTCTAATCGTCCTTTTGGTACCATTCGATGACGCGGTTGTCTTAAATACCAAAATTAAAATTAAACTAAAAATTTTAAATTAAAAGTTTGATCTGACTCATTTACATTTAACAATTGATTGTTTTAAAATAATATAACTTAGGGAGTGTTTTGATGGGGGAATGTGGGATTCCCATGGGAATGGAATCCACATTCCCCCGTTTGGTTAGCCCGGGAATCCCATTCCCGGTAATGTAAGATTACCAATAGTGGATTTTTTGGGGTATATTACCGGGAATGTCATTACCTCCCTTTCCTTAGGTATTATTGGATTACCGGCGTTTTGGACTAAAATGCCTTTAACTTTTTTTTCTTTAAAAAATATCATTCTTCTGTCATTGAATAATAAAAATTTTACAAATGTTAAATTACAAATTTATCCTTAAACTATTTTAGATTTACAAAAAAAATCTATAATTAAAATTTTATATGAAGTTCAGGGGTTAAAATAAAATTTTATCATTTCATTAAACCTTTTATATTTTCAATTTTTTAAAAAGAATTATATAAATTTTATGAATTTAAATTTTTTAAAGAAAATATATAAATATTTTCCAACTTGTTAAAAAAAACAAATATATAATAAGGACAATTTAGTCAAATATACATTCCAATAATCTTTTATTCCTTTAACCAAACACGATATTCTTACATTCCTGCTAAGCTGACCAAACACAAAATACAACATTCCCAGTAATCATATTCCCTGGTAATCTTACATTCCCAACGGTAATCTTACATTCTCACTGGTAATCTTACATTCCTACAGGTAATCTTACATTCCTTGAACCAAACGCACCCTTAGGGTATGGAAAAAAAAAAGGTTGGGTCTACTTTGCAAAGTTAAAGTGAAAATATCCAGGTACCAATAAAAGAATAATACGTAAAAACTGAAATAAATATCGTAAATAGATATGAATGCACACAATAAAAATGGAAAAGAATATAAACATGATAATTTAAAAAAGTAAATGAATGAAATTAATTTAAAATAAAAAAGTATTATATTGATATAATAAAGGAAAGGAAAGAAAAAAAAATCAGAACAAAATAAAGTGGCATGCTTAAAGCCAATATGGAATTAAATTAAAGAAATAAATGATATGTTCGATGATAGTAAAATGGAGAAAACGAAAATTATAGTAAATTTAGAAGCAAATAACGAAAATATATTTAAAAAGTAAAATACAAATTAAAATAAAATTAAAATGAATATAAATTGAGATTATGGGAAAGGGAACAAATGAATTAAAAAAACATGGACAACTATTGTAATTATCTCATATCCGCTTGAAAACATGTGGATTCATAAGGATTCCAATCAGGTTATCGGGTCATTTAATTGAATAAAAAAATATTGATTTTCTTTTTTTCGAATTTTGATAAAATAATATTTTCCTTTCAAGATCTATGAAGATTCATTTGAAAGCTCTTTTCCTCGTTCATCAAATTTTTCTCTTCTGGGGTTTTCAAATAAAACAAGTTCGAGATCGACGAGAAAAAAATAAGAATATAATAAATAAAAATAGAAAAAAAATTACCTTTAAACAAAAGTTCTTCTTTATTGCTCTTAATTTTTTAATTACAACTCTTTGGTTGACTCTCTCTTCTCTATTTCTCACTATTTTTCTTCCTTTTTTGTGTTTTTTCCATTTTCTAAAGTGATGGAAAATGTCTCTATTTCTAGCCGATGATCCTTACATCCAATGGTCTAGATTATTTACATTGACGGTATAGATTAAAAGTGTAATACCCCAAAATTTTAGTTAGTGACTACAATGTAAATTTTGAAAGTTTGTAGCCAAAGTAGAAAATTGAGAAAAGTTTAAAGACCTAATTGGTAATTTTCCAAAAATGAATTTTTATTCCATAAATGGATAGTTTAATTTTGAGGGTGGGTTTTATTGAAATCAAATTCTTGATCTGGAAATTGTGTCAAAAAACTAGAAAGAGTTAAAGTTCGATAAAAATTTGGCAGATCGAATCGAATAGATATTTTGAGAAAATTTGAATGATTATAATAAATTAAGCTTCAAAATATTATTTCCAAATTATGAAAAATAATATGGATCATTGGTTTTGAAGATTTATTTCCATGTTTAATTCAGACCGTTGGATCAAAGTGGCAAGATTGCAATTTTTGGATAGTTGCATGGTAAACTTGGAAAAAAGGTAAAATATTTTGTTAATCTTTGACTTTGGAAATATGAGATGGTTACGTGGCTTGGTATTACTTGAAATATCAAGTTTCATTAATGGCAAAATGAACATTTCTCATTAAATGAATATTTTATTCATTTAAGCTTAAATAAGGGTTAAATTAACTTGAAATTTATTAGAAATTTCATGAAAACTTAATCATTTTTAGCCAACATTTCGCGCTCTCCATGAACAAGGTAAGAAATTTTTTAATTTTCATTTTTGAGCAATTTCCATTGGATTTTTGGATCATGTTGTGATTAGAAATTTGTTCTATTCGAAAAACACTGTCATTTGGTACCATTATTGTTTGCTAATTTGATTAGTGTTCAAATATCCCAAATTCTAGGGTTTACGTAATTGATGAAGGATTTTGATGTTATTGAGGTTGTATAATCATTTCCAAGCATGATTGATGATTAAAATTACTTGTACATGATCATATGAACAAATAAAGTTTTGGCCAGACCATAGCGTTAGGGGAAAGATGTGTTTTGATGAAATTAAGTTAGATATTTGATTGTAGAGATTGTATAAGTTTAATCGAAGTTGATTTCATGCTTGAATCGAATCAAAATCGAGCAAAATCATGAAAACCCTGGTTTTGGAACTTTGAAGTATTCAGCCTTGGCTTAAATGGATGAGAAAAATTTTGGAAAAATTATTTAAGGATTGGAAATGTTGTAGGATGTATTCTACAAGCCTTATAAAAATTTGGGAACCATTCTATAATTTATGAAAGTTGGAGGACCTAATTGGTAATTTTTAAAATATTGTGAATTATTGTGTAATTGTTCAATAGTTGATGTAATATGCTGAAAATTAATGTTTGAGTGTTGAAATTTAAGTTAGGATGTGAAATTGGGATTATTTTAGAAAACTTGTAAAAGTTGAGGTTTAAATCACAAATATGGAAAGGTTTAGAGTTTAAGTGAAAATATTTTTTGAAGTTGGGATAAAAAGAAACTTGAGTAGTCAATTAGAAGTACTAAGGTCAACATTTATGTTATGACATGGAAATTATATCGAATAAGCATCGAAAAAATTGTTAGGCATTAATTTTCCAAAGTATGCCTATGTTAGTAAGATTCTAACATTTTGTTTTAATTTGTATAAGTTTAGTAATGTTTCTTGTTTAGATTGTGTGCTTGAAATCAAGATAAAGCAATATCAAAGCTAAGGAATAGCTTAAGAATGAAATGTGAAATCCTAAGGGAAGTTTGCAAGCTAATGACACCAGGTGAGTGCAAATTTAATTTGTACTTATGTTATCAAACAAATATTGGTTGCGATGAGACAGTAACAGAGTTACTATCGTAAGGAGCTACTCTCCAAATTTTATGTCATTTGTGATGCATGCATATATGTGAATTTTGTGAGCTAATAGATTTAGTGGACAAGTTGAAAATGCAAATTGGTGAAATCTACTTAAAATTTATGTTATGGACAGTAAGTTTAGAAAATCACCATAAATTCTACAAAAAATGATTAGAGGAATTTTTTATACCGATGGATTCTTATATTAGTCCAATTTTATTTAGAACAAACGAAAATTTATTTTGAAGTGTATAAAAAAATATGAATTTTTAACCAAGGATAGATCAGAAAACGGGGCAGCATATTTTGCTCAACAGATTTTGTCGGTCAAATTTGAAAATTTACCATAAATTGTACAAATTGAACTAGAAGGAGTTCCTTATATGGATAGATTTTTATTTAAGTCTAGTTTTTTTTGGTATAAACTGAATAATTGTTTTGTGTCCAGATTAATAGATAATAATATTTCTTTAAAGATAGTGCAAAATGCCAAAATATGATATTATGACAAATTTTATTTAAGCTTAGCGAGGCTTATATTGTGACTTTTATAGATGTTTTATACATCATTGGGTAGGACTTGTGATATGTCTACCTTGTTTATATTGTCATGATATTTATGTCATATATCATCTATTTGACATATTCTAAATATTTCGAAGGTTGAATGTAAAATACATTGATCACTAATAAGATGTTTATCAGAAACATATATGATATTTATCATGAATGATATTTCAAGTATGAACTTCCCAATGTTAATTATGATAATAGACTTTGACATGGATAACAAATAGATTATATGCACAAGTCTTTGAGGAACAGGGTATAGTTAGCATGCCATAGAGTCTAGCAGAAGCTGCATATCGATTAAGCACTTTGGTGCATATGGTAGGCACGACCTTATGTGTATGCACTTCAGAGCATATAGAGGGCATGACCTTATGTGTAATGCACTTCGGTGCATATGGTGGGCACGACCTTATGTGTAAGCACTATTGCATTGAATATTATTACTCATTAATATTTATATGTTGCATTGCTTTGAATATTTATGTGATTGCCTCACTAAGTGTATACTTAGCGTGTGTTGATTTTCACGTGTAGGAAAAGGAAGAAAAAGAGTAAGGGGTTGAGCTAGGCATCAATCACTAATGAAATATTTACATGTAACAATGATGCCATCATACTGTGTTCTAAAAGTTATAGTTGGCATGTATACGAGAAAGAAATGTTTTGAATTTCTGATGTGACATCTATAACTCGTATTGGTTTGCATATACGTGTTATGTGTAGATTTATTGGTATCAGAACTACAGGTTTTTCCAATTTTATGACTAAATCGTTCTTCTTTTGAGTTAAAATTTGTTTACATGCCACTAGGATGTCATTATTATTGATTTGGTGATTATAAGGTTTGATTGATGCGAATTCTTACTTATAGAGGTGAATAAATATAGTGAATGAAAAAGATGTGTGTATTCGAGGGTTTGAAGAATGTGATCAAGCATGAGGTTAAAAAATAAGCTAATAGTGATAGTAATGATGTTAACCATCGTTCTCATGTTTAGTCTAAATAAGTCGATAGGAAAGGTTAGTGTAAGTTTAAGAAAACCCTTCGTTCATGCATAAGTATAGTATATATTAAAGAATGAAACATTTTGAAAGAACTGATCTCAAGTGACGTGTGTGCCTAACCCTTTAGGCTTGAAGACGAGGGTATATAGTATTTGTAGACAGCAACTGTCTAGTAAGGATTCAAAGTGTTGAGTTTTAATGGACTTGATAGAATTGCCCTTCAAAGGTATTTTTTTTTAAAAATGGATTGATTTCCACTACCATGTCATGATGAATTATCACTAAAATCGATTGATTTAAAAGAGTCAAAAAGTTTTGAGATATTAGTGGTCGTGAAAGAGAGTAAACATGTTCCCTATTAGATTTTGGTAGTAACTATTATGAGTAATTGCTATAAGGTTGTTAAGCCTACTTAGAAGATGAAGTGGACACTCAAACTTTGATAGTTAAGTTGGAAGATATTCCAACTGTTCGAGAGTATCCAATTAAGTATCTACAAAAGTTACGTGAGTTACCACTAGATGTAGATATAGAAAGTAAATTTGAGATGCTTCCCAATATTACGTTTACTTCTATATCCCATATCGAATGGCTTCAATTGAGCTAAGAGAAATATAGGCATGGTCAGTAGAATTGTTAAGAACGGGAATTTACAAGACTAAGCGTTTCATATGGGACGCACTAGTTTTATTCTAAAAAAAAAAGAAAAAGAAGACGAGCATATGAAATTATTTATGGATTATCTTTCCTTAAATAAGGTAACAAAGAAGAACAAGTATCCTCTTTCGAGGATTAATAATCTTTTGGACCAATTAAAAGGGTGCGTTAGTGTCTCCCAAGTTGAATCTTCCTAAGTAGTTTTTAGAATTTGATATGAGCACTAAGAGTTTGCGATAATGTCGTTTGGTGTAACAAATGTTCATGCGACACTTATGGATTGGATAAACTGGGTGTTTTAGTTATATTTGGATTAATTGGTGGTAGTGTTCATTGATGTTATTGTGATCTGTTGTAAGACCAAGGAAGAACACGATGTCTATTTTTTTATAGTTCTTCCAACTATTTGAGAGAGAAATTGCATACTAAGTTGACCAAGTGTAAATGTGGGTTGTCTATGGTTGTATTCTTTGGCCATGTGTACTCAACTGAAGGGATAAGTATATATATCGAGGAAGCACGAGATATAGTTGAATAATAAATTCCAAAGAATGTTTTTGAATGTCAAATTTTCTTGGGATTTGTTTGTTATTATCAAAGGTTCATAAAGAATTTTTATGATTATATTCCCTTTGACCAAGCTATTGAGGGAAGACATGTTATTCATTTGGAATTGATCTTTATCTTGGTTATGTACAATGCTTTAAATGTTATTCGTTCACTGGGATTTATAACCTCATACTCGTTGTTGACATTTTCAGAGGACTAGAGTCAATTTTGGAGGTGAGGAGCTTGGTATCGGTGTGATCAAGCAAGGCTAAGGCATAAAGATTTATGTATGTGGTTTTCAAAAACTTTGTGTGGTAATTTCGGTTTGTTGGACTTATAATGCAGGATTTTGGTTTGTAGCAGGTGGATTTATGTTTGGGATTTGATGTTGGTTTGATTTGTTGACATTGGATTTATAAGTATGTACTTGTTGCTTGAAGCATGGGATTACTCAAATGTTGATTTAGACCCTTAAATAAGTGTTTGGAGTGTTTAGTTAAGTGTAAATTCGTAAACAAAATGTGATAGACTCTTAGGTTGCATGGAACGACCCTAAATACAAAAAATAAGTTGGTTACTTATGCTTGAAATGAACTTTTATGCAATTGTTGACTTTTGGTGTCAAATCCTTGATTAATGTGTTGACTTGTGTTATAAAGCATGCTACACCTTTGTTTTGACATGTATGAAGTGGTTGAATAATGTTTAAGCATGTTCCAAGTCCATTATTACTTTTATGTGGGTGATTAGTTGATTAAATATACATGTTCTTTGTAAATTTATAGTTTTTTAGAAAAATGATCGATCCCTTAGGGGAAAGGATCGATCCCAAAGTTTTTATTTTGCAAAGAATCGATTCGTTTTCAAAAAGATAGATTCCTCGTGAAAAAGGATCGATCCTTTTCAAGAAAGGATTGATCCCTTCACTGTTTTTCTTGATGGGAAAAGGTGAAATTACCTTTATCAAAGGTCTGAAGTATTCTTAAATTTTAATTTGACACCCTTAATGATTATGTGAGTTCAATTTAACCCATAAATTGATTTGTTTAATTACTTGAACTCTTAAATTGGAAATTTGATGATATTTGGGTGATTACTTCTTAAAAACACTTAATTACACAATGGATCCCTCAATTGCATGGATTTTTGGTACATAAGTTTTCATATTTATGTTTAGGTCCTTAATCTTGTATGATCAATTGAGTGATTGTCTAATGTCTGATTGGTATGAAATTTTGCAAATTGATTCTTTATCACAATATTTTGCATGTGGTAACTTTATTGGGTAATATGACATATTGATTTATTATATGACATGAAATAATTAAAATACCCCTAAACGTTTAAATATAATGTTTACATGTTTAATTGAGATTCAATTACATGTTAGTTACATTGAACGTTGCGAACATTAAGAGATTTCAATTTGTTTGCTTCCGTGAAATGTGCATAATATGGATCCTGATTCATCCAATATTATTGGAACCTAATATACATTCAAGTATTTGCCTCGAACTTTTGGACTGGGTATAGCGCGTTACATTTATTGATAACAGAACCATATTACACAAATTTTGTGTTAATTAATGATGTGTATTCTATTGTAGGTCAGGGTAGAAACGATAACCAAATTGCCACATAGTCTTGAAATGTTTTTGTAGGTCTTACCTTAATCACTGGTGCGCTTCTCATTTTGATGTGTATGTGTCTAGTTAGAGCGATGGAACTGCAATGTTGTGCTATGTTGGGAGCTATGAGGTTGAGTTATCTTACTACCGAGGTAAATGCGACCGAGGTTAGAAGTGGTGCTAATAAACCACTACCAGTGGTTCAACAATTGAATCTTTCTGTGGATATGTTGACTAAGACACTTCTAGAAGCTTTGCGTCAAGCCATTCCGGTTGAGGTGCTTGCTCCCGTGCCAGTATCATCTGCTAGAGGGTTACTGTTAGAGCGCCTGAAGGCTTTATGAGCCAGATAGTTTTGAGATGTTCTCTGTACCAAAATGATAGTGATAAAGGAATGGTTGGAGAGTATTATCCAGGTTTTGGATCAGATGGGTTGTACAGATGATGAGAGGATTGTTTGTGTTACTTCCTTACTTCAGGATAACACTCATCGTTGGTGGGTCACGACTTGAAGGAGTGTTATAGATTGACATGGTCATACTTTATGGAGGTGTTTAGACGTAAGTTTTAAGGTACAATATATGGACAAAGGAAAAAGAGTTTTTTGACTTAGTTTAGGGTCGTTTGTCGGTATTTGAGTATGAGACCAAGTTTGTTCATTTGAGTGAGTATACCTGAGAGATTGTGTCGATTGAGCTTGCAAGGTGCAAGTGGTTTAAGGATGGTCTAAGGAAAGAGATTCTTGTCTACTTGGTTACTGGATCTTCAAAGCTATTGACGTTCTTTTAGATCAGGCGAGAGATATCAGAGTACTTTGGGTGGACCAGTAAGGGATTTATGTAGAAAGAGTTCGATGACGCTAGCTTTTAGAGTCATTCGACGAAGAGGGGGTGAAGATCGGGTCAAATGACTCTTTTAGGGTTCTGGTAGAGTTGTTGAATCATTTGGAGGTTGCAAGAGTTTTTCATTGTTTATCTGTGTTAAGAGTCATCTGGGCTAGTGTTGGCATATTACTGGAGGTTGTTTACTTTGTGGTGAAAAGGGTCATCAGTTACGAGATTTCAGAGGAGACCTGAGCATAGAGATGGTGTACTTGTTCTTACCAGAGGAGTGTTCGAGTTGCTACGGGTGGTTGATGGGTCAGGTTCGTGGTATAGGCTATGGTTGTGCCAGGGTAGTTGAGATTGGTGAACCTACTAGAGTGTATGCGATTTATGAGCCTTAGGATCATGCTCGGACAGACGTGATCACAAGTACTTTTCTACTAGAGTTTTTTCCTTTGCTTGCCTTGATAGATTCTACTTTTATGCAATCTTATATCCTTGGTAGTTTGGCTAGTCATTTGAGAGTTCCCGTTGTGTTAAGAGTGTGGGTTTGGTTGTAATTGGAGCTTTGGGTGAGAGAGCACTTGTGGATAGTCTGTACTATAGGTGTGCTTTTGGTTGTTAAAGGTGAGGTTTTTCAAGTTGATTTGATGGAGTTATCATTCCATGGTTTCAATATCAATCTGGGTACAAATTAGTTACGTGAGCATCGTTCGCACTTGGATTGTCGGTTGTCCCGAGCAATTATGAAGATAACGGGCGATGTTGAGTTAGAGGTTGTAGGTGAACGGTCGGAGTTTCTTTCTAATGTTGTGTCGGATTTGGATGCAAGTAGGATATTGGGTCATGGTTGTGATGCATACTTGGCTTACGTACTTAATATGGGTTGTTGGAAGTTGCACTTGCAGGATATTCGTACGGTATGGGACTTTCTTAATGTGTTTTCAAAAGAGCTTTCAGGTTTACCATCGGATCGTGAGGTTGAGTTTCATATAGAGACTTATACCAATTCAGACCTTGTGTCTATTATGCCCTATCGCATGGCACCTAAGGAGTTAAAGGACTTAAAAGTGCAGTTGCAAGATTTGTTGGATCAAGGTTTTATTCGCCCGAGTGTTTCTCTGTGGGGTGCTCTAATTTTTCTTGTAAATTAGAAAGATGGTACAATGCGAATGTGCATTGATTATCATCAGTTGAACAAGTTGGTGATTAACAATCATATAATTTGTTGAAGATTGATAACTTGTTTGACCTCTTTAGGGGTGCCAAGGTGTTTTTTAAGATCGACTTGCACTTGGGTACTATCAATTAAAGATTAGTGAACTGGATGTGATAAAGATAGCTTTTCAAACGCGTTATGGTATTTATGAGTTCTTGGTGATGCCATTTTGTTTAACCAATGCTCCAACTATTTTTACGGATTTGACAAACTATGTGTTTCACCCATATATTGATCATTTTCTGGTGGTATTCATTGATGATATCTTGGTGTACTCAGCTTATAAGAGGATCATGATTCACATCTTGGGTTTTTGCAAGTTTTGAGGGAAAAGAAGTTGTATGTTAAGTTTTCTAAGTGTGAGTTTTGGTTAGGCGAAGTGGTTTTTCTTGGTCATGTTGTTTTCGCCTACGGAATTTGGGTTTATCCGAGTAAGGTTAAGGCGATAGTTGAGTGGAAGTCACCCATGAGAATTGTTGAGGTTCATATTTTTCTTGGGTTAACGGGTATTATAAACGATTTGTTGAGGGTTTGTACGGATAGATTCTCCATTAACTATGTTGTTGCAAAAGGAATTTAAGTTTGAGTGGACAAGTGAAAAGCATAATAGTTTTGAGTTGTTAAAGTCAGCTTTGGTAGAGGATCCAGTGTTGGTTTAACCGGTGTTGAAAAGGGATTTTATGGTTCATAGTGATGTATCATTTGTGGGTCTTGGGTGTGTGATAATGTAAGATAAAAATGTAGTTGCTTATGTGTCAAGGCATTTGATGTCGTATGAGCGTTATTATCGTACGCACGACTTGGAGTTGGCCGCAATAGCGTTTGCTTTGAATATTTAGTTACACTCCTTGTTTCGTGAGAAGTGCATTCCTTACACTGATCACAAGAGTCTCAAATACCTCCTTAATCAGAAAGAGTTGAATTTGAAGCAGATGAGTTGGGTTGAGTTGTTGAAGGACTATGATTGTGTGATTGAGTACCATCTGGTAAGGCTAACGTGGTTGCGGACACCTTGAGTCGAAAGTCGATGGGTGAGATACGTGTATTGTTTTCTCATTTGAGTTTGGTTGAGGATGGAACGTTAATAGCTGAGTTACAAGTTAAGTCTACATGGTCTCAACGTATTATGGATTTATAATCAAGTATCGAGAAGTTGGAAGAAAAGTTTCAGCTAGTGCGAGATGGTATTGGATGTGATTTCTCGTTGAACTCTGAGGGTGTATTTTGCTTTCGAGATAGGTTGTCTGTACCGAGGGATGAGTGTTTGAGGTGTGAGATTCTCATAGAGGCACATAGTGGATCGTTTGCGATGTATTCAGGTAGTACGAAGATGTTTAGGGACTTGCGTGAGTTATTTTGGTGGCTTGGATTGAAACACATTTTTGAGTTTGTTATACGACGTTTGGTTTGTCAGCGTGTTAAAGCTAAGCATCAGTTTACTTTGGGTTTTTTGCAGCAGATTAGTATTCCTGAGTGGAAGTGCAAACATTATAATAGATTTTGTGACGGGTTTACTATTGATACCATCGAAGAATGATTCAATTTAGGTGATAGTTGATCAGTTTACTAAGTGTGCGCATTTTCTGTCTATTCATACTACGTGTTCGTTACAGAGGTTAACTGAGTTGTTCATAGCTGAGATAGTGTGGTTGCATGGATTTCATTTGTGGATCATTTCGGATCGTGATTCGATGTTTACGTCAAGGTTTTGGCGGAGTTTGCATAAGACTTTGGGTTCGAAGCTTAGATTGAGCACGGCTTATCATCCACAGACAGATGAGCAATCTGAGTGGGTGATACAGGTTTTGGAGGATATATTTTGGGCATGCATAATTGAGTTTTTTGGTTATTGGGAGCGTTATTTGTCGTTGGTAGAGTTTTCTTATAATAACAGTTTTCAAGCTAGTAATCAGATAGCTCCCTTTAAGGTGTTGATGGGAATAAGTGTCGTACTCCTTTGTGTTAGAATGAGTTGAGTTAGAAATGTGTTGTTGGTCCAGATTTGATTCAAGAGACTGAGGATAAATTTAAGTTGATTATGGATCGGTTGAAGGCTTCTTTTGATGGCCAAAGTCATATACCGATTTGGAATGTCAAGAGGTTGAGTACGTTGTGGGTGACTTGGTGTTTCTTAAGGTGATTCCTTTGAAGAAGGTGTTACCTTTTGGGTATAATGGTAAGCTTAGTATGAGGTTTATAGGACTGTTTGAGGTTGCTTCCTGAGCTTAAGCATATTCATGATGTGTTCCATGTCGATGTTGCATAAGTGTAGGTCGAAACCTTCTCATGTTGCTTTGGTTTATGAGGTTGACGTTCGTGAGGATCTTTCTTATGAGGAGGAACTTGTTAAGATTTTTGCTAGGGATGTGAAAGTTATTCAGAACAAGGATGTTCTATTGGTAAAAGTTTTATGGCATAACCACAATACTGAGGAGGCGACTTGGGAGACAGAAGAGTTGATGAGTGCTCAATTTTTGTAGTTGTTTGCCCAAGGTAATTTGAGGGGCATATTTCTTATTAGGAAAGAGAGTTGTAACGTCCTTAAGTCAGGTCTGGTAGTTAGGGTCGAATTCGGGTTGATTTTTGAATTTTCGATAAAAAATAAGAAAATTTTATAAAATTCATATTTTGGTTTTAAAAATATTTTTTAAAGGTTTTAATTGATTTTAGATGATTAATTTTAATAATGAAAATTTAATTAAATGGCTTGGTGACTGAATTAGATGATTTGGAAATTATAATTTTGGTGATCATTTTATAAATTTTAACAATGTCCAAAGTCTATGAAGCAATTATACCAAGGCTTATGTTTAGTGCTTTCCCCTTTAAATTAAAATGTTTTAATTTCTCTTTTTTACCATTTTCGATCTATTTTCTTTTTAATCTAAATTATATTTCCTTATTTTCATTCACATGCTTTCATTTCCTTCTTAGTTTACATTTTAATAACTTCCCGTAAGTTCCGCCATTTTCTTTCGTTTTCTCCCAAACAAGCTGGTCAATTCTTTCTCTTTTCTTCTTGATTTTTAAATTCTCTCATCTCTATTTTGATTTTAATTATCAAGTTTCTCTTCTCTCCTCTTCTTGTTTTTAATTATCAAGTTTCTCTTCTCTCATCTTCTTGTTTTTAAAGCTTGATCATAATGGAGTTCCATTGATGATCTCAATTTCAATCCATTTTCCAGCAAGGTAAGGATCTTTTCCTTGGTTTTCTTTCAAGCTTCGAGGCCAAGTGACTAAGTGTTAATGATTCAATTGAATTGTTGATTTAATTGAAAGGGTTTCTAAGATTTCAATTGATTTTTGGAGCTAATTAATGTGCTAATTTCTTGAATATTTTAAGGTTTTCTTAATGTAATTGAGTTGTTTTTGGAGTAATTTTAATAATATTAAACTATTTTTTTGATTGTAAATGATTTGGATGTTGATTTCTTGAAAACAATGTCAATTTTTTAGTATTTTTGGTAATCCAAAAATTGAGGTTTATAGATGTTGATTTGTGTGGTTCTAGCTGAATTAGATGTTGATTCTAGTTTTTGTTTATTAGCATTTAGTGTAGAGATTCGTGCGTTTTGGTTTAGAGCTTTCGGAGTGATGTTTTGTTAAGGTTTTTGGTGTCCACGCTCTATTTTAGAAACATAGGATTTTTCTTTATCTAGATTAGATTTTGATGTGTTAATTTCCTTTGCAAGGTTTTTATTGTTTTGTTGGTTGAGGAAACTTGGTACTTCAAGTTTGGAGAACGTTGAGGTAGTGTTTTGAAGCGTTTTCGATTTCCGGACAGTAAGGTGAGTGGCTCTCATTCTTAGGAAATGAACATG
The DNA here is from genome assembly GCF_006381635.1 of Hibiscus syriacus. Taxonomy (NCBI): domain Eukaryota; kingdom Viridiplantae; phylum Streptophyta; class Magnoliopsida; order Malvales; family Malvaceae; genus Hibiscus; species Hibiscus syriacus. The sequence goes on from NW_024062054.1 coordinate 2,835,099, forward strand.
ATTCAAGCTTGAGGTTTGTGTATTGTTAGATTTAATGTTTCCGATATATTGTGTTATTTGGTTAATTATGATGATGGTATATGAATTATGTTGATTTACATCTGATGCCACTTATGTTGGAAATGAGAATGTGAATTGTAAATGTGATGTGTTGCAAATGATGCATAGAATTTGGAAATGGTTTGTGAAAATCTATATTCATTATGAATGTGAATTGGATGAGCTTTCTGACTGTCCAAATATGTGGGTTGATAATGACAACCAAATCCATAAGTGTGTTTCAAAGTGTATTTGAATCAATATGTACAGACTATGCATCATTGACAATTGCTCTTGGTGAATTGGATTAATTGTTTATTGTTCTTAATAGGACCTTTGTATATGAAAGGTATGCCTAGGAAAGTGCACTCTATGTGTTTTGTAGTAGTGTGTGTTTTGGGATTATATGGGGTTTAGATGGTACACTGAGCTATGCTACAAGAAGATACGGGGTAAGTTTGGGTGTTTAGTTTGCTACACAATTTATGGTTTTGGATCTATGTGAGCCTGTAAGCAAAATGGAAGTTGTATGGAGTTTGTTTATCTAATGAGTGAGTTGTGTTTTGAACAAAAGTCGTTATGTGTGATTGTGTGATTTTCCAAGAAAGGTAATTGTGCATGTGTGCTTGTGATTACTTTTGAACTATATGGTTGTTAATGTTTTCTTAATCTGGAAATCAAGTGATTTGGAAAATATTTGCTTATTATTCAAGTGTGAGATGTTGAATTATATGAGTAGACTAAAACAAGTTACGTATGACCATATAGGATTGATATTTATCCTGGTTATGTGCATTGCTTTGAAAGTTAGTCGTTCACTGCTTTATAAGCTCACACTCGTTGTTAACATTTTTCATAGAATTATAATCAAGTCTGGAGGCGAGGAGATCGGTATCGGTGTGATCAAGGAAGGCTAAGGCATAAAGCTATACATATGTGGTTTTTGAAAACTTTGTGTGGTAATTTGGGACATTTGGGACTTATACCTATTATTCATTTTCTTGGACTTCTAATGTTGGATTTTGGTTTGTAACAAGTGGATTTATGTTTGAGATTTATGTTGGTTTGATTTGTTGACATTGGATTTATAAGTATGAACTTATTGCATGAAGCATAAGATTATTCAAATGTTGATTTAGGCCCTTAAATAAGTGTTTGGGGTGTTTAGGTAAGTGTAACTTGGTAAACTAAACGTGATAAACTCTTAGGTTACATGAAACGACCTTAAATGCCAAAAATGAGTAGGTGACTTGTTCTTGAAATGAACTTTTATGCAATTGTTGACTTTTGGTGCTAAATACTTGATTAATGTGTTAAATTGTGTTATGAAGCATGTTACACCTTTTTTTTTGACATGTATGTTGTGGTTGAATAGTGTTCAAGCATTTTCATAGTCCATGATTTCTTTTATGTGGGTAATTAGTTGACTAAATATGCATGTTCTTAGCAAACCTACAGTTGTTCTAAAAACAAATCGATTCCAAAGTTTATGTTTTGCAAATAATCAATCTCTTTTCAAAAGGATCGATCCCCTGTGAAAAATGATCGATCCCTTCGTTTTTTTCGATGGATAAAGGTGAAATTGTATTTTGTTGAAAACATTTTGATGTTTCGATATAACAAATAAAGTGATAATGAATTTTAAGATTTTATATTCAATTTCAAACATAATATTCGATTCAATTAATCAAATATCAGAAATATTACTCCAAGTTTTCAAATATCATTTGTACTCCTTACTAAATGAAAATTTGTGTTTAACTCTTAAAATACTTTTGAAATAATTTTTACAAAGTATTTCGAACCATAATCGGGTCAAAATGAGTTTTAAATAAGGGGGTATCAATACTTCTGTAAATAGGTATCGATAACTTGCATGGTATTGGTACCCATTTTGCATTATGTTTTTCACAGAGTCAAAATTAACACAAGGGGTATCAGTACCTTTGGGATAGGTATTGATACCTCTTTGCATAGGGGTATCGGTTCCCTATGGAGTATCGGTACCCTTTTTTATTCGATGTTTGAGGGGTATCGTACCTTTAAGAAGGTATCGTACCTCCCTATTGAAAACTCATTTTTGACTCGATTATGGTTCGAAATACTTTGTAATTTTTTTTCAAAATTATTGTAAGAGTTAAACACAATTTTCATTAAAGTAAGGAGTAAAAATGATATTTGAAAACTTAGAGTAATATTTGTGATATTCGATTAATTGAATTGAATATTATGTTTAAAATTGAATATAAAATCTTAAGATTCATTATCACTTTATTTGTTATATCAAAACATTAAAAAATTTCAACAATCTCTCCCTTTTTGATATAACAAAACATTTTAGTAATTTTAAGATTTTCTTTTTGAAAAATCATTTTGAAAAATTACTCCCACTCCCCTTATTATTTCTCTCCCTTTTTGTTAAATCAAAAAGACTCTATGATTTTAAGACAAGTTAGCCAATTGATATATATATATCTGCTAAGATCAAAGTCAAGAGAAATATTAGCCATTAGTCCATAATCAATAATCATAAACACTATATAATGGGAATTAAAGCCTTAAACATCAAGTTTGAGCAATTCAAGCCAAATTCCTTTCAATATTCATTTTTCTTTCAAGAACATAACTTTTCTCAATATTGATTTTGAGTGTTTTTTCTTTGTTTTAGAATTATGCAAACATTATACCTTGTGAGGTTTTTCTGTAAGTTTGCAAAATTTGTAATTTTCTCTTTGGGAAAGAGTGTTCTCAAGAATGTGGGTATAATTCTTGAGGGAGTTGTAAGGTTACTCTTTGTCCTCAAAAGAAAGACAAATTAGTGAATTTGTGGAAAATCCTTAGTGTGGATAGCTAAGGTAGTGGACGTAGACTTTGGTTGAGAAAGTCGAACCACTCTAAATCGATGTGCAAATATTTTCAATTTTATGTCAAAGCTTCCACCAAAATTTTAATTGCCAATTAACCCCATCTTAGTCTATTCATCCAATTGATTAACTCAATAATTGGTATCAGAGCTACACTTATTTGAAGGTTTTACCACCTCTTGAGTAGATTCGGGAAGAGTTTAATTGATATTCAAGTCATTAATGGCCTCTACATCCAACTTCGACTTCACTCTTAATTCTCAGCCCATCAACAAGCCTTTATTCTTCAATGACATTAACTATGCTTATTGGAATAATAATATGAAGTTTTTCATTCAAGCTGCTGACATGGGAGCATGGAAAATCATGATGAGAGGTTACTCCGAACCATCCACAGATTTAGATATTTGGAATGAAGAAGAGACGAGATTATTCCAGCTTAACTCAAAAGTAATCCATATTCTTTTCTATGCACTTCAAGCAGATGAATACGGGATAATATCATCTTGTTCAACAACCAAGGATATATGGGACAAACTTCAAGTCACACATGAAGGAACCGATAAAGTAAAAGAAACCAAAATCAGTTTCTTACTCAAAGCTATGAAAATTTCAGGATGAAACCAGATGAAGACATAAAATCTATGATGGATAGATTTTGCGTATCTCAAGGGATTCAAAGAAATAATCTCTAATGAGAAACTTATGAGGAAGATAATTTATTATCTTTCAAGTACTTGGAAATCAAAGAAGACTGCCATTATCAAAGCTAAAGACCTAAAGTCTTTAACTCTCGATGAGCTCATTGGTTCTCTCCTCACATATGAAATGATGATTCAAGATGAGGCAGAGCATGAGAAGAAGGACAACACAAAGAAGAAGACGTAGAAGAATAAAAACGTTGGCATTGCTCTCAAATCCACCAAAGATGATAGTGATTTTGATGATAACGAGGATAAAGAAATGGCCTTGTTTTCGAGAAGACCCAGAAAATTAATGAAGCCAAACAGAGGATGAAAATTCCAACGAAATAAAGGCTTCAAAAATGAGTAAACGGAGAAGGACCCAATCATTTGCTATGAATGCAAAAAGCCTGGGCATGTTAAATATGATTGCCCACAATTGAAGAAAAAGGGTATTTCAAATAAGAAGCATAAAACACACGTGGCTACATGGAGCGATGACAAAAACTCTAATGAAGAGGAACAAGAAGTAGTAAACCTGTGCTTGATGGCCACCGGGGAGGATTTTCAGGTAGCGTCTAACTCATTTGATTTAGAAGATTATTCTTTTGATGAGTTATTAGAGGAATATAATGGGTTGGCGTTAGATTACGAGAAATTATTTTCAAAATACAAGAAAGATATTTCAAAATTGAAAAATGAAAAAGATAAGGATATCCTAAATAAATGGATACCTATGGGGACAAGGCTTTTAGGGACTAATGAATATGGACCTAAAAGAATTTGGGTACAAAAAATCAAAATTTAATCTATGTTTGTAGGAACAAGAGAATTGCTTCAAGGCAATAAATACAAGCTCAAATACATGATACCTTGATAGTGGATGCTCAAGACATATGACCGGAGACAAGAGCCGGTTTACTGAGCTTAACGACAAAAATAGAGGAGTGGTAACCTTTGGTTACAACTCAAATGGTTACATTGAAGGCATAGGTACTGTAGGTAATACCTCTTCCATACAAATAGAAAAAATATTATATGTGAATGGGTTAAAGCATAATCTATTGAGTATTAGTCAATTATGTGATAAAGGATACAATGTCTTGTTTAAATCAAACGGTTGTAAAGTTATTGACATTGAATCTAATCAGATTATGCTTATTGGTCATAGAATAGGAAACATTTACATGGTGCATTTAGATTCGATTAATATGACTAATTTATGCCTAGTTGCCAATGATGAACATGATAGTTGGTTATAGAATAGGAGACTAGGACATACAAGCATGAGTATTTTACAAAGACTAATTCAAGGCAATTTAGTAAGAGGTTTGCCAAAGCTAAAACTTGATAAAGATAAAATATGTGATGCATGTTCTAAAGGAAAACATAAGAAAGTTTCCTTTAAATCCATTAATGACGTATCAACTAGTAGAATATTATAATTGATCCACATAGATCGTTTTGGGCCAATTAGAACTACTAGCTTGGGTGGAAAACAATATGGTTTTGTCTTGGTAGATGACTATTCTAGGTATACTTGGGTTGTATTTTTAATTACTAAAGATGAAGCGTTAGAAAATTTTATCACGTTTTCAAAAGTAATCCAAAAAAATGTTACTACATTTCATGTGTTAGGAGTGATCATGATACTGAATTTGAAAATCTTGGATTTACTGAATTTTGTAATTCAAATGGGATTAGCCATAATTTTTCAGCACCTAGAACCCCTCAACAAAATGGAGTTGTTGAGAGGAAAAACAAAACTTTAGAGGAAATGGCTAGAACCATGATTTGTGAAAACAATTTGCCAAAATAATTTGGGGTTGAAGCCATAAATACCGCTTGTTATGTTATTAACCGAGTAATGATTAGGCCTATTTTAAAGAAAACTCCATATGAAATTTTCAAAAATAAAAAGCCTAACATTAGTTATTTTCATCCTTTTGGATGCAAATATTTTATTTTAAACAACGGTAAGGATAATCTTGGTAAATTTGATGCTAAAAGTGATGAAGGAAATTTTTTAGGTTATTCCTTAAATTCTAAAGCTTATCGAGTATTTAATAAAATAACTTTAGGTGTAGAAGAGTCTATCCATGATGTTTTTTGATGATAATCCCCTTCCGAGGAAGGATTCTTGTGTTGATGATGATGTAGGTATTATAAATACAAATGACATGGGAGAACCATCATCAAAGGAAGAAGTGAAGGATGAGGAAACTCAAGATGCTTTCAAGAATCTAACCATTGAAGAAAGGGAAGCCATATACCCAAGAGAGTACAACTATGTCAAGGATGGTGAGATTTAAGGTGATCCATCCAAAGGGGTAACTACTTTATCTTCTCTTAGGGACATTAGTAATTATGTTGCATTTATCTCATGCATAGAGCCTTCAAATGTTAAAGAAGCATTAACCGATGAAAATTGGATTATGGCTTTGCAAGAAAAGTTAAATCAATTTGAGAGAAGTAAAGTATGGACATTAGTTGAAAGGCCTAGTAATAAATCTATTGTAGGTACTAAATGGGTATTTAAGAATAAGATTGATGAAAGTGGTAACAAGGCTAGACTTGTTACTCAAGGCTATACTTAAGAAGAGGGAATAGATTATGATGAAACATGTGCTCTCATAGCTAGGATGGAAGCTATTAGATTGTTGTTGGTATTTGCACGTTTCAATAAATTTAAATTATATCAAATGGATGTTAAAAGTGCATTTTTAAATGGTTTTATAAAAGAAGAAGTGTATGTGGAACAACCTCCTGGTTTTGAAGATTCAAAATTCCGTAATCATGTTTTTAAATTGACAAAAGCACTATATGATTTAAAACAAGCTCCTACATCTTGATATGAAATCTTTTTAAAATTTTTAATTGAAAAAGGTTTTTCAAAAGGGAAGGTTGACACTACATTGTTTTTAAAAGGACAATGTAAAGAATTATTAGTAGTACAATTTTATGTTGATGATATAATATTTGGTTATACTAATGATGCTCTTTGCCAAGAATTTTCTAAGCTAATGAAAGGTGAATTTGAGATGAGCATGATGGGGGAACTTTCATTTTTCTTGGGGCTTCAAATCAAGCAAAGGAAAGATGACATCTTCATCAATAAAAAAAGTACATCAAGGACATGCTCAAGAAGTTTGGATTGGAAAATGTCAAACCCTAAACCACTATAATGAGCTCATCTACAATGTAACACCCATAACCCGTATAATTATACATATATAGATTATATATGTCACCTGAATTTCTAAAACCATTTCCAACTCTCAAAAGTGATTTAAAATTTATTTTCTTAATATGATAAATGATATTATAAAAATATCATATCATATGAATCATATTTCATATGAAAACAAATTTAAAATAAAAGATTTTTTATGAATAGTATCGTGAACAATAATGAACAGTTCCGTGAACAGTGAACAATGTACCGATGCACTGCTACAGTATGTGAACAGTGTACCGATGCACAAAAACATCGAATTAAAAATGTGTATCGATGCACTGCTACAGTATTTTCAGCAAAATATATATATAAATAAAATTCATAAAAATTGTAACCTTTCATCACTATAAAGTTACAATTTTGTTTCCAAATATGTTCAACAAAGCAAATAAAACATTAATAAGTACATGCCACTAATAAAGTCAACATTACATCATAGGATGCCTTACTGATATTGAAATATACTCTTAGATGCTAATGTAACTTTAAACTCTTTATTCCACTACATCCTTTTTACGCGTGAAAATCATCACACGTAAGTATAAACTTAGTGAGGTAATTTAAAACAATAAACAGTGCAATACAATTCATGCATGAATTTCAATGTCAAAATAAAATGTCATAAAATCATGTTACCAACATATCCAATATTTTACCGTGATCAAAATAATATAACTGAATATAAAAATTCTTACCAATATACTTGCCATTTATTCTATAAGCTCGTAAGCTTATTTGCATGCTTACCATTTATTAGCCAATATACCATAAACCATAGATAATAGCCCAGTATAAAACCCTGAAGACCCTAGGTATTCGAGTAATATTTGCACTGTAGGGTTACACATAAGGCCATGCCCACATATACACCGAAGTGTATTACACATAAGGTCGTGCCCACCATATACACTTAGTGTCCTTACATACTATAGTGTAATATAAACCTGCAGCTGCTATACTCTATGGCATGCCAACTATACCCTGTCCCTCAATGACTTACTTGGGCATATAGCCTATTTTATTTGATCCATCTATGGCAAAGTATATTATCAATATTTAACATTGGGCAATTCATACCCGAAAACATTCATGGTAGAATATCACATTATTCATGATCAATGCATTATAATTTCACACTATGACATATCAAAGTCATATCGAAGTTATAAAAATAACATAATATCATGCTGATATAAACAGGTAGACTTATCACAAGTCTTCCTGATGATGTATAAAAATCCATGTATAATGTCATACAAGTATTGCACTCACCTTGACACTTTATATCTTTCAAAATATATGTGCCTCACTATTATCCACAATAAACCCTTTTCTATTTGATTTGTTTCGGTTACAAATCAATCACGATCTGTATAAATCACAAATTAACAATACATATGTTAGTATTTACTAACATAAACATATCCCATAACAACTCCATAATATGCTTGAAACTCGCTTTCTATCAAAATACTCAATACTTAATAATTCCTTTTAACATTGGAACCAACTTTTTCCAATTTATATAAAATTGCCATTCACCATTTTACCACTTAAAATTTCAATACCAAAACTCCAGTATTGAAAGTATTATCAACCAAGTACCCATACAACGACATAATTACAATAAACACTCCCAAACAATTCAAAATTTGCATTACAATCACCAAACTTTCTAAACTTCCCAAAATAATCAAATTTCACATTCTAACACTCATTTTAATTCCCAAATGCAATTTCCAACATAGTACATCAATTATATAACACTTACACAATAACCCATTAATTATCCAAAATTATTGAATTGATCCCCTACTATTTAAAAATTACAAAATGGTCCCTAATTTTTTCTAAGGCTTGTAGAATACTTCCATCATCATTTCCAACCCTTATAAAATTTTCCATAATTTTTTCTCACTCAAACAATCCATGGCTGAAATTTAAAGAACAAGTTCTATAAATATTAAACATGTTCTAATCATCATACATGTTTGAATATGAATCAACTACCTCACAAATATCAAGATCGATCATTAATTTCATGATCCCTTATATGAACACAAACTGTAGAATTTGGGATCTTTGAACACCATCAAGATTATCATGCAATATTGGTACCAAATGATAGTGTTTTTCACATATACAATTTTCTATCTTACGGCATACTCCAAATCCTAAGGAATTTGCTTAAAAATTGAATTGAAGTTTTCTCTCACCTTTGGAGAAACCCACAACAATTTGGAGAAGAATATGAGAAAGTTGGATGAAATGTTGGGTGCATTTCATATTAGTTTACATTTAATTCCACTATAAATGAATAAAATATTCATTTAATTGAGATAAGACCAAAACACCCTTAAAGAATCTTCCTATTCACCATAAAACCAAAACACCTCATCCTTATCATCTTTCAAAGTCAAAGATGAATTAATTTGACTTTAATTTATGAAATTTCACATGAAATTTTCAAAACCTGCGTTTTAGTCACTAAATTCCACTTTTTCGGTTAAATCTAAAAAATTGCACATTTCCAAACCAAATTTCTCTGATCTAAAATAGTAAAATAATATTTCCAACCATTTTATAACATCCTCCAAATTTTCGTAAAATTCCAATTCGATCTGAATTATCGATTCCTTACCGAGCTTTACCCCTTTTATAATTTTTCTTTACTAAAATTCCAAATCCAAAAATATGATTTCTATAAAACCCCACTCTCAAGAGGAAACCATCTTTTTATGGAATAATTTTTTTTAGGAAATTTATCACTTAATTCCCTAAATATTTTCCCAAGTTTTATACTTTGACCACCAAACTTCAAAAGTTACATTTTGGTCACTAACTAAAATTTGGGGTAATATATACAAAGCTTGATAAAGATGAAGGAGGTAAATGTGTAGATGTTAAAATTTATAGGTCTACGATTGGCTCTTTGCTTTATCTAACCATAAGTAGACCAGACATTATGTTTAGTGTTTGCTTATGTGCTAGATTTCAATCATGCCCTAAGGAATCACATCTACAAGCCATTAAGAGAATCTTTAGATACCTTAAGGACACTCCTAGTTTAGGACTTTTGTATCCTAGAGACTCTAGCTTTAACTTGCATTCCTTCTCGGATACGGATTATGCAGGATGCAAAATAGATAGGGAAAACACCTCTGGCGCTTGTCAATTCCTAAGAAATATGCTGATATCTACCACTGAATCGAAATATATTTCAACCGGTAGTTGTTGCGCACAAGTTTTATGGATGAAACAACAACTTTTAGACTATGGAATTGAAGTTGGTACCATTCCTATCAAGTGTGACAATACTAGTGCTATTTGTCTCACTAAAAATCCCATCCAACACTCTAGAACTAAGCACATTGAAATTAGACATCATTTCATTAGAGATCATGTCACAAAAGGAGATCTAGTTCTAGAAATTGTATATACCTTGCATCAAATAGCTGACATTTTTACAAAACCTTTAGAGAAAGAAAGATTTTGGACACTTAGGAGAGAATTAGGTCTAACTAACCTACCTTAACTTAGTGTTTAAAATGATTTTAGCACTTTTAATTAGCAAATGAAAAATCCTTGTAAAAATGACATTCTTGAATGCCTTCTATGCTAAAAGTTAGGGGGAGTTTATGATCTTTAGTGAAAATTAATAACATGTTCAAATAAAATTTCAAGAGTAGATTTAATTGATTGAACATAGTTAATTTCCGAAATATGAGTTGTCAATACCACTAGAATTGATTAATTTAGCATTCTAAGTATTTAAATACAAGTTTTTTAACAATTTTGTGAACTAGGTATCGATACCTGTCACCCAGGTACCGATACATCTCTTGCTAGGTATCGATACACATTGAATGTGTATCGATATACCTTGAATGTGTATCGATACCCCTAGATGGGCACCGATACCCCCTGTCAGGTTTAGGATTTAAAATCCCGAAAATTTTTCATTTATTCCAAAACCTATTATAAATACTCTCTCGTTGTTTCTCTCCAAAACACACCCGAATCATCTCCTTGTTCATATACAACGAATACAAGTCAGATTTCGTTCGTTCTTCAACTCATAATCCTACAATCATTAAATTAGTGCAACCAACAACATATTCCACTCAAATTCAAATTTTCAAGGTAATTTTTCTAAACCACTATTTTATTAATTTTTGAACATAGGACTAGTTCTAGTTCAAAATAGATATCGGGCATTTAGTAGATTATAGTTTAGGAATAGAATATACAATTAATTTAATCAAAAACACAAGATTTTTCAAATTTATTTCATAATTTTAAATAAAAAATTTTATTTTGTTTTTAAATTGTTTTTTATTTAATTAAAGTGTTTTCATGAAAACTATATACATAATAATTTTTTGAACTTAGTTTTCATAATATTTTTCAAAAATTGCCCATTAGACTATATTGTTAGAGAACCTTGAATATTGAGAACTCATTTTGAGTTTTGGGATTAATTGTTGCATACAAATGTTGTTTAATTGCAGGTATCATATTCTGATTTCGTAAATCATGTCTAAACGCTCCATGTCATCTTCGGGTCGATCAAACCCATCTCCTATTACACCTCCAAATCCCAATGCAAATGAACCCAATATGACTATTCTAAATTCTTGCTTTAATGAACCCAACCATAGAGGTCTCTACTCTAGGTTTGTTAACCACTTCGAGTCATATAAAAATTAGGAAGAACGTATCCCTTCTCTCCAAGCCATGATAGACGTGAAATTCAAATATCTCTCAACTCTCAAATCATGGAAATTCGATAATCTTTTTAAAGTTGAACTTGTTGTTTATCACCAACTCGTTCGCATTTTCTACTCCAATGCGATATGCGTACAAAACGAGGCCCGAATAATAACTGAAAGTATTAGGTCCTATCTCTTAGGCCAATACATCAATATAGGCTCATATTATATTGCTAATGCATTTGGATTAGATAACCGAGGGTTAGATAACGAGAGAGATTTAGTACCTACACCTTATAAAGCCAAGTCTAGTGCAAGGGTTCTAGATTGTCATGAATGTTTTCTTCATCTCATAATCTCTTGGTGGTTCAGACAATCCGAAGGAAAATACTCCACTCTTATAGCACTTGACTAATGGTGGGTACATTGTATCCAACAAAATAAGAAAATAAATCTTCCTCATACTATCTTTGCTGAACTCGTTGAAACCGTAAACAATAATCCTTCTAAACGCGTAGATACTTTAGTTTACGGATGTCTTCTGAGTAATATGTTTATCAAATCCAAGATTCAGGTAGAGCTTGATGCAGTCATCCCTCTAACCACCGAAATCAATTTCACATCTTTACGTAAATCAAGATGTACTAGAGATAATGATCAATGGGTTCGTTCAACACAGAAAACACCCGGTGCTAGCTCTTCACGAGCTGCTTTGGCTCTGGCTGCTACTCAAGAGCTTGAAGAGCTATTACCTGATATCGACTATCCCGCAAACCTGCCCGAGGATGAGCCAGCCCAGCAAGAGAGTCTGATGCCTCCATACTTTTGATCGTTCATGGAGACATTTGACTTAAGGTTTGCATCCTTAGAGTCCCAACTAACGACTCAACACTTATAGTAACAAATGGAAAATCAAGCTCGCTTTGACGAACTCAATGCTAGGGTCGATGCGCTTACACGAGATGTGGCTTCTATTTGAGCACACTTCCCTTCTCCCGATCCACCTATGAATGACTAACCGTTGTCTTGCTATTTTTCTTAGGTTGAAATATGAACTTAGAATTGTTAAACATTTTGATGGATTTGAATATTTAAACCTATGTGTTTTAGATTTGTTTATTTGGATTTTGTTTATTTGTGTGTTTGAATGGTTTGAATGATTGAATTTGAACTTAATTTTTATGTCAAATTATGCATCATTTACATTTTAGCTCAAATATGACCAATTCCTATTACATAGTGTTTATGAATATTGATTATTGACTAATGGCTAATATTTCTCTTGACTTTGATCTTAGCAACTATATATATATATATCAATTGGCAAACTTGTTTTAAAATCATAGTCTTTTTTATTTAACAAAAAGAGGGAGAAATATAGTAAGGGGGAGTGAGACTAATTTTTCAAGAATAAAATCTTAAAATTACTAAAATGTTTTGTTATATCAAAAAGGGGGAGATTGTTGAAAACATTTTGATGTTTCGATATAGCAAATAAAGTGATAATGAATTTTAAGATTTTATATTCAATTTCAAACATAATAATCGATTCAATTAATCGAATATCACAAATATTACTCCAAGTTTTCAAATATCATTTTTATCCCTTACTTAAATGAAAAATTGCGTTTAACTCTTAAAATATTTTTGAAATAATTTTTACAAAGTATTTCGAACCATAACATAGTCAAAAATGAGTTTTAAATAGGGAAGTACTATTACCCCTCAAACATCGAATGCAAAAAGGGTTCGGATACCTCATAGGGTACCAATACCCCTATGAAAGAGGTACCGATACCTATCCCAAAGGTACCGATACCTCTTGTGTTAATTTTGACTCCGAGAAAAACAGAATGCAAAATGGGTACCGATACCTTGCAAGGTACTGATACCTATTTACATAGAAGTATCGATACCCCCTTGAGAGGTACCGATACCGTTAGTCTTATAACGGTTGAAATATTTAAATTTTATGCAGGTAGTGTTGATACCCTTTGAAGGTGTACCGATACCCATACGCTCCCAACAGCTTTTCCAAGATAATTTTCACACTACAACAACTCTATCATCACCAATTTGATTCCCAATGGTCTGAATTCACCCGAGGTGTATTTAAACAAGTTCTTGAAGCCATTAATAATTAAGAGAGGCTAGAGAAACAAAAGAGAAAGCTTTAAACATCAAGTGTGAGCAATTCATGCCAAATTCCTTTCAATATTCATTTTTCTTTCAAGAACACAATTTGTGCTCAATTGTATTCATCTTTGAGTGTTCTTTCATTGTTATAGAATTGTGCAAACATTCTACCTTGTGAGGTTTTTCTGTAAGTTTGCAAAATTTTTAATTTTCTCTTTGGGAGAGAGTGTTCTCAAGAATTTGGGATATAATTCTTGAGGGAGTTGTAAGGTTACTCTTTGTCCTCAAAAGAAAGATAAATTAGTGAATTTGTGGAAAATCCGTAGTGTGGATAGCTAAGGTAGTGGACGTAGACTTTGGTTGAGAAAGTCGAACTACTCTAAATCGCTGTGCAAATATTTTTAATATTCTCTGAAATCTTCCACCAAAATTTTAATTACCAATTCATCCCCTCTTGGCTGATAAATCCGATCGATTGCCTCAACATATTCACTAAAGGTCTAAAGTATTCTTAAATTCTAATTTGACCCTCAAATGATTATGTGAGTTTAATTTAACCCAAGAGTTGATTTGCTTAATTACTTAAACTCTTAAATTGAGAATTTGACGAGATTTAAGTTATCACTTCTTAAACACACTTAATTATATAATAGAACCCTAAATTGCTTGTCACTATTTGGTACGTAAGTTTTCATTTTAACGTTTAAGTCATTAATCTTGTATGATAAATTGAGGGATTTTCTATTGTCCTATTGGTATGAAATTTTGTGTGATGCATCCTCATGATGGTGTTTAGCATGTGGTAACTTTAATTGGATGATTTAACTTGTTGATTTATTTGATGACATGAAATGACCAAAATACCCCTAAATGTTTAAATGTAATGGTTGCAGGTTTATTTAAGATTCAATTTCATGTTAGTTACATTGAAAGTTGTGAAATTAAGAGATGTTAATTTGTTTGCCTCCATAGAATGTGCTTAATGTGGATCTTGTTTCATCAAACATGATTGGAACCTAATGTATGCTCATGTATACGCCTCAGACTCCTGGACTGGTTATGGGGTGTTAAAAAAGGATTTTGTTGCTACATGGAGTGATAAGGACATCATTGATGATGAAGACAATAAATAACCAACCTTTTCTTTATGGCCATCCAAGAAGATTCAAAGGTATCTTCTGACTCAAATGAATTAAACTCATATCCTTTTGATGAATTATGAGATGCTTATGAGGAACTAATTTTGGAATTTTAGACCATGAATTCCAAATATAGAAAATAATTTCTAAATTTAAAAATGAAATTGATTCTCTTTTGAAAATCAAATTGTATTTGGAAGCAAAAATGAAATTTTGAAAAAGGATTTGGAGGTTTCAAAATTAAAAAATTTAAATTTTGAAAAAGAAATTTTATTTAAAAATTAGGCGTAATAGCTTAATAAAATAAAATATTTCTAACAATTCATCAAATTCAAAAATGAAAAAATGTTCACATTTTCATTATCATGGTCATAATTCTAATAATTGTCCTATAAAGAAAACAAATTATACAATAAGACAAGTATAGGTTCCCAAGGGAACTAGAGGCATCAAAACAAACAATCAAAGACCCAAAGTAATGTAAATTCCAAAAAACAAGTAAATGACTCTTGTAGGTGTGTTAGAGCAATGATGATCAATGCCAAGCTATTTGGAGGCTCTAAAACACACTAAGGAATAACACTTGAATAAAGGGAAACCTAAGACATGAACCTTAATGCAAATGGTAACAAGTTTTAATTTCATGCAATTTTGTGTTTTATATGACTTTATATATTTATATGCATGATTATGTATCCCCATATAATGCTTAATTACAATTAGTTATGGGGAGTTAGTTTTTGCATGAGTTCAAATTTATGACCTTTTATGCTTATGATGATGATTTTGGCCTTAAATTTGCAATACTTGATTGTTGTAGAGAAATCATGTTCTCCATGCTTTCTATTGATTATATATGTTGATTTGTAGAATATGATATATGTTGATTTTTAGAATATGATGTTAAAATGTAGCAAAATTTGAAAATATGCATGTGTAGGACCTTTAAAGCCATTGCATGTTTGTGTGACTTGATTTGGACTTTATTTGTGCAAAATATGGACTAAATTGATCAATAATAAAATTTTGCATAATTTAATGTATCAAGTTAACACTCATGCACATTCAATATCCCTTTAGTCACTAATATTAATTTTCTATCAATAATATGACTTAAGTTGCATCAAACTCGAGTCTAGCACTATTTATATTGGTCCTTGGATTAAACATGCATTTTTTAAGAAAATTGGTTAATCCATTATATTTTATAGAAAAAAGGGCGTTCCCTTCGCAAAATGGATCGATCTTTTTTCAAAAGGATTGATCCTTTTAGGCCAAACTCGTAGAGAACGGTTTTTTAAATATGTTTTAGGCGCATTTCAACCCACATCCTACCTTTTTTCGAAGCAAAAGACACAAAACTCTCCCAAATCCATTCTCACTCAAAATCCTTCAATCCGAATCGTATCCAAAGGGGTTTTGTGGGAAAAATCATCCTTCTTTCATGTTTTCAATGAATCATATCATCAATTTGAAGGAATCAACACATTTGGGTAAGATTTTTTCAAAACCCTAACTTTTCAATTTTTCAAATTTGAATTAATTGGGCAGGTTTAGGTGGTTAGAGAACATTTATTTATTGTAAAAATTGTTATTTTATTGCAGGGATCATTACTCATTGATCAATTTTTGAAAAACCACAAATCTTTATCTAACACTCACAAGGTGTTTGATAAAAGTCCCTAACCAAAACCAGCCTCAAATATCATTCAGCCAGACCATATTTTCAAGCCCAAAATGTGTTTCTAATGCTTCTTAAATTTCTTTTTGGCATCCTTAAACACTTTTTTTTTGTTCAAAAACACCTTTTCATCAACAGTTTTTGAAAATGATGAAATGAATGACAAAGGCTTTAAGGAGGCAATCCTCGAGCAATCCTAAAATTGACTCTTGGATTGATCAATGTTTTAAATCCTCTAAATCTCGTGAATGTTTTGATTCACTTTTAGGGGAGGATGATGTGATCCAATTCAGCATCATGATTATCATGGCTATTCCACCCTTACAAGGGAAGAAACTTTCTAACTTTACATACATATATGTTTATTTCATAATTATTTTCATACATATAATATCTATGGTTATTATAATAACTTAATCATTAATATATGAGATATAAGTTATTATATACTATAGTCCACATTATTATATAATACATTGTATAAGTTCATTTACTTAGTTTATTTCTTTATATTATGCGTGTAGGCACATTCGGCCAAGACTTGGGAGCTGCATTAGAGCTAAATGGAGCATGAAACAGCAAGGAAACTCACATAGGGATGCTTAAGAGATCATAAGGATTCATCGATGAAAAGTTGTTTTGAGGCTGCGAGCTCATAGCTGGATTGAGCTGAAGATTTGAGCTACAAGATGAACTCATTTCAGCTGGGGAGTTGCACCATCATCATCACCACTTAGGACACTTCAAATATGTCCTACATCAAAATTTGTGAAATCGTACCTTTTCTCGAATAGTTGCCATCTCAAGAGGTACCTTTTCACAAGGAGCTGCCCAAACGTTCATCATGTTACAAGTCATCTAAGGTCAGCTCACCACCAGCTCATTCACACCCGAAGTACCTCAAACATGAAGGGTTACCTTTCTCAAACATTGTGACCTTTCATGAATGATGCTGCCCATGAAGATGCCTTTTCAACAAGGAACACATCGGTGAAGATATCACGCCTATTGGATGCTTATTCGGCCACATCACATGCCATACACATGAGAGCCTTTTGGCGCCAAGCATGAAGAGACACACCACCATTCGGCCAAAGGGAGAAAATGGCGCCAAGATGAACCAACATACATATTCGGCCAAGGGAGATGTCTTCCCATCCTTAGCCGAATCATTAAGGCCTTTCATGAAGAGTTAGCCGAACCATCACAAGCCCAAAGGACTTATTCATTCATCTCAAGCATTATGTATTTTCCTAGAGACATGTATCTAGCCGAAACAACTTGTAATCATTCGGCCAAGCCCTCTCATTTCCTATAAATAGAGTGGCTTGCCATCATTTGTACTCATCTCATCTCATATATAAAACATACTCTTGTGAGTTAATTTCTCTTCAAAGTTCTTTGTGAACTTTATCGATTAAGCAAGTATAATTTATATACTTGTGGCGTCATTCTTTCCAACTTGATTCCTAAATTCCTAGATTATTATCTAGTGGGTTGAAGACACTATCACCACCCCTCAAACTAGTTTGTGAAGACCGGGATTGTGCTCGTTAGCATTGTTTCCTCTTTGGAGAGTTTGAGATACAACATCACCACCATCTTCATTTCATCATCAACATCATCAACATCCTTCATCAAGACCATCATCAATCCCATAATTCCGCAGCCATCTCTATTCTTATTCTTTCATTCCATTACTTATATTATTATTCATTTTTTAAACCCATTATTAATCATATTTTCTTTCTTATTATTTTGCAGCCCAAGCTTATTAATTCAAGGACATCAGTACTTGTCAATCCTAGATCGGGACACAATAAGGCTATCTACTCTCTTCCATCAAAGCGTGTAGATTCGCCTTACGTCAAGCGGTAATCAGAGCATAGTTGGATTGACAAAAAAAGTGTCATTTGGCGTGCAAAGGAAAAAGAAGTTCAAAAGAAAGAAAAAGACAAAAAGAAGAAGAAAAGAAGAAAAGAAAAGAAAAAGAATTCAAAAAGAAAGCAAAGCCAAGGAAAGTGCTCTACCATAGCAAAGTACATCAAAGAGGCCATCTACATTTAGAGAAGATAACCTTATTGTTTCTTGAGAAAGGTTGCAGTAAGTGTTGTTTCTTGAATTGTAAGTCACCTCTTCCTTTTCTATCCTTTCATTTTCCTTGTCTTCAACAAATTTCTTTCTTTAAAAGACCTTTGAATCCTTTCTTCTACTTTTCCATTTCTATTCATTTTCTATCCTAACCTATTTGCAGCCGACGCACACAAAGGAAGGAATTAACTTGTTATAATCTTGAGTAAGTTCTTCGAAGGACTTAGCAAGAGAAATTTGAGTGGAAAAAGGCTATTGAGATAGTGAGATCAGAAGGGGAATTGTTAAAAGCCAAATATATATTCCCGAGAGTAAATACGAGTGTTGAGTGGAGTGATCTTATCTTTTCTTTGGAGTGAACTTGTGAGACTTTGTGAGTGTGCTGGTAAGGTTTATTTTTGTTTTATTTACTAACCATGTCTCAAAGTCCTAAAGGAAATGCAGGTCAACCCAACTTGCAAATGCAAGCACTGATTGGAGAAATGATAAGGATGTTTCGAACAGAATTTGATGCTCTCCATGAGAAACTAGACCAAAGACGAGATCAACCACAAACCAGAAACAATGATACTCCTCGGAGGCAACAACCTCTTCCAGAAGATGATGTCCCAAATCCTTATGATGAAGAAGAACCAGCATTGATACAAGGACCTAGGCGTGCCAATGTTGATGATAATATGAGCAACATCAAAATCAAAATTCCTCAATTCCAAGGAAAGACTGATCCAGAAGCCTATCTTGAATGGGAAAGCAAGGTGGAACATGTGTTTAGTTGCCATAACTATTCCAAACTCAAGAAAGTAAGATTGGCAGCTATGGAATTTGTTGATTATGCTTTGATATGGTGGGCTCAACTTACTATTACTCGGAGGAGGAATGGAGAGAGACCAATTTCAACATGGCTCGAAATGAAAGGTATCATGCGTAAACGTTTCATTCCTACTCATTATCATCGGGATATGTTTCAGAAATTACAGAACCTAAAGCAAGGCCAAAGGAGTGTAGAGGATTACTATAAGGAAATGGAAGTGGCAATGATCCGAGTCAATATTGAGGAGGATCGCGAAGCAACCATGGCTAGATTTCTTGCTGGACTCAATCCTGAGATTGCCAACACACTAGAATTGTATCATTACATCGAAATTGATGAAATGGTGCAAATGGCTATGAAAATAGAAAGGTAACTTCGGAGAAGATCTATCTCTCGTACTTCAGTGCCTACATCTTCAAGATGGAGTCCAAACAATAGTTTGAGGAAGTCTACCCCTATTCCTACCAAAGAGAAGGCTGAATCATCAAATGCTTCCCAAATTAATAAAGAGAATCGAGGAAAAGAGATCCCTGAACGAACAAGAGACATACGTTGCTTTAAGTGTCTTGGGAGGGGACATATATCCACACAATGTCCCAACCGAAACACCATGTTATTACTTGGAAATGGTGAGATTGAATCTGACCATGAAGAAGAAGAAGCTGCACCGACACCAACAGAAGTTGAGGAAGAAACCGAAATTGGTGCTCCGGTAGAAGGTGAAGCCCTAGTGGTCAAGAGAAGTCTAAGTGCTCAAATAGTAGAAGACGATGCACAAAGGGAAAACATCTTTCATACCCGCTGCCATGTGAAAGAAAAGGTGTTTTCATGATCATAGACGGTGGAAGTTGTACTAATGTTGCCAGTACCATCATGGTGGAGAAATTGGGATTGCAAACGTTGAAACATCCAATCCCTACAATTACAATGGTTAAATGAACGAGGAGAACTTAATGTCAACAAACAGGTGATGGTTCCTTCTCTATTGGCAAGTACAAGGACGAGGTTATGTGCGATGTTGTTCCTATGCATGCTAGTCATTTACTCCTTGGAAGACCATGGCAATATGATAGGAGGACCATTCATGATTGTTTTACTAATCAGTATTCATTCAACCATGGAGGGAAGAAGATCATCCTAACACCTTTGACGCCTAAACAAGTCCAAGTTGATCAAATCAGGATGAAACAAAGTGTTGAGGCCATGAGGAAAGGAAAATCGAAGTTAAACCAGGAATAAACATTCCAAAAACAGTGCTTATACCTCTAAGTGCTTGTCACAAAGATGCCTATTAACAAGATGCAAAGTTGATGCTGATTTTTCTAACCTTAACCAAACAAAAGTTTCCTTTGATTTGCAGGATGAACCAAGCAACACAATCCATCAATTTGGTAAACTAAACGATGTGATCTTTCAAGAACCAAAAGGTGCGACTATTGAAGAGCAAAGAATGGTAACTCTTCATCCAAAGGACGTGACCCATCAAGAATTAAAAACATGCCTATTGAAAACCAAGGGAATGATTTTTCATCCAAAGGGCGTGACTTATGAGGACATCACCATTCCAAGAGTCATCACCTTTCATGAATTAATGCAACTATCTATGGAAAGGGGCATGAATTTTGGAATACAAAAGGACATCAACATTCAAAGCCAATGTCTTCAATAGACATGAACTTTGAATCTACATCTTTCAGGAAGTATTTCTTAACTTTAATTTTGTTTGATCACATTCATACTAATGAAAGTTTTATTTCTTTCCAGATCAAGAACTTACAAGGCATTCTTTCAAAAGATATGAATCTTTTTATAAATGTACTTATCAAATGGAATGACTCAAGGAAAGGAAGATCTTTCGATTTGAGGACAAATTGATTAAAAGAAGGGGAGGATGATGTGATCCAATTCAGCATCATGATTATCATGGCTATTCCACCCTTACAAGGGAAGAAACTTTCTAACTTTACATACATATATGTTTATTTCATAATTATTTTCATACATATAATATCTATGGTTATTATAATAACTTAATCATTAATATATGAGATATAAGTTATTATATACTATAGTCCACATTATTATATAATACATTGTATAAGTTCATTTACTTAGTTTATTTCTTTATATTATGCGTGTAGGCACATTCGGCCAAGACTTGGGAGCTGCATTAGAGCTAAATGGAGCATGAAACAGCAAGGAAACTCACATAGGGATGCTTAAGAGATCATAAGGATTCATCGATGAAAAGTTGTTTTGAGGCTGCGAGCTCATAGCTGGATTGAGCTGAAGATTTGAGCTACAAGATGAACTCATTTCAGCTGGGGAGTTGCACCATCATCATCACCACTTAGGACACTTCAAATATGTCCTACATCAAAATTTGTGAAATCGTACCTTTTCTCGAATAGTTGCCATCTCAAGAGGTACCTTTTCACAAGGAGCTGCCCAAACGTTCATCATGTTACAAGTCATCTAAGGTCAGCTCACCACCAGCTCATTCACACCCGAAGTACCTCAAATATGAAGGGTTACCTTTCTCAAACATTGTGACCTTTCATGAATGATGTTGCCCATGAAGATGCCTTTTCAACAAGGAACACATCGGTGAAGATATCACTCCTATTGGATGCTTATTCGGCCACATCACATGCCATACACATGAGAGCCTTTTGGCGCCAAGCATGAAGAGACACACCACCATTCGGCCAAAGGGAGAAAATGGTGCCAAGATGAACCAACATACATATTCGGCCAAGGGAGATGTCTTCCCATCCTTAGCCGAATCATTAAGGCCTTTCATGAAGAGTTAGCCGAACCATCACAAGCCCAAAGGACTTATTCATTCATCTCAAGCATTATGTATTTTCCTAGAGACATGTATCTAGCCGAAACAACTTGTAATCATTCGGCCAAGCCCTCTCATTTCCTATAAATAGAGTGGCTTGCCATCATTTGTACTCATCTCATCTCATATATAAAACATACTCTTGTGAGTTATTTTCTCTTCAAAGTTCTTTGTGAACTTTATCGATTAAGCAAGTATAATTTATATACTTGTGGCGTCATTCTTTCCAACTTGATTCCTAAATTCCTAGATTATTATCTAGTGGGTTGAAGACACTATCACCACCCCTCAAACTAGTTTGTGAAGACCGGGATTGTACTCGTTAGCATTGTTTCCTCTTTGGCGAGTTTGAGATACAACATCACCACCATCTTCATTTCATCATCAACATCATCAACATCCTTCATCAAGACCATCATCAATCCCATAATTCCGCAGCCATCTCTATTCTTATTCTTTCATTCCATTACTTATATTATTATTCATTTCTTAAACCCATTATTAATCATATTTCTTTCTTATTATTTTGCAGCCCAAGCTTATTAATTCAAGGACATCAGTACTTGTCAATCCTAGATCGGGACACAATAAGGCTATCTACTCTCTTCCATCAAAGCGTGTAGATTCACCTTACGTCAATGTACCTATCAAAGAAACCCGAAAATTGATTTTGAAATTTTTAACAATTTGGGTTTTCCTTACGAGCAAAATTTGAAATATATGAAACATTTTTATTTTCTCAACTTTAGTGACCCTACTTACCATTCTTTGGTTTGAGACTTTTATTCGCATGCTCATGTGTCACCACTATTTTTGATGACATTACCTATCAGACCATTGTTTCTTACCTCATAGGTTATCATAAACTTTCAACCTTCCTTTTATCAGTGATGACAATGAAAAGGTCCTTTTCATCCTGAAATGTGTCTTATAAAAAATCGAGCCACCCTTTTCTCCCTTAATGATCGATTGTTCCATCTCATTGTTACCCATTGTATCCGTGCTCATGGCATAAAATTCTCTATAATTCGATAGAGCAGTGGATGTTTTGCATTCAACATAGTCACAAGCTTTACCTTGTCATTATGTTCTTCAACGACATAGTAAGTGTGATTAAATCGAAGGCTCGACCAAACCTTGTTTGTGGGATATACCTTAGTCACTTCTTTGAGCTTCTCGATATTTATACATCTTTTAAGATCGACACATTCCCTTCCGATGAGATGATCATTGATCGAGGCATGATGGCGAAGATCGACTATATAGAGGTTCCTGAGGGTTCCATGATTTGGTACCATAGTCGCCATGGAGAGCACATGGAGGATAAGAATGATCTAGATGAGCATATGGATGATGCACTTGATGGTGATGTTGGTGAGGAGCCCATGAGACCAGCTCATGTAGACTTGATACCTTTCGCATATTTCTTTCAAGCTTTTGAGGATAAGATGCTTCAGTCGATTAGCTTTCTCTAAGCCCATGGGGATTCCCACTTTGAAATGATCGAGCATCATCAAGAAGCTCTTAAGACTAGCACGATAGAGGAGGTCACAGTGATTCAGCACCAGCTCGATGGGTTCTCTTTACCTCATTCATCACCATCTTTGATCATGCATGTCATATCGTTTTTATCGAATCTTTAGACTTTTCTTTGATGTTTGGTATTTTGAACTTTTATTCGATAAATGGTTGATTTTTATGGATATTTGAACTTATATGAATTTGTTATTTTGGGATGTTCATGCTTTTGGTACCTTTATGCTTATTGTTGATTTTAGCTTATTTTAATTACTTTTTCTCCATTGTTATATGACACAAACATTGTTGAATTATTTTTTATATAACAAAAAGGGGGGAGAAGTAAGTATAAAATGAAAAAATGATTTTTCAAAATTAAAATTTGAGATTAAAAGTTTAACAAATTTTCAAATTGTTTCATTATTTTTTAAAGGGGCATTTTTTTAAAAACATTTTTTCAAAATGTTTTGTTAAATAAAAAACGAGGAGATTGTTGAATTAAATTATAATATAACAATAAATTGCAAATTTTGATTTTACACTTAATTCAATTTATAAAGAAATTATTAGAAATAATTTAAAGTCCAAATTATCTTCAAAAATATGTTTTAAATGTTTTCAAATTTAAATGCTTTAAAGTTAAGTTTCCAAGCTTTTTTGGCTCAAAAGATCAATCCCTTAAGAAAAAGATTGATCCCTTTGACCAAAGGATCGATCCACATGAAAATGTATTGATCCCTTAGATTCTAGTGTGTTTGTAATCGATCCCTTTACAAAGTGGATCGATCCCTCAAGGAAAAGGCTCGATCCCTTTACCAAAAGGATCGAAACCTCGATGAAAAGGTTCGATCCCTTCCCTTAAAGGGTCGTTCCCTTTCTTAAAACGGTCGAATTATTTGAAAAATGATCGATCCCTTTCACCAAAAGATTAATCCATTGTGCATTAAATGTTGTTTTGGTTGTAGGTAATGTCTATAATGATCCCCAATTGCTCCAAACAACAAGAATTGATAGAGAAGGTATAAATTGAAGGTCAAAACTTCCCAATGTCAACAATAATCATATTGAACAAGCCTACCAATGTCCGCGAATTATGACTACTAAATATGGTCACGAAATATGTGCAAGTATACACAATCGAACATGTTATACAGTGATGAGTGAGTATCTGATCCACATGAATTGCAGGAAGTTTATAAGTTCAGTCAAAGCAATTTACTATTTTACCTAAGTATATTTAGTGATGGTATATACAAATGAGAATGTTGTGGCAAAATGAAATGGATGTTGGTGGAAAAAGAATGAAAATGTAATGGAATATGATAGAAAATGGAAATGTCATGGTAAATGAAATTTTGTTTAGTGCAATCAAAATGAAATTGTAAAGGCAAAACAAAATGTAAATACTGGACTTTAATAAAATGACTTGACAATCCTCACACAACAAGTTACTATGGGAATGAATGAGATGAGTCACTTTCGAAACTTAAGTTTACTTCTCAGGATGGTCTTACTTCTATGCCTTATTTGCCTGACACAGTTTACTAATGGTGCCCTATGCTATCTCTAGTCAAGGGAATCGACAGGTTCAAGATGCCATGGCAAACCTATTGGCGTTAGCAAGTACAGGGATCTTAGGAAAGCACTAACATCTAACCTCTCGATCAAGCACTGATCCTTTTAGTCAATTGAAATCATATCCATATATCTAAGGTTGGATTAGGCCTAGTTACTACCTAGAACCCCTTGCTTATGTGGATCCTCCCTAGTTTCTCTCGAACACTAAGGACATGTTACTTAGTCATTCTCTCGAACACTAAGCAATCTCCTAAGGAATGACTACTCTCATAGATCCTACAACCTTAAGGAATTAAACATCATAAACAAAACAAATAACATTATACAAAAACAACCATCCATTAAACTAAAACTTAAATATCCATAAGGAAATCCCACCAAATAAGACTAGTTCATGGTGGGGTTCGAATATTCCAAGAAAAAAGGTATGAAATTAATTCGTTCCATACAACCCAAATAAGATAAATAAAACTAAACAACAAAAGGATGGAGGAAAAACCTTCAACGTGTGCTACCGGAACTCCCCTCGGCCACTACAAGTTAGCTTAGCTCGCTAGCTCCTCTCGGAAGCCTAGCTCACTACTTCCTTGAGCTTACTAATGGAGGAATGCCATGGCAAAAACGTTTGATGGAAAAAGGATGAACTTTTTTCTTCCAGCTTCCTCTTCACTATTTTCTCAAAAATTAAGTCCCTTAATCTAATGGCTTCATCTCCTATTTATAGTGCTGAATAAACCTAGGGTTTTGGGTTAAAATTTATAGGATACCCCAAGCTTGTTTAGTTCACGGGAGGGGTGAGCAGTTATGGCAGTGGTGCCCTCCAGGGAAGCTAGGCATGGACCAGACAGGATCAGCTTGTAGCTGGGCATGGTCCCAACATGATCAGATGACCTAGGTAGCAGATGTCCTTAAGCAATGGATAGTATTAAGAAAAATAAAAATACCATGGAAAGTTCAATTTCAAGCTGGTCATATGGGATAGAATTTCAGCCCTCAGCACAGTTTGCTTCAACACATTAGACTAGTTTGAGAAATCATGTACTGTCCCCTAGGGCAATATCCTTTGTATGAGTGTGTGTTTGTGATTGTATCAAGTCCATGCTTAACAAATCTAAAAAAAATTGTAAGTAAACTCTCTTATTTTTCCACGACATTTACAAGTTTACTCCGTATTGTTTTTTTACTGCTACTAGGGGAGTCAGCCCATCACACCTACTATCCAACACTCATGGTGAAAGGGAGCATACCTTCTACCCCCAAGCTAGTCAGGTAGAGTCATCCCATGACTGCTTTTATTCACTCATATGCCATAGCTGCCATTTATTAAATTGTAGTATCCAAGCAATACCATGGCATAGCGGAGTTTTCCTCTACATTTATGCCAAGCATTTATTCACAATTTCATTTTTCCATTAATTTTTTCATTTCATGCGGGGTTTTCATCATTCATTGTCAAAGTTATATTCCAAGGCATGCAAGAGTTCTATTATAAAAAATTCTAAGTTCCTTAAGCATGGAAAACATACAATCGTGTATCCAAAAGTTTTAAAAAAGCAAGTCCTAGAATTAGTTCTATTATCATCAATAGTCATGTACATTCAATTCTAGCCATAAAGAGTTCATTATCATCAGACATCATTAATTTATTAAAAAAACTAACTCGAACACTTACTAATGTCATGTCATATTCATTCTACTAATACTATCATGCAATGACTTGGGAACCCTACCACCCCCAAACTTTATAGAAGCACTGTCCTCAATGATGAATAAAAACTAAGACAAAACTATACTACATGTTATACAATGCAATACAAGGTACCTTGACTATTTATGGTGGTGGTGTTGTGGCTATTGTAAGAAGCAGGTGCTTACATAATGGGGGTGTGGCTAGAGTGTTTAAAGTATTATGATGGTACAATAGGGGGTGCTATGATCTTCTGGGATTGAGGTGAATTATGGTTTCTCTCGTTCAGACACCCTCTTCAAACAATGTCGACTCATGTGCAAAGGGAATTGCTATGGCCTTTCAGATTGTGTTGCATCCTGTGGCTTCGTGAGCTACGGTGGTGCTGTCAGAGTTTGTAGTTAGGGCTCAGTCTCTTTTCGCTCGGTTGTAGGCACTATGTGGATTGGGTCAACATCTCCCGACTCATCCTCGTTATGTAGTCTGTTGAGCATCTACTAATGTCATGGAATTCACATATGTTCGTAAACGTGTATCAGTGAAGATTGGAAGATCAGGAGCTACATGTAGAAGGAGCTCCATGAAGCATATTCCCACATCCTCATCCCATTGCTTGATATATAAAAAGAAGATCATCTAGTTGCTGGTAAGGTTCGCCACTTGATCTTGGGTCTACTTGGCCAAAAGTTTTGCAATTTACCGTGTCATTTGTGCAGATGGATAGATATAATCAGCAATGTCCTCATTTGTGCCAACACAAATTAAATATTCTTTCTAAGTGGGTGCAACTATTGTAGGGGTTTTACCCTTGTCCACATGCTTGAGAGTTTGTGTTTCCCAAAATATCTCAAATTGTTCTGGCAGTTTTGTCTCGTTCGATTGGAGAACTAATGTAGATCAAAATGCCCCACACAAATAACAGTTCCACCTTCAAAAGATTTTACCCTGACATTTCGTGTCATTCACATCAGATTTGTAAGACCTTTGCAGTAGTCCTCTCTCCTTCAAAGTGCTCTCTACATGAAGCTGAATGGTAGTGGAATGAGTTCTCTTTTCGCTCTTTTTTGCTGTGGCAACATGTAATCATTTGGGCAGCAAATTCGTTGAAGAGGTCAGGGTCATCCCTATGACAGTAGCCACCATCATGTTTGACCTTGTTCTTTCCTAAGCTATTTAAGTAAGGAAGCAAAACAACACAAACGAAAAAATTGATAATGTCACCATGCCACAAAATTGTTGCGGAAAATAATAATTTCTCATTAGGGAATGTTTCCATAATCTCCATTTCATTCTTTAATTCTTTTATATTTTCTAGACTTGATAGATAGGCAGTTACTTGGGGTTTAGGATGAATAAATTCAATAGAATCTAAAGGTTCAAATTTCGTACCTAATCTACTTATGGGTAAGCTAGACTCACTTATCTCCTGTGGAATATCCACGAGTTCTTCTCCATCTTCTTCATCGAGCTTTAAATGATTATCAGTGCATAAATATTTGTTGTGGTAAAATTCTACAACTTTCCTTTGGTCATCAACTCGTGTTGATGTGGGTTTTTCTTTAGCCATGGCAAAAAATTTCTTGTTTTCATTGGCTGCACTCCAAACCCTCATCCTTGTTTTCCAACCAATGTGAAACTTGTTGCACCTTCGGATCTTCATGCACAATCTCATGACCAGGCTCTCTGAGTGTCTCCCCTCAAACTTAGCATCTTTGTAGATTTTGATGCCACCTCTTAAGGTGAATGTACCATAATGCTCTATGTCTTGAGCCTTAGTGGCTTCAGTATCACTAGGTAGGCTTCCCTGTGGGCAAGAATGTAATGTCGTGGTAATTTGGCCAATATGACCCTCCAAGGCCCTCAAAGACGAGTTGTGGCTTTGAAGCAAAGCTTCTTGGCTTTTTATAAAGGTCGCATGGTCATGCAGCATGGTCTTTTGGTTGCTATAAAATCTTGCATTGTGGCCTCCAAAGAACATGCGTTGGATGAAGATGGCACTCCCTTGTTAGAATTATGCCATGGCATATTCGCTTGAAAACCTTGGGAGTCACTTATGTTCTGCTGTCTAGTGGGATGACTAGCATTACTGGTTCCTTGATTTTCCCAAGATAAGTTTGGACGCTGACACCATCTAGGATTGTAGGTGTTAGAGTAGAGATTGTTGTTTCCTTGATTGTAGTTCTCTCCATAGTCGATGGACTCCTAATTGGTCGGACACTTGCTCTCATGGTGATTGTCATGACATAATACACATACTAAGTTAGCTTCCTTCACTTCTTTCACCTCACTTGATTGTTACAAATTCTTCAACATATTGGTGATGGTAGAAAGTTGGGCGGACACAGAATCCGTAGTACCCAACTCAAATATCCCAGGCGCTTTTTACCTGGATCTAAGCCTTGAGGATGAAAAATGATAATCATTATTGGCAATTCTATCCAGAATGTTGAATGCCTCTAAAGGTGATTTTTCAAACAATGTCCCATTTGTCGAGGCATCTAACAACATCCTCGTGGGTGCATTGACTCCATTATAGAACATCACAACTTGAGTCCAGTCGTGGAATCCATGATTTGTGCACTTGTAAAGTAAACTTTTGTATCAGTCCCAGCATGCATACATAGACTCTTCATCACCTTGTTGAAAAGATGCTATGACATTCCTATGATGGTTGTTCATATTTGGTTGATTATACCATAGTAAAAAAAATTCACAAGTCTATCCAAGACCTTATCGAGCCAAAAGGTACTCTATTAAGCCATGCCCTTGTGATCTTTCAAAGAATATGGAAATAACTTCAATTTCAGCACATCTTCATGCACACCTTGTTGTCGAAAAGAGTCATAAACCTCCAAAAATGCCCGAACATGTGCCTTGCATCCTCATGAGAGCACCACTAAACTGTATAATCAAGTTCAACATGTCGAAAATAAGCAGTTTGAGCTCGAAGTGGGCTAACTGAATCTTGGGTGCCACAATTCCAGGATTTAGGTCATCCATGATAGGGTTTAAGCAATTTTAAATAGTACGAGGCCTAGCTACATTCCTAACATTCGGAATTATCTTAGTATTCTGATTTTCCTCTTGACCAATTCCTTGATTTCCAATTTGATACATCTTTTCTTGAGCACCTTGAGTACGCAAAATAAAATCCCAAAAAAGACAAGGAAAATAACAAGTTAAACAATACAAAAAAAAGAACAAGTAAAATAAAAATGCTATAACAAAATAATTACCTTCTAGTTGCCAATCCCCAATAATGACGCAAAAAACTTGTCTGCGAATTGTAACTACAAAATATGGTCGCGAAATATATGCAATTATACACAATCAAATAGGTAATACAATGATGAGTGAGTATCGTATCCATAGGGATTGGAGGAAATTTATAAGTTCAGTCAAAGTAATTTTGTATTTCACCTAAGTATAGTTAGTGATGGTATATACAAATGAGAATGCTGTAGCAAAATGAAATGGATGTTGGTGTGAATGGAATGATGGTGTAATAGAATATGGTAGGAAATTAAAATGTCGTGGTAAATTAAATTGTTTTTAGTGCAATCAAATGAAAATTTAAAGGCAAAACAAAATGTAAATACAGGACTTGAATAAAATGACTTGACAATCCTCACACAATAAGCTACTATGGGAATGAATGATATGAGTCACTTAAGAAACTTAAGTCTACTTCTCAGGATGATCTTACTTCTATGGTTATTTGCCTGATAGAGTTTACTAATGGTGCCCTATGTTATCTCAGGTCAAGGGACTCGACTGGTTCAAGATGCCATGAAAAACCTATTGGCGTTAGCAAGTGTAAAGGATCCTATAGGTCCAGATAACAGGATATGTCACGACAATACCTTTTAGCGATAGCACTAACATCTAACATCTCGATCAAGCACTCTTCCTTTTAGTCGATATAAATCCTAATCTTATGATTAAGGTTGGATTAGGCCTAGTTATTACCTAGAACCCCTTACTTATATGGATCTTCCCTAGTTTCTCTCGAATACTAAGGACATGATACTTAGTCATTCTCTCGAACAACAAGCAATCTCCTAAGGAATGGCTACTCTCGTATGTACAACCTTAGGGCATCAAACATCATAAACATAACAAATAACAATATACAAAAACAACCATCTATTAAAATAAAACTTAAATATCCATAAGGAACTCCCACCAAATAAGACTAGTTCATGGTAGGGTTCGAATATTCCAAGAAACAAGGCATGCAATTAATCCATTTCATACAACCCAAATAAGATAAATTAAAGTAAATAATAAAGGGATAGAGGAAAAGCCTTCGACACACGCTGTCAGAGCTCCCCTCGGCCACCACAAACTACCTTAGCTCGCTAGCTCCTCTGAGACGTCTAGCTCGCCACTCCCTCGAGCTTGCTAATAGAAGAATGTCATGGTAAAAGCGATTGATGGAAAAATGACAATCCTTTTTCTTCCAGGTGCCTCTTCACTATTTTCTCATAAATCAAGTCCATTAATTTGGTGGCTTCATTTTCTATTTTTAGTGGTGAATAAACCTAGGGTTTTGTGTAAAATTCCTAAGATACCCTCAAGCTGATTTCTTTCACGTGAGGGATGAGTATTTGTGGCAGTGATCCCATCCAGCACAACTGGGCGTAGACTAGACAGGATCAGCTTGCTATTGGGCATTGTCCCTATATAATCTGAATACCTAGGTGGCAGATGTCTCCTCTGGAGTGACTGGTGGTTGAGGGCACATGAAGACAAGGATGGTTGGCTTTTGAAAATATCATATTTTATATTTTCCACTTCCAAAATGTCGTCCGATTTGGCATTTGCAATCTACTCGACAGTCTAATCATGTCACCCCAATTCCCTTTTGCTTATCCTTGGTGCCAAATCCTGCACATCATCAAACAGAACACCTTCCCCATAACGCAACATCGTTTACAAAATAAAATGCCGTGACAAAATATATTTACACCACATGCAACTATATGCTCCTAAATTCATCTATATGATCCTATATGAGCTCTTAAACAGTCAATAACTTAAGTGAAAATGCCCTAAATATGGACTTTTTACGGAGTTATCAACCAACATCAAAGTTTTTTTGTGTGCTTAATTTGTCAAATTTATTATTGTAAATAAACTTGTGAATTGTTTATTTTGCTAAAATGCATATTAGGTGAGTGCTTAATCAGTGCAAACATACTTTCCTTGTGAGCTTTTCTCTTTTGTTTGCTAAATTTGAATTTATTCTTTGGAAAAATATGTACTTAAGATTTTGGGGTATAAACCTTGAAGTGTTTGTGGAATAATCATATTCACTAAGTAATGCAGATATAACTCAATTATCATAAGACTATGATAGTGAATATGCAATTTTGGTACGTTATGCCTGTGAACATCTGGAGAAAGATTTTTAAACAAGTCGTGTAGTTTGATTTTGTTATGTCTTTAAATTAGTATTAAAATTAATTTTAATAAATATGATTTTTCCCAAGTTATTTATGCATCAAACCAAACAACTAATTATCATATTGTTGAAGGATAAATAAAACAAATTAATAATTTAAACTTAATTAATAATTTAAACAAAATTAAAAAAATTAGAACATTATATTCGAATATTATTTAAAAAAAAGAAAATGGAGTTTGAGTAACTAAAAAAATACAATAAGGTTTTTCATTTCAAGAAAAAACAACAACTAATGATGCTTACGTTCACCCATAGCGCACCATGGAAGACGACTTGTCTGACAAGGATTCCTATGAATCAATCTATATTCATCGGCATCAACATCACTATCACCCTCATCAACATCATCACCATCACTATCACCCTAATCTACATGTCTAGTACCACCACTAACACTGGGACCAAAACTGGTATAGAAATTGCTCTACGGCACTGGCGTCTGCTCAACACTGTCAGAGTTGAAGTCTGTTGCCAATGGTGGAATATCTATACACGGAGGTGACGGATAATATGTTTGAACTGGTTTAGGAGGAAATGAGAAGGGACAATAAGTTTCGGATATAATAGAAATACATCAGAGAAAAAACGTTCGCCAGAGGTGTCATATGCTAAAATACTTGACTGAGTCAAGTATGTGAATGTAGGTGGTGTCAGCGGTATCTGATGCTCTACAAGTGCACATGCCATTCCCGATGATGAGAATGGTGTAAAACACATAACCCGTATACATCTTGAAATACGAGCCATAAATATCACATCAACTTGACAAACATTTACTGAGCATAAATGCTTAAAATTTTGTTTTGTTTTAAAATACTCCTATTTTAAACTTTAAATCTATTTCCTTAAAAGCATATAATTATAAATTAGTAGTTTTTCATAGAAAACAAAATTCATTTTTCAAGAAGAGATTAGACAATTTAGTTTCTTTTCGTGAATCAATTAGAGCTCCCTAATTTCTGCTAACTATTATACTCATGCATAATACTAGTAACACTAGTCTAGATAAAATAAAACAATCCTAGTTTATTATTACAAACCATTTAAAAGTAAATCCAATAAATAAAACTACAAACGTAATTATACATGCCACTAAAAGTCAAAAGTAACATCGTAGATGTCTTACTCATATTGATGAAAAATATGACTTCTAAAAAGATGCTTGAGAGGCTTCTCACTGCTCGTCCTTATCTCTATCATAACTTACGCATGAAAATATCACACGCTAAGTATAACTTAGTGAGGCAATAAGCTAAGGTGAGATAAAACATGAAAATATCATAAATATAAATAACATAATTTAAATAAAAAATTAAACTTTCAAACCGACTTATTCAAGACAATTTCTTCATCGTAACCTAATATTCATCTTAATTCATGATTTCATAAAGATCCTAATGAATAATATCAGATAAATTACCATATAATGTTTTCTATTAAATTGACACCATTCATAACTTTCATATTCATTTTCATAGCCCAATGCATATTTATGAGAACACAAGGTACGTGAGTAGAACATAAGTTGTGCATTGGGCATATCATGGTGCTAATCTTAACTGAAACATATAATGCACTCCAAGTGCAATCATAACATGAGCACCAACAATGCAGATCATAATGTACATGAATGTACCATAACTTAACTAGAAAGTACTCAACTTAATGGCATGTCAAATGTACCTACGACTCTCAATGCAACATACAATGGGCTTATATATTATAATAGAATTATTATAATCAATGTTTAAAAATCATAAACCTTTAAAATTAGCATCATAAAAATCATACTTGGGTAGGTCATACCCTAAATCACATATAAAACTTATTGAAAATATTATAGAAACCATCCATAATTTAAAGTTATAAATCATAATTGAAAATAAAATGAGGTTGACTTATCCTAAGTCGTCCTTGATCATAATAATTAAATAAATAAATTGCACTCACCTTTGCCTCACTGTCGATCCTATATATACTAATTCTTTACTCGCACGCTTTTTCCTTTCCTTTCAGATTGTTAGGTTTATAGTGATTTTACAATGTCATATAATAACAAAAAAAAAATATTCAACTATATGTTAATATCGAACTAACATAATCTAAATTTAATAAAATAAAAGTCTATAAATATAAAATTGATATCAAGCTAAATCATATTTTTATCATTCATCATTCAACTTTTACTAATCTCATAATCAAGCCACTTATTCTGAATTCTTGCTAGAATTCACCTTATCTTTTCCATTCAATTCATAATAGCCCTTCACTATTATGATTGTTTCACATTAAATACTGGGAAAAAATACACCACCTTAACAAAATGCTCAAATCAATACTTTGACATTCAAAAACTTGCAATTTCATCATAAACTTTCTTAGACTTTTCAATTTCAATCACTTACTTTAATTAACTTACAAATTGCTCCCAACTCTTAATCAAACTCTAAAAATCAGCATATTAATAAAATTTCCAGCATAGTAATATATTTACTCTAATGATACTTTCACATTTAATTAACTGTAATCAAATCCTTATTTTCCAAAGACTTTTCGAATTCCACCCAAAGTTTACCAAATTTGCAATTTGGTTCCAACAAATTTTCTAACTTATATTTCCAGCATTTCAAATATTAAAATTCACCCTTGAGTACTTTAACTATCACATTTATGCAATAATATCCAATAATTTTCAAAACTTGCAAATTAGCCCTTCTACTTTCTCAATGCTCCAAATTACTCAAAATTAATCTTCAAAACTTATAGAATAATTTTAATACTAATTCTAGACCATATGAAATTTTACAATAAAATCCCCTATTTTTTTCCTTGTATGGCTGAATACCTCTAGTACAATAAAGCTTGATTTACATTCAACTTCGAGCATGAGTTAAACTTCTTCACAACAAATTCATAATATTTTAACCTTCATAATATCAATTTGAACCAAAATCAGTCAATATCAATAAACCCTAGAAATAGACGAACACTATATAAGCATGTAGAAATAATTTTAATAATCATACATGCCTTAGAATTAATCTCCAACCTCAAAAACATAAAAATCCTTAATCAATTCTTCAGAATCATAAAACCCTAATATAAACCCCTAATTTTCAATCTCAAAACATAAGCTTCTTCACCATGTAATATTTATACCAAATGATAATGAATTTCATGTAGGTTAATTCTCAATCTAATAGCATGATCCAAAAACTAATCATGTAGCTTTAAAAATATAAATAAAATTCTTACCTTAGCAACAATGATAATTTCGACTAAGAGAGAGGACAAGATGAACACCACAACTACCAGCTCCAAATCATACGTTGGGTAATTCCGTTATTGTGTCTTTAGATGCCTTCAAGCATAGGCTACCACTTTTTTATTCTTGCATTAAAACACATCCTAAACCATTGTAGATCACATAACCTTTGTTGAATTTTGGGTGTACTAAAATTAGAGCTTTTGTCAAAATCTTTTTAAGCGTATCAAAATTTTCTTGGCACTTTCCAGTCAAGACAAATGATACATATTTCTTGAGCAGCTTGGTAACTGGAAAAGCAATTATCGAGAAATTCTTCATGAATCTTCGATAATAGCCAGCTAATCCTAAAAAACATCGAACCTTAGAAACATTAGTTGGAGTTTTCCACTCCATAATAACTTGTACTTTATTGGGATCTACTCTGATTCCCTCATATAAAATTATGTGACCAAGAAAAGCAGCGTCTGACAGCCAGAATTCACATTTTGAGAACTTAGCATAGAGCTTTTTATCCCGTAATGTCTAGAGTATAATGCAGAGTTGTGTGTCATGCTCTTCTTTGGCCTTAGAATACACCAAAATATCATCAATAAACATAATCACAAAGTAATCTAAATACGACTGAAACACCCAATTCATCAGATTCATAAACACTGTTGGAGCATTAGTTAGTCTAAATAGTATCACTACGAACTCATAGTGACCATATCATGTTTTGAAAGCCATCTTCAGAACATCTTCCTCTTTAATCTTTAACTGGCGATGCCCTGATTGAAGATCAATCTTCAAAAATACTGAAGCACCCTTGAGCTGATCAAATAGATCATGGATCCTCATAGGAGGGTACTTATTCTTTATCCTCACTTTATTCAGCTGACGATAATCTATACATAACCACATCTATTCATCCTAAATTGTAACAAAGAGTATCAGGTGCACACCACAGAGATATACTATATCTAATAAAACCTCGATAAAGTAGCTCCTACAATTATCCTGAAGCTCTCTAATTTCTATTGGAGCCATTCAACAAGGGTCATCAAAATAAGAGTAGTACCTAAAAAGATAACAATATTAAACTCCACTTCACGATCAGGAGGTACTCCGGGTAAGTCATCAAGAAATACATTTTGGAATTATCAAACTTTCGGAATATCCCCATTCAAACTTTATATGTCCGAGTATCAGTCACATTTACTAGAAAAGTTGTACAACCTTTTTCCATCATTTTTGTTGCCGTCATTGTTGATATTACGTTCGGTAATGATTTCACTTTTTCTCTGATTACTATTATTTTGAAGCCTTTTGCATCCATTAACACCGTAAAAAGCTATAATTCGTGCCTTTTCACTTAGTTTATTGATTGTTCAAAAGCTCATTTCAGTTCACATAATGCATTCATTCACATTTGGTGGTGCTATGTTGTTTTGACTTTTATTTTTTCTAAAATAGATGTTGCTTGAGGAAAGTTACTTTGTTGTGGTAATGTGCAGGTAGCTTAAGGAAAATCTATTGGAGAGGATGATTATGCTGCAACATAAGAGACATCATTTTTGGGTGCACTAGAAGACAAAAATAGAAGATATTTTAATTTGGCATCCCACATGTGATACCTTCCAGCTGAACCCTACACGTGAAGGGTATATTCCAATAGGGTGAAATGAGAATGAGGGCTTAAAACCCTCATTTTCTAAGGGGAGAAAGAACGCCACATTAAGGGGGAGAAAAAAGGGCATGGGATAAGAAAGAGAAAAAAGAGGCGGTGACTCTTCAACCCTCTCTTCTCCAGCGAGGTTACCTCTATTGTTGAAGCTCCAAGGGGATAGAGCTTGCTGGACTTTGTGAGAAGCAGCAGTACTAGGGCAGTTCATGGTATCCACTACAGCTCTTAGCTTGGGAGTCTTATTCCCTCATTTTGTTGCCTTTATTTCTTCCATTTATTTATGAATTGGATGTATTAAATGAATGCTTATTGATGCTTGTTACCCAGCCATGAAGTAAATTAAGTTGGCTTGGGTTTGTTTTGGATGAACATATTTTTCTTTTAATGAATGTCATATCATTTTTCAGTTTACCTTATACTTTGTTCACTAATTTATTGCTTGGATACGTAAGATATTTTGAGAGATAGCCTTTATCTTTAATTGATGCTTAATATATATAGAATTAAGCTTATATCTATATGAACAATGGGTGAATCTTTTAAGTATAACCCTAAATTACCTTAGAGGTAAGGAGTAAGTTTCAATGACTAAAAGAAGTGAGCTTAAACGATAGTATTTTGGTAAGGTTTACGCCAGAGGTATCGCTTTAGCATTATTCTGTCAGGTTTCTTGCTAGATATTGTTTAGAAACACCTTAGAAAACTCCGTCGAGCATTATGTAAACTAGAAATTATTTACATTCATTAAGGTCAAGACATATGATTCCAGGATAAACCTAGTTGTTTAGCCTTATTGACAGTTTCTTTAGTATGAGGTGAGATCATGTTCTTATTTCTATGTCATTTCTCATTTAATCTTTGCTTCAGCAATTTATTACAGTTGACACTTACCTCAACCATCATATTCATTTATTCATATCACTCTCGTTTGTTTATTTTTATTCCAAGAGCATATCTTTACTCGAAATCCCTCTAATCCTTGTAGGAATGATACTCACTCATTCTTTATTACTTGTGTGACTGTGTATACTTGTACAAATTGCATATCAAATTTAGCACCCTATCATATGCAACAAGTTTTTGGTGTTCTTGTCAGGGACTGCCAAGTGGTGATTTTAAGTGTTGTTTATGCATTGTTTTGTTTCTTAGATTTTGCATAGATTTAGTAGTTATTTTTTTCTTTTAGGAGTTGTACTATTGTATAACCTGAAGGTTTGTTGAAGAACCCTTATTTCTATTAATACCTGAAATCGAGAAGTTTTTTCAACAAAGAAGACGCGATCAAGCCATGTACGGAGTCAGAAATCAAGGTGAACCGCAGGTTAAGGATCTGAAAAATCCTGATGCTACAGTGAATCCTAATGAAAGAGTTGTTACTCATCCATGCGCTATCATATATCATTTAAATACCATTTTGGATGATTTAAACCCTAGTATTTTAGCTCTCGAGGTTCAGGGAGTACACTTCTAGTTAAAGCTTGTTATGTTCAATATGTTGAACTTGATAGGATAATTTGGAGGCATGCCGAATGAAGATGCAAGGCAACATATTAGAGCTTTCTTGGAAATCTGTGACTCCTTTAGATAACAATGAGTACATGCAAATGTATTGAAGTTCAAGCTATTTCCGTACTCCTTGTGTGGCAGCGCTTAAGCATGGTTAAGTGGTGTTCCATCTGGTTCAGTGGAATCATGGGTAGACTTGTGTAAGAGTTTCTTGTTACGTTACAACCCACCCAACATGAATATCCAACTAAGGAATAACATCGTATCCTTTTGCTAAGGAGATGATGAATCCATGTACAAATGTTGGGATAAATATAAGGGGTTGTTACATAAGTGTACAAATCATGGGTTTCAAGATTGGACACAAGTGGTTATGTTTTATAATTATGTTAATATCCCTATAAGAATGATGCTTGATGCCTCATCAAATTGAATTTTGTTGGACAAATACATTGAAGAGGCCTTCAATATCTTGGATATAATCGCATATAATGAATATCAATTCCCTTCTTCAAGACTTAGAACATAAAGGAGAACTTAAGGTACTTTTGAATTAGATGACAATGATTTTGTTTCAGCTTAGTTATCCACCATCACCAATATGCTGAAGAATTTGCAATGCACGAATAAAGTAAAGGAGGACAAGGCTACAAGTTATTCTTTTGTTCTATGTCGTGGTAACTATCATGCAAGTGAGTGGCAAAAAAACCACGATTCTACTAACTACATGGGAAATTTTAATCGAGGTAACCACAATTCATATTCAAACAATTACAATCCAAGGTGGAACTATCACTCTAACTTCTCATGGAGAAATCAAGGGACTAATAATGCAAGTACTTCAAATTGAAAGCAGACTGTGACTGAACCCCTAGGTTTCCAACAAAATATGCCATCGTAAAATGCAAACAAGGGGTTAGCATTCTCTTCGAGCATTACCTCTTTGGAAGCTACTATGCATGAATTCATGGCTACCACAAGAGCGCTAATGTAAGATTATAAAGTGACTATAAATAATCATGGAGTCTTGTTGCAAAGTCAAGGAGAATCATGATGAGCATTGGAGACTCAAGTGGGTCAGATTGGGCAAGCATTGCAAGTGTGTCCTCAATGAAGTTTGACTAGTAACACTGAAGTCACTAAAGCTATAGGAAAAGAGAAGTGTAGTGCTCTTACTTTATGGAGTGGAACACAAATCAACAAAGGAAATAAGCTTGAGGGAAAACATTGTAGATTCAGCCCTCAATTTGGTTCAA
The DNA here is from genome assembly GCF_006381635.1 of Hibiscus syriacus. NCBI lineage: Eukaryota > Viridiplantae > Streptophyta > Magnoliopsida > Malvales > Malvaceae > Hibiscus > Hibiscus syriacus. The sequence continues at coordinate 2,875,287 of NW_024062054.1, forward strand.
GAAGTACCTGAGTTACAAGCTGAAGAGGTCCAGGATCAAGACAGTAGTAAAAATAGACAAACAAATCTGCTGATGAAGACAAAAAGATGCTACATTATAATAAAAAAATTCACCTGTTGTTCAGGACTTTAGACCTCCACCACCTTTTCCTCAAAGGTTGAAGAAGCAATATCAGGATCTTTAGTTCAATATATTTGTTGATGTTCTTGACCAGTTGTACATTAATGTTCCTCTTCTTGAGGCTATTTATCAAATGCCTACATACAAAAAGTATCTAAAGGACATTTCCACGAGAAAGAGAAAGGTAGTGTGGTATGAAATTATTGCTACAGCAACAAAAGGTTGCTCTTGCTAAACAAATTGCCACCAAAGCAAAAAGACCCTAGCAGTTTCATCATTCCTTGTACCATTGGATTTGTGGGAAAGGCTTTGTGTGATCTAGGTATAGTGTTAACTTGATGCCTAAATCTATATTTTTGAAGCTGGGGATGAGACAAGCTCGCCTAACCACTATCATTTTTCAACTTGCTTATCAGTCACATGTTAGACCTGAATGAAGGATCGAGGATGTATTAGTAAAGTTGAATAAATTTGTTTTCCCAACCGATTTTTTTATTCTTGATTATGAAGAAGATGTTAATGCGCCCATTATCTTGGGACGTCCATTGTTAGCAACCAGCCAAATTTTAATTGATTGTGAGAGAGGTGGATTCATCATGCGAGTTACTGACTAGAGAATCACTATTAGTATGTTTAACACTCTCAAGTACACAGATGATCACGAAGAGTGTCAATATGCTCTTGATATGGAGGAAATTATGGAAGAATGAGCAGAAGAATTATGCTATAGCAAATTCATACAGATTAAGGATTTTGGGGAACTAAACAAATATATAGATAAGGAGTTTGAAGATTTTCCTTTGGAGGTGCAACAATCTAACCTGCTTGCAACCAGGCTAGGTAGACATTTTGAATATTAGGATTTCACTAAATATACCCTCCACACACAACCATCCCTTGAGCTTGCTCCAACTTTGGAAATAAAGCCTTTGCCATATCATCTTAAGTATGCATATTTGGGTAACAATGCGACATTCCGTATAATTATTTCTTTGAGTTTTGAGCCTGAACCAGAACGTAGCTTGATTAATGTTTTAGCATAGAATAAGAAAGCCTTAGGTTGGACCATGGTTGACTTGAAGGGGATAAGTTCAACCATTTGTTGCATAAGATTTTACTGGAAGATTACCATAACAATTCTGTTGAGGATCAAAGGAGGTTGAATTATGTTATAAAGAATGTGTTAATGAAAGAGATTATCAAGTGTCTCGACATTGGTGTTATTTATCCTATTTCCAACATTTCATGGGTTAGTCTAGTACAATGTGTACCAAAGAAAGGTGGCACCATTATGGTTAGTAATGATGACAATGAGCTTTTACCTACAAGAAGTGTCACAGGGTGGAGGATATGCAAGGATTACCACAAGCTCAACAAGGCCACCGAGAAAATCACTTCCCTCTTTTATTCATCGATCAAATTCTAGATTGGTTGGCAGGGAAATCTTTTTATTACTTTCTCAATGGGTACTTTGGTATAATTAGATTTCTATAGCATCAAAAGATAAAAATAATACCACAATTACTTGTCCCTATGGTACATATGCATTTCGAAGAATACCCCTTAGGTTGTGTAACGCTCTAGCCACTTCTCAAAGATATTTTAGGGCAATACTTTCAGATATGGTGGATGACTTTCTTGAGATTTTTCTGTATCTGGGGTAACTTTGATTCATGCTTATGCAACCTCGCAAAAGTGCTTAAGCATTGTGAAGAGGTTGACTTGGTTCTCAATTGGGAGAAATGTCACTTCATGGTGATTGAGGGGACGATTTTATCCTATAAAATTTCCAAGAATAGGATTGAGGTAGACAAGGCAAAGGGTGAAGTGATAGAGAAATTACCTCCCCCTACTATAGTAAAATGAATTCGAAATTTCTTGGGACATAAAGGGTTTTACAATCAATTCATCAAGGACTTTTAAAATATCTCCAAGCCTTTACTTTACTGCTACAATAAAATCATGCCTTTATTTTGAATGATGATTGCTACAGTGCATTCAAAGAACTCAAGGAAAGACTCATTACAACTCCTATAGTTGTTGCACCTGATTGGACCTGAGCTTATGTGTGATGGAAGTGATTACGTAGTGGGAACAGTGCTAGGCCAACATCAAGGTAAAAATTTCCATGTCATTTATTATGCAGTTTAGGTCTTACTTGGTAGGTAATAGGGTTATCGTTAAAACTAATCATTCGGCCTTAAAATACCTAGTGACTAAAAAATATGTAAAACATAGACTTGTTAGGTGGATACTTCTTTTACAAGAGTTCGACCTATAAGTGAAATATAGGAAAGACACCGAAAATCAAGTAGTCAATCACCTTTCTAGGTTAGAAAATGAGGGCCATAGCAATAAAACTCTTGAAATTAAAAAGGAATTCCCTGATGAGAAAATATTAATTGCCACAACAATCCTATGGTATGCTGACATTTTCAATTTTCTTCTTAGTGGTTTTTTGCCTCCTGATTTGAACAGCCAGGGTAGGAAAAAGTTCAAACATGATGTGCACTTCTACTATTGGGATGAAACTTATTTGTTCAAGTAGTGTGCTGAAAAAATGTTTCGACGATGTGTCCCCAAAAATGAGCAACAATAAATCATTTTTCACTACATTGAAGCACCATGTGGAGGGCATTTTAGAGGTACTTGAAATGCAACAAAAGTCTTTCAATCAGGATTCTATTAGCCCTCTTTGTTCAAAGATGAGCAAGACTTTTAAAAGGCTTGTGACAAGTGTCAATGCACGGGGAATATCTCTGGGTGACATGAAATGCCACTACAAAAAATCCTAGAGGTAGAACTTTTGATGTTTGGGGTATATACATTATGGGCTCATTATCTTCTTCTTTTAGAGACTTGTACATTTTTGTTTGCCGTCGATTATGTCTCCAAGTGGGTCAAGGCAGTATCTACTCCTACGAACGATGCCCAAACAGTATTAAAGTTCCTTCATAAGTATATTTTTACAAGGTCTAGAGCCCCCAGATCCATTATAAGTGACGAGGGAACCCACTTTGATAACAAGCTAATTTTCAAAACAATATAGAGGTATGTAGTAAGGTACCATATTACTATAGCATATCATTCACAGACGAATGGGCAAGTTGAGGTCTCTAATTGTGAAATAAAGAAAATATTAGAGAATATTGTAAATTCAAAGTGGAAGGATTGGTCTCCAAAGCTTGATGAAACATTATGGGCTTGTCAAACAGCCTTTAAAACACCACTTGGAATGCCCCCGTTAAAGTTAGTTTATGGGAAAGAATGTCACCTCTCAGTGGAGCTCAAGCATAAAACATTTTGGGCTATCAAAAAGTTTAATATGGATGCCTAGTTGGCTGGAAAAATATGGTTACTAGAGTTGAATGAAATGGAAGAATTTAGAACTCAAGCTTATGAGAATGTAAGGTTATACAAGGAGAAAACAAAAAGTGGCACATCAAACATCTTTTGACACGACATTTTCATGAAGGAAAATAATGGTTACTCTACAACTCCAAGCTAAAACTATTCCCTAGGAAACTCAAGTCAAAGTGGTCAGGCCCATTCCAAGTTCACAAGGTTTACCCTCAAGAAGCAGTTGACATCAAGAATCTAGAGGATGGTATAACCTTCAAGGTCAATGGTCAAAGACTAAAGGATTACAATGGTGCTCATATTCTGTGTGATAAATCTTTTGTCCTTCTCCATGATGCGTCAGAGTTTGATTTATTTTCCCTTTTTTTTGTTTTTTATTTTGCTATAGCTTATTTCTATTATTAAGGTAGCTAGTACATACATAAATATTTGTTGTTATGCTTGTCTTTCAGTTATTTATTTAACCCTAGTTTTTAATGGCTTGTATTGTGGATAGAGTAACTTTCTAATTTGAGTTAGGGTTTTGTCTTTACCCTAATTGAACTAGGCAAAAAGATAAGGAACTTGCTCTTTAAATTTAGGGTTCCATGAAGTTTAGAAACAAAAAGGGGGAAAACTTTTTATCTTTTCACTTTTTATAGCCCCACCAAATCCTTAAAAACCTTTCAATTATTATTTTTTCTTTCCTCTTTATACCTTGCATTTAAACTCAATCACATCCTAACTCTTCCCCAAAAATCTCTTCCCCTCACCTTCATTATTAACCCCACCACTTTTTTTAGTTTTATTTTCATAACTCTTTTTCTTCAACCTTTTTTCTTATTCCCTTGCAAGAAAACCCTTTTCTTTTCCCTTTATTGTTTTCTCTTTTCTTCATCACATCAAAACCCTAAAAGTATCAACTTTCTTTTTGTTTCTCTTTCATAATGTTATGATGCAAGAATGTTACTAGCACATCTCGTGCTCCTCAAACCCTAAGAATCAAACAATTTATTTATGAGGAAACACAATAAAGGTTTAAGACCTTCAAGGATAGGAAGTTATATCTTGAACAAGAGCTGATTTTTCCCTTTGATAAAGAGGAGGTTTTGATGATGAAGTGATTGAGATTATCTATAGTAAAAAATGGAACACCTTTACTTGCCATCCTGGTTCAGTCTTTTCCATATTGGTATGAGAGTTGTATGATCATCAAATGAGTTCCACACAGTCTGGTGTGGTGGTAAGGGGTGTTAACGTTGAGCTCACTACTGCAACAATCAACAAATTCTACTTTTTGAAGGATGTAGTTGACCTTCACACTTCTTTTGTTGAAAATGTTACACCTCAAACTCACCAAGAATTCTTGGAGGACCTTTGTTTCATAGAAAGTAAGTGGATGATGTTCGTTGTAAAGAATAAGATGACAATGGCAAGAGCCAACCTCAAGCCCGAGCCAAACTCTAGAATCACTTTCTGAAGGCTTGATTGATGCCAACTTCCCATCATACCATAGTCTCACTGAAGAGGATGTTGCTTTTCCATTCCATTATCAAGGGTCGATCTATTGGTGTGGGAAAACTTATAATGGATGAAGTTTATGGGGTTTAAAAAGGAAGGCAAGCTTTTTGGTTTTCCAAATCTAATCATTACTTTTTGTAGGTCGAATCATGTCTATGAGGATTGTTCGGATGAAACCCATGATGGAAAGGAAGGGTTAAACCCAAAGAAGATCCCATGCTTGAGGGGATTCAACCAAGATGCTCCACATGAAAAACTGGATGGTGGAGCCAAGACTTTTTCTACAAAAAGACTGGCCTCAGTAAATGTCTCCATTCGTAAGACAAATCAGGAGTTAGAATAAATTAAGCACAACCTCCACATCTTCTTCACTTATGTGAATGAGCGAGATGCAGTGCTAAATACTTATTTTAAAGAGATGATACCTCATGCATCTGATGACTTCCCTCTATTCTCATAATCATTGTTGGTACCACCACGAGCATGCCACCCTTTAACAGATATCCCAGCCACTATGCTAAAAGAAACTCAAGCTCCAGTTCCACCTGAATCCCCTTATAAAGAACCCTAGTAGTAAAAGGATAAAGGGAAAGCCCCTATGCACCCTACTCCTAAGCCAATAGTTGAAAATGATACCATCACTATTGAGAGTGACAATGATGCCCATGTAACCCTACTACTGAACTTGTAGCAACGCAGTCAGTGTCTACACCACCTACCAAGAGTCGATTGAAACGCACTACTAGTCATATATGGAATCCCCTTGAGGGCAATGCTAATTCAGAAGATGACCAAGATCCCTCAACAGCTAAACCAGAGCCACCCATCCCAGCGCTTAGAAAGAAGCGAATCAAGCACATGGATACGAATACACCGTTACCACAGTAAAGCATTTTCCTTTTCCATTGCATTTCATGTATTTTAGTTATATACTTTTTCTGTTTTCATGCATTGAGGAATATGCCTCCTTTAAGTTTGGGGGAGGTAGTGTTCGTAGATAGGCATTTGTATATGATATTTGTTAGCATAATGTTTGCTATGGCATTAGTTTACTTTTAAGCTAGTTTTTTTTGGAATGAATTAATAATGCCCGATGATGAGAATTTTTTATGGCTTTGATTGACTTAATGTACATGATTGGTGAGCTTGATAGTATCAACTTTAGGTTTTGATTGATTACTATTATTTGGACACAAGTGTATGCTTTCTATGCTTAGGAAACTTAGAAATTCTTTTAGGAAAGAACTCTTGCATGTGACATCTTATTATATTAATTAATTGAATTGAATTGTTGAAACTCCCTCATGTTATGTTATGAATTTTGTTGAATTGCAAATAAATGCTTTGACATAACTGTAGAGGGACACTCCTCTATGCTACAACATTGTCTGGATATCGCATATCAATAAATGATAGTTGGATGCATATGAGTGAATGAAAGTAGTTACGGGATGATTCTACATGACTAGCTCAATGAAGGAATGTTTGTCCAAGCTTAAAGATGAGTGGTTTTTGAAGTAGTTTACCATAAAAAAAGTAGAAGACTCGAAGAAACTTTGGGCTCATCAGTCCCCCAATAAATAGTATAGATGGCGGCCACCTCTCTTTGACCATTCTCACAAGTATCGCATGGTGTGGACAGCATGTCAAAAACATGTTCGGTTAGTTTAGACATGGGTTTCTTCTCAACGTATTGTTCCGCTATTTTAAATATAATGTTAAAATTAATCCATTAATTTTTGTATAAATGATTATTTTGATTCGTATTTTTAAATCATATTAACTTTTGACGTTCAACGTTTAAGATTTGGTTAAAATAGTGATTGTCGGATGAAAATTTTTAGTTAATTAGCAAGTGATATATGTTCCTGATATGACATTTTGATGATGTAGCATATGCGACTTCACCGAAAGTGATAACGTGAAATGAGTTGTGTCATTTAAAATAAGGGCATTATATATGTCATGTCATTAATTAAATACATGTGAAATTCTCATATCACATACATGTGATAATCATTAATTAATTGACAATTTTTATCTATAAGAATCTATTTTAACTAAAAATTAAAATACACCAAAAAATAATAGATGTTAAAATAATCCTATAGATAATATTAGAGATTAATTTATCGTCTTTTTATAATGATAACAATGTTAACCAGCCATAGGAAATTTTGATACATTTTGTTAATAGGCTAAGTTATACAGTCAAATATCTCACTCAGAAGTTATTTTATACCATAAAAGATGCACCAAATGTATTTGAAATGATAATTAAATTACATCGACTACAATATTACAAATAGTTAAAGATTTAGAGTCACCAAAACATGATGGATAGGAATGATTTTTCGATCAGTAATCTTTTATATATAAATGAACAACAGTAGTAGGAGGGGACATATTGGATTTACATAGCCACCAAGCCATCAATTAATTGACTTCATATTACTTGATATCGGCATAGTCGAAATGCTACTATCCACATTGCAAAACGATGAAGAAGACGATGGCACCGGAGGTGAGTGACGCCTTGGACCAACTCTAATAGGTCCTATGTTACTCGAGCCGATCAAGTAATGGAAGTTGAGCTTAGCTTTTGAGCCACGGATCTTGAAAGCCGCTCTCTCATAAGCCAAAGTGTATCTTCGGGAATTTCGTAAGGCCCTAGCCAAACCCTCAAACCATTCTTCTCCAGATCCTGTATCTCCGCCTCGTACCTTCCCAACAATCTCCTCCTTACCCCCTAAAATGCACCATTTTCCCACTGGCCACCGTATCATTTGTCAGTCCACTTACCTCTCGCAGCGGTTCCTCTACTTTTCCAGGTGGAGGACACGCAAAGCTAAAGTCGTTGTCAAGATTTAATGGTAGACTGGAATTCTTGAGGAGAAGGCTGGTAAAACTGGAAGTAGTCCCGCCATGTAAAAACGACCAGTCAAAAGAAACGACACCTTTTAGAAAAGTTAAAGAAGGTTCAAAATCACCGACCATAATACGGTGGCTAATGGAGTCCAAGAGGGCAAGATCTTCGGATACTGAACTACTCTCAGGTTGATCAGCCGACATATCCTTCTTCAACCGTAGGAAACCAAGGGAATTAAGCAAGCTAGTGGTTTGTGTAATAGGAAACCGATGAAGAACAGAACCAAAAGCTGGTAAAAGCTTATATATGGTCGGACTGAGAAGGGTTGTGTAATGCCCTAAATATCGAATTAAGGACTTTATTGAAAATATTTAAAATTTAGGATTAAAGTGATTAAATGATAAAAGATGATAAATGAGTTGGATCAGTGGTTTAGACTAAATTGTAATAAGAGATGATTAAAATGACATTTTGTTCATTTGAAATAAAATGAATTTAAAATTTATTCTCATTAAGGTATTAAAGTAAAGAAATAAGGGGAAAAGTGAGTTAACTAAGTCAACTCTTTTTCTTCTTCTTCTTTTTCATGTGGATAGCCCTCCTTCATAGCTAAAGGTGAGATCTCAATTTACTAGATTATTATTTTGTTTTCGGTTGGTTTTTGAAGCATTAAGTATGATAGAAGCTTAAGGAAAGATTAAATGAGGTCAAAACTAAGAGATGAATAAGTTATTTGAGATTGAAGAATATGGGTTTTTGAGTGTGATGTTAGAATATGATTTTTTACTGATGTTTATTAGTATTTTGGACTTGTCAAATACGTAAATAAAAGATTAGAAGCATTAGATGGGAATAATAACAACTTAGAAAAAGTGGTATGATTCTTAGACTTAAATGTTCTTGGAAGATTTTAGATGTTTTAAGAAGTTAAATGAAAGAAAATTAGTATGGATAAGTAAAGAAGAGTTTAATAGGGTTGTTGGGTATAAACATAAGGAATTGTGACCCAATTTGGGTAATAATCGGGTTGAAAACTGGAAAATCTAGGTACAGGTATCGGTATTGATAGAACAGTACCGATACTATAGGCATAAAATGGGAAGAACAGCTGAGTAGTATCAATACTTATTCAAGAAATATCGATATCGAAAGGGGGTCTCGATATTATGAGGAAGGTATCGATACCATTGATAACAGAATGCAAAAATGGTATCGATATTGTATTCGAGTATCGGTACCATACTATAGTAGTATCGATACCGTGGTAGGGGTATTGATACTATTGAGCCATAAATGTTAAGATAAGTTGAGATTGTTATAAAAAAATTAATAATATGTACTTTTGAGTATTGTTTTAGTATAATTGTTAGGGGAAATATACTAATAATTAATATTGTATATGTCTTTAATGGATGCTTGAGTAGATCGAAATCAAGCTCCCGAGTCAAGCAAAATGAAAGGCAAAGGCAAAGTACCTGAGTAATCAACTTTGCATTTTGGATACATAGTGAGGCCATCCAGGTGAGTGCATTTATTATGTGCATTAAGAGTTATAAATAAATATTGTTAAAATTATATGTTGCAATGATATATCAGTACTATGTGTGCAAATCCACGGAATTCATCATGAGTTGGTGAATAACCGTACAGGCACTATGTGTGCAAATCCACGGAATTCATCAAGAGTTGATGAATAACCGTACAGGCACTATGTGTGAAAATCCACGGAATTCATCATGAGTTGATGAATAACCGTACATGCACTATGTGTTCAAATCAACGGAATTCATCATGAGTTGATGAATAACCATACATGTATTATGTGTGCAAATCCACGGAATTCATCATGATTTGATGAATAACCGTGCAGGCACTATGTGTTCAAATCCACATAATTCATCATGAGTTGATGAATAATCATACAGACACTATGGGTGCAAATCCACATAATTTATCATGAGTTGATGAACTACCGTATAGGCACTACTTGTGCATCTTAATAAATGAACTTGAATAGGAAGTTGGTAAATTTCCATGTTAGCACTAAGGTGCAAATGTATAAGGTTTATAATATATTAAAAAGAGTTAATTGATATTAGAATTGTTATGCTATACTTATGTTTATAAGTTACTTCTGGTTAATTATGTCTTACTAAGAAATTACTTAACGTGTGTTGATTTCACACATATGTTTTGATGCAATCGGAGTAAGGACATCATCAGACATCACCAATCAAGTGTCACCTTGACAGTAACAGTACAACATTTATGTCTACTTTTTATGTATTTAGTTGCATGTATTAGATTTAGTAAAAACGCTCTGAAAAGTATTTTATTTAACATGATGTAAAATGATTAAGTGTGAACATTTCTCTTTTGTTATCTATTTAAGTTTAATGCATGTTTTATTATTAGTAAATTAAAATATTTTATAAAAAGAAACAAAATTTTACGGGTTTACAAATGAGGAACTATTTGAAAAGTGATGTGACATATGTATCTCGTGTACGGAAAGGTATACAGGAGATGGGTGTTACAGGTTGTCTGGCACTTTATTTGTGTTTCTTCGAAATTTAAATATTTGTTTATGTTGAGAAACTAGAAACTTTGTAAAATATCATAAGTATATTAAAGTATTCATTTGTTGAAGTTTACATGATGTTTTATACAGCTTAAAAACCCAAGCTAACAGCTACTAACTACTAACAACAATGAATAACAAACTAACAACCTTAGCAGCTAGCTAACAACTAGAACTAATAAGTTACAACCACCCGAGCACACCATCACAACAGCTGCACCTTAGCTATACTTAACATTCTCCCCGCATTTTTTTTCTCCCCTGAGAAATGACTGCACATTAACCTTTGCACGAAAGAGTTCAAATTGTGTTGTTGACAAGGGCTTGGTCAAGCCATCAGCTACTTGGTGACTAGCATGAACATAATTAACTAACACATGCTTAGCTGCAACTTTTTCTCTTACAAAATGAACATCAAGCTCAACATGCATTGTTTTAGCATGATAAACTGGATTTGCAGTTATGACAACAGTATTGTTATTGTCACACCAAATCATATGGGTCTTTGACTGTTGAACTCCCATATATACAAGAAGTTCACTCAACCATGTTGTTTCAACAGTAGCATCAGTAACACTCCTATATTTAGACTCCATGGGGGATCAAGAAACATACTTTTTGCTTTTTTGAACTCCACATAATCAAATTATCACCAACAAAAAACAATTACCTGTGATAGACTTTCCATCATCCGTATTGCCACCCCAATTAGTATCAGCAAAATCCACAACATGTAGTCATTCCACAGCTAGAGCTATAACAAGACCATGTTTAAGTGTACCAACCAAATACCTTAGAATTCGTTTAACAGCTACAAAATGCTCATGCCTTGGTGCATGCATGTATTGCGCCACCTTGGTAACACTAAATGAAATACTTGGACGTGTATGGAAGGCATATAGAAGTGCCCTTATAATACTATGATATTCATACGCATCAAAGAGTATATCACAGCATCCTGTGTAAGTCTTGATATCACCAGCATAGGAGTGGACACAGGCCCAACATTGTGCATCTTGGTCTTCATTAACAACCTCAAGATAAACTTGTGTTGACTAAGAATCAACGCCTCAGCACATCATTTAACCTCAATGCCAAGGAAGAAGCTAAGCTCACCATGATCATTTATAGCAAATTCATCACTCAACAGTTTCACAACTTCTTAAATCTATGCATTTGACTCACCTGTTATCACTATATCATCTATATAAACCAACATATACACATACATCCCTTGAACACACTGTATGAACAACGAGGTATATATCTTAGACTCTTTAAATCCTATTTACAGCAATCAATGTTTTAACTTTGCATGCCAGCTGCGAAGTACATGCCTCAAGCCATACAAGGCCTTCTGAAGTTTACATACCAACATAGTTCCACCATGAGCCTTCTGCTCAAAACTAGGTGGCTGCTGAATGAATACATCTTCACGTAAATCTACATGCAAAAATGCATTATTCACATCAACCTGATGCAACTGCTAGCCCCTTATTACAACTATGGAAAAAATTATATTTAGTGTAACAAACTTAACTACAGGACTATAAGCTTCAATGAAGCCATGACCTGAAACTTGATAGTACCCTCTTGCTACAAGCCTTGCCTTTAATCGATTGATTGACCCATCTCGGTTATTTTTCAACTTGAATAACCACTTGCAGGCCACCACTGACCTTCCTTTTCACAATAGAACATGTGACCACATACCATTTATCCTCAAGGCTTCAAGTTCTACATACACGAAATTCTTCCAATGTGGAGACTGAAGAGCCTCATGCACATTAACAGGATCCATTTTGTCATAAGCAACAGAATACACATTGGGCTTGAAAACACCACATTAACTTCTCGTAAGCATTGTATGATGATTAACCGTAGCCTCAATAGAACTTCTTGCATTTGAATCTACAGAATCACGTGTATTTAAATCTTCACTACAACGCTCAACATCACCACCATCAGCTGCAACATTCTGGTCAACCTCGATATTTAAGCTTAAGGACTCACCCTCAGCTATCACAATCATATCTTTATGTACTAAGTCCTCCATCAAATTAGTAGGAACTGGCTCAACACCCACATCAGCACTACATGCTTGCAATTTGGTAAATTCTGTAACAAGCTCAAGAGACCTTGATTTAGGAATAGTAACACTAGATGTTACAGGAGGAGCAGTAGAACATGTGAATCGAGAAGCTGACTCGTCAAAGACCACATGCCTAGATATATAAACTCTTCCATCAGTAGCTAAGCACATATAAACTTTTTGTTGTGGGTTATATCCTAAAAAAGTACATGGTTGTGACCTGAATTCCAGCTTGTGTGTTTGAAATACAAGCAAATGTGGAAAGCACTTGCATCCAAACACCCTCATCAACTCATATTAGGTTTTTTTCTCTACAACTTCTCAAGGGGAGACATTCCATCTAACACCTTTGTTGGCAGACGATTAATGATGTATACAGCAATAACAACAACATAATACAAAAATAACAGAGGCATTGCAGCCTGAGCCAAGAGTACCAAAGCTAACTCAGCAATGTGCTTGTGCTTCCTCTCAACTACACCATTCTGTTTTGAAGTATGTGGACATGATACTTAGTGGATGATTCCATCTTTATCTAAATCAAAAGAGAGACTTCTATACTCACCACCCCAATCACTTTAAACAGGTTTAATAGCCACACCAAACTGAGTCAAAACCATTTTCTTGAATCTGTTTAAAGACAGACACAACATGTGACCTATCTGTTAAGAAGTACACCCAAGAATGCCTAGAATATGCATCAACAAATGATAAATAGTAGCGATAACCATTGGACACCATATGAGCCGGTCCCCAATTATCAGAGAAAATAAGTTAAAACAGTGCAGTATACACTGTAATATAATTAAAAAAAGCCAATTTATGGCTTTTATCAAATCAACAAGCTTCACACATATTATTCATATCCTTGGAAAGAATTACATGAAGTGTTTTACAAACATAAGCAACAGTACTATACGTTGCATGGCCTAATCGACGATGCCAAAGTTTGAAACTATTTGCAGCAACAGCTGAATGTGCAGAAGCATTTCTACAAGCACCTGTAACTTGATCTCCTGAGAAAACATATAAACCACCTTCAACATGACCACATAATAGAATGTCCTTAGTAGTAGCATCACGAACATAACATCCATAAGCATGAAACTCAAAGTACACACCATTATCCCTAGCAAACTTGGACACCGAGAGAACAATATGTGTTATTCTAGGCACGTGAAGCATATCATTTAGCAACAAAGACCTAGTTGGTGTTACTAAGGTAGCATCACCAACCATATCAATATGTAAAGAAACACCATCACCAACCCTGAGCTTACCTGGACCACCACGCTCCACCCGATGAGTGATATTAGTAGACTTTGGGGTCACACGATGAGTGGTGCCAGAATTCAATATCCATTCATCTTGAGTAGTTCTAGAAGACAGATGCTCACGATAAGAGCCTTCTGTCACCGATTGAGATCGAAAACTACTCGAACAACACTCACAACCAGAATTATCTTAAGACACATTATTAGCACTGGCTGAGTCACCCGTGTACTGAGATTGACTAGTATTAGAAGACACAATATGAAAATTCTCATCATATCGATGCCAGCACCGGTCAACAATATGACCTAGTTTCCCACATAGTTGACACTGAACACACGATCTCCCATATCCACGAGAACACCTACCACCAGATCTACCTCTAGAATACGAGGGCTGATGAGATCGATCATGATATGAGTTAGAGTGTGATCTAATCTTAGAAGACCCCAAGCCACGAGCAACATGAGCACTTGCAATACCACCTCTTCTTGAGCATCAAACCCTGCTAACTGAGTTTCAGCATCAATGAAATTTGTACAAACTTTTTCTAAAGTAATAGACTCTCCACTGGTAGTAATTACTTCCATGAAGGGTTGATACTCCCGGGGCAACCTTTTCAGAATGCTTGCCACCTGACCGACTGTGGGAACAACACTGCCACAAGATGCCATAGCATCACAAGTTTCTTTAACTCGGGCCAAATATACATGTATATTATCTTCACCTTTCTTGAGAGACTACAACTTGTAATGAAGAATCATAACTACAGTTGATGATCTGGTGGCAAAGAACAGTAATAATGTATTCCAGACTGCAGAGCAGTCTCTACTCCAACAAATTGAGAAAGCAAATGATTACTAATGGTTGACAACAACCAAGAAGCCAACACACTATCTTGGGCAACAAAGTCCTCGTAATCTTCATTTAGAACCATTGTTACATTTTTATCAACAACTTATTCAGGTGGAGGCTTCATCACACCAGTAAGTAACCATTCAAGATGATGACTTCAAACGGTAAGCAGCACTTGTTGTTTCCACAACAAAAAATTCATCTCATCGAGCACAACATTAATCTTTTTGTTTGTAAACATCTTGATTCTGCTCGAAGAAGAAAAAACTTCACCAAACGACATGATCAAGCCACAGAATCAAAAGAAAGGTCACCAGGATCTTTGGCGATTGATACCATGTTGAGAAACTAGAAACTTTGTAAAATATCATAAGTATACTCAAGTATTCATTTACTAAGGTTTACATGATGTTTTATACAGCTTACAAACCCAAGCTAACTTCTACTAACTGCTAACAACAATGAATAACAAACTAACAACCTTAACAGACAGCTAACAACTAGAACTATCAAGTTACAACATCCCGAGCACACCATCACAGTAGCTGCACCTTAGCTATACTTAACAGTTTACAATATGTCAATAACATAATAGATTATTCCAGCACGTGCTTGTCATTATAAAAGTTATTAGCTTATAAAATTGAACTAACGCTTTCTTGTTTTTTCTTCCAGGGACGAAGCCAAGTCAAAGGATCCATAAAGTATGTATAATACACCTATATAAAACGTTTAAAAGAAGATATTAATAAAAGAAGAAGATATTATTAGGAAAGTTTTATTAATAGTATTTTATTTTTATATTTAAAATATAAAATTATCGAGATTAATATTCATTTAAATCTTAATATGAATAAATAAAAGAACCCATAACTTAAAAAAAAGTTGTTAGTCTAACTAAAATAATTAAAATCAGTAATTACCTTTTGCGAATCATTAATATTTATATAATTATATAAATAATTAAACTCGTTAAATCTTCAAAATATTTTTTTGAAAGAATCTCTCAGTCTTAGGATTACATTTTGCGACACCTAATTGTCTGATTGGCTTGGGATTAACCTTTGCACCTGGAATGCATGAGCTCGAGTCATCATAGGTACAACTCATATGGAGAATTTCGGGTGTGTGATTTATACAAATTATGTTAACTCTATTTTTTATTTTGTACAACATATATTAGACAATTTTTATTTAATTTTATCCTCTCTTTTTTTCAGCACGAAATTTTCTTGAAAATAGATAAGAATAAAAAGTTGCAAACAATTTTTATCCTATTGCATTTCATATTATGTAACGCTATATTAGATTTTCTTATATTTATCATTTATTTAATGAATCTTTTATGTGACTTTGATAAATAAAAATATTGTTCTCTTTAAAAAATTTAGATTTAAATAGTTTATGTTTATAGAAAATGTGGTGTATAGGCCAAGAAAAATATCTAAACATATATTATCTTGTAATTATCCTAATTAATTAACTATCTAATATCATCATAATAACTCATTTATTATTTAAAATATATAATTACTGATTTGTTGTTAACATATAATATACACTAGTCTTAATATAAAAATAAGAGCCCAAACTATATCTTAAATTAACTTTAGTTGTCAAAAGAATTTTTTCGCTAGAAATATGCGTCTAACATTTTTCTATTATACTTTTAGGTGTCTATTTCGTAA
This sequence comes from Hibiscus syriacus, assembly GCF_006381635.1. Taxonomy (NCBI): domain Eukaryota; kingdom Viridiplantae; phylum Streptophyta; class Magnoliopsida; order Malvales; family Malvaceae; genus Hibiscus; species Hibiscus syriacus. The sequence goes on from NW_024062054.1 coordinate 2,891,624, forward strand.
CACTCATTAAAAATTGTTAAGTGACATTAACAAATTTATATATATATTTTAAAAAATAATACTATTTTTTCAAAAATAGTCTTTTTAAAAAAAATAATTTTATTTTTTTAGAAAATATATTTTAAGAAAATTATTCTCCCACCATTAAATCTAAGGTCAAGTATTTAGGGATTTGGGATGACGAAAAAGGTTGTAGTTGGTCAATAGGTGGGCAGCGATACAGACGATGGCTAGAGATAATCGGTGATGAGTGGCAATACGATTGAAATGAGAGAATTTAGTTTTTTATGGGTTTTTATAATTTCAGAAAATATAGGTTACTTTTTAAAAATTAATATTATTCTTATTTTTGAAAAAATCCAAAAAATAAAAACGTAAGGAGCCTATTTTGAACGAAAAATTCTTTAGGTACAAAAAATTAATTTTAGACATAGTTTGAACACTTATTTTTGCATTAAGCCTATAAATTATATACATACTTTCATTATTAAATTTTAAATATATGTGATGTTTATAAATATAAACATATAATTATATTAATTTTAATACATGTTTAGGTATAAAATTGGGTTTTTTGAGGTTTGGACTTGGATTAGGCTCTATTCGAATTGTTATAAATTCGAGTTTTCTCAAATTAAAAAATTTTAAACTCAAACTTTTTAGAATTATATTTTATCTGAATTTGATTGTTTTGAATTTAAAATTTTTTAATTTGATTCTTTTATGAATTCAATTTTTTTTTTAACTCAAATTGTTACTCGTTCTTATCAACACAACAAACCTTGAGGCTCGGGCCTATTTTGTCTACTCGTCCCTCACTATCTATTGATTTTAAAATTAGTATTTTTTTAATAGTAAAGAGGCTAAGACAAATTACATTGGAGAGCGTTGGGCCTTACGTAAGAAAACCCATAAATATCACGATCAAGGAGATTATGCAAAGCGGGGGGAGCTTCATAGAAAAGAAGGGAAGTTCCATCCCTTTTAGCAAAATATTTGGTAAGGTTATTAGCGATCAAGTTTCCTTAATGTTTTATGAGTTTGATTTCCAAAGACCAATTGCGAGACAATATATAAGCAATCATTCGAACTTGCAATATTGAGGATGACAAGGGATTAGAAAATGTAATTAAGTTGTGATGTAGGGTAATCTACCCTTTGATAGTGGATCTAGTGAGAGAGTTAGCACCTTCAAGAAGGTTGGCTCGAATAGATAGATTAGTAGTTGATGCAAAAGTGAAATGGTGGGTTGAATGGTAAAAGAATGGTTGCGGAAGTATTTTTGTCGTGGTGATGGGCTTATGAATGAAAGGATAAGGTTGGATAGTATCTTAAACAACTAAGGAAAAATCTATGCTAAAGAGCATAACACTAGTCCTTATAAGTTTTTTAAGGGGTGGTAGCAAAAGACTTTGACCCGTGTTGTATGTTAAATTAAAAGAACCAGAAAAATCAATGGAAGAATAATGCCACAAGAGCCTAAGCACTTGATAAGTCGATAAAAGTTCAAAAGAAATTAAGAAAAGAGGATAACCTCACAATTGTATTTGATGTAAAGGGAGTGATGCCTTACAAATGCCAAGGTATTGGCTTTATATAGGAAGTAAAGGAAAATGGCCAAATAGACACGTTTGGATTTGGCTAGGCACTTCCATGGATGTACATAATGTTTTAATGAATAAATACAACTTTAAAATGATGAAGAGTGATGGTGTTGGTTCAACAAAGCATGTCTCTCCTTAGGTCGAATGGTGATAATGTTTTGGCCCTTGAATAATTCAAACTACTAGTGTAAGATGCTTTGGTTGAATGGATATGAAACTCTTCATGTTTGGTGCCCAAATGTGTGGTGTAGGATGTTTGGTCGAATGGTGAGAAACATCTTGGAGTTTGGCGCCTTGTTTGAATTCAAAGAATACACATGCCCTTTTAATGAATGCACATGACTCTTTGTTATGGTATGCTCCTCTGCACCTTTGCTTATGATGTACTCACCTCCATATGATGCTCCCATGATATGTGTAGATGCTAGGTGATGACATAGGTAGCTAACTAAAAGCTTAGGTAGCTAGCTAGGTACCTAGTGTCATTTGAGCTACCTCCAACTACTACAAGTCTTCAGCTCAGCTATTATAGTCCTCAGCTACTCTCCAATTAATGTCAACTACCTTTAAACTCCTTTAGGTATTCCTTAGTTTTTTTCCACTTGCCTAAAGATTCCTTGAGCTAGAATAAGCTTGCATAGATTGAGTGAGATATTCAATATCTGGCATAATGTATCTTATTATCTAATAGACCTACAAAGGTTCAGAAAACACTAATATAAGTTGTGTAACATTGGTAAATTGTATGTATTCATGATGCCACCTATTATAAGCTAAGTATGTGCTATAAAATGATCAAATGCATAAAATAATATAGGTAAGGATGAATATGCATAAGATGAGCTAGATGTGAATGCATAAACATATAATAAGTATATTAAGGTTATGGAATCAATACCTTCACATCTTTATGCATGAAATTATATAACTTAACACTTGTAATTGGAAGTTCTTTGAAAGAAATGAAAGCTTGATCACATTTAAGTGAAAGGACTTCCCTGAATTGTTTGGCTTGGAATCTTGTGATTGGTTATTATTGAAAAATTTCTGAATCAATTGTTGGTTTGCTCACATCATGTTGTAGGCTTCCATGCTGTCAGTTTGACATTAGACCTTTCCATAACCATGGTTCCAAGCATGGTTGAGGCCTTTAAAAATATCCTATAACTCAGTTTGGAGGATTAAAAAAGGCCCTATATGCTTAAAAACTATAAACAATGCACCTTCATGCTTATGAATAACTCCCCCAACTGAGTTGTTGGATTAATGATGGCCTAAAGTGCCTCAATGTTGAGAGTTACCTAGCATGTGGATTAGAAGACCATTGGATCAATTCAAGTGTATTCCTTGAAAAGGGGGAAGAGGAAGCCTCATATGAGATATAACAATTAGCCTAAGTTGTAATATGAAAAAGTCAAATGTTGGAAATACCATCATCATTGAAGATTACGGAGTTACGACACTTTTAAATTTGCATAAAAGATAAGCAAAAAAGGATTTTTCAGGGAGAGCTTATGGGTTGCAATGTTATTAAGGATCTAAAGATAAATAGGACAATTAAAAAGCATGAAAGTTGGTGATTATGGATAATGACATCCAAAAGAGGCTAGAAATGGTGCAATTACGAATAATATACAACGAGGTTTCCTCGATCGAACCATAAATAACATAGGTAGAGGTGGTAGAAAGGTTTTATTTCTATCTATTCACATTAGTGAGAAGTTTATCTTGAAGATTAAGTTGGAGAAAGTATCAAATATGCTCAAGAGCCTTGATTCTCCAAACTAAGGACTAGCTATTGTGTTTTGGGCACCAGATTGGACTGTAGAGCTGAGTGTAAGCTGATATGACAGAGAAAATTCCATGTTTACTATTATCCCAAGTGCAATTATCCATACCAAGAACCAAAGTCAGGGGAGGGATGCTTTGAATACATTGGATAACCTCAGGATGGATAAGGTGATTGAGCATATTCTAATCACAGGAACCATCTTGGAGGGTAACATCATTGACCGACATATTATCATTAATAGCAACATTATCAAAAATAAAGATGGATAAAGGGGGAGATCATGGTGCTAATTTACTGTACAAAAAACAATTGAGAGATATCCATCAGTGATTGATCAAGAAAGAAAGTTGTGGAACAAGGACCATATCTTTGAAAGAACACTCCAAAAGTGAGAAGCATTCGATCTATGGACCGAATATGGGCATACTTCATGGGCTTTGTATTTATGGCAAAACAACGTAATCAAACAACCTTCAAAATCAACAATAAAGCTATAACATAAGTGTAATACCCCAAAATTTTGACTAGTAACCAAAATGAAATTTAAGAAAGTTTATTGGTCAAAGTATAAATTTAGAAAAAATTAGGGACCAAGTGGTAATTTTCCCAAAAAGAAATGTTTCTTGTAGATGAATAGTTCACCCCCGAGAATGATATTTTTGTAAGAATCAGGATTTTTATTCAAAATTTATATAAAAGGCTATAAAGCAAAAAAGTTTAATAAAAATTTGGATAATCAGATCGAATCGATAATTTAGAAAACTTTGAAGAATGACATAAAAAGGTTAGTAATTTCATTTCCATATTTTTAATTGGAAAAATTTAACATGGATTGTCTGATTTAAAATGATTTCCATGTTAAACAGAGATAGTTGGATTATAGTTATTAGATTATAAATTTGAGAAAACTACAAGGAAAAAGTTGGAAATAATGAATATTTTTGTTCATATTTGATTTTGAGTATGTAAGAGATGATTTAATAAGAATGATGCCAAGTTAATGGATTGGTGGTAATTATTATGATTTAGTAATGGTAAAATGGTTGAATTTTAAATTCATTTAAATTGTTTTAAGACATGTATAATAGATATTTTAGAAGAATATTCAAGAAAATAGTGTTCTTCAACCTCTCAAAACTGTGACTTCCTTAAAAAAGGTGTGTGAGTTTTTCTTTTTTCTTTTTAAGCTTATGAAGTTGGTTTTTGGACTAAGTTGTGAAATAAAGAAGTAATGCACACAAATTCTCTATCATTTGGTATAAATATTTCATTTTTTTCTTGTTTAGATCATTGGTTTTGTTATTAGGGTGGATGAAGAACAAGTTGGATTTTAATTATTTAAGGTTGGATTTTGACATAATAGATGTTCTATAGTTGTTTCAAGCATGTGTGATGAATAAAACCTTTTAGATATGCTTGACTAACATTCAACCTCCCAAGAGTTTATTGAAGAATTGTTGAAATTGAAATGTGTTTTTAATACTCCAAATTTTGGTTAGTGACTAAAATGTATGTTATAAAAGTTTAGCAGCCAAAGTATTAACTTTGTAAAAGTTCAGTGACCAAAAATGTAATTTTTAAAAGTTATATATTTTTAGCCTGTAAATGAATAGTTTGTCCCAAAATTAGAATTTTTGTGGGAATCAGAATTTCGATAAGGAATTTGTATTAAAAGTTATAAAGAAGAAAAGTTCGGTATAGAATCGGATAATCGGATCGAACTAGAATTTCACGAAATTTTGAAGGATGCTAGAAAATGTTGGAAATATTATTTCCCTATTTTATATCAATGAAATATGGCATGTATCAATGGAATGAAGTCAATTTTTCATATTTGGCCAAAAATTAAGAAATTTGGTTACTAAAATGCAATTTTCAAAAATTACATGGCTAAAGTAAAATTCAACTTCAAGTTGGTTCATCTTTGATTATGGAATATTTTAGTGGAAGACATTGGAATGACATATGGTAATTATAAATATGCATTAATGGAAATTTTGGGATTTTTCATTAATTGAATTTTTAATTCAATTAAATTATATTAAAGCCATGTGTTAATGATTTGGGACCAAAGTACAATTTTGATGAAATTCCATGATGGAATTCAATTTTGATTAAATGTTAAAGTAACATTTTGGGTATGATACTACAATACTGGAAATTTATTAATTGGATGCTAAATTGCAAACTTAAGAATTGTTGGGATCAATTTGCAAGATTTGTAAAGTTAATGATTAAATTCGAATGATAGTAGGAATTAAGGATGAAACTGTAAGTTTTTATATGTTGAAGTATTGGATTGAGTATATGATATATGTGCTATAAATTTTTGTATTTGATTTGATGTAAGTAAATTGGTGAAGGACTATTGTGAGTTAAATGGAACAATTTATGTGAATTCTATCAAGAATTCATAATTAGTGACTTAAATGCAAATCTTGTAAAAGCTGAATGGTTGATGGTGGAAATGAATATTTATGGAATTAGGCGACTATTTTGGGAAGCTTGAAGTTATGATGGTTATAAGGTTTAGTTTTATCTTGATTTAATATCGATTTTATTTATAGAATTTTATGTTATTAAGTTTAGATTATGTTAGCATAACACTAACATATAGTTTGAATATTTTATATTATATGACATTGTCAAACTACGATAAACCAAGTGATCTTAATGACACGAAAGGAAAGGAAAAAAAGTGAGTAAAGAAGTATCATATAAAAAGTTAAGTAGTGAGGCAAAGGTGAGTGCAATTTTATTTATTTAATTATTCTGATCAAGAAAGACTTGCGATAAGTCAACCTTATATTATTTTTAAAGAATGATTTTTATTTTAGTTATGGATTATTTCCATAATGGTTATATAAAGGATTTATGAATAGTTTAGGGTATGAACTGCCCAAGTTATAATTTTTACAATTATGAATTAAAAATGATTTTGATTTGAAAATGTTGATTATGAAATGAATATGATATGATCTAAAAGCTTATTGTATGTTGCATTGAGAGTCGTAGGTACACTTGGCATGTAATTAAGTTGAGTAAACTAAAGTTTGATTCTGATATGGTACTTTTGTGTTCATTAAGCATGGAACCATTGGTGCAAATGATAGGAGTGCATCTTATAATGATGATGATTGGTAACGTTGGTACTCAGTGTGCACATTATGTTCGACTCGCTTCCATTCTCTTAAATATACATTGGGTTATGAAAATGAAATATAAAAGTTATGAAATGTGTATAAATGGAGAGCAATATGAAATTATTATTATATCTGATAATATTTATCATGATTTTGATAAAATCATGAGATAATGATGATTTTGAGGTTTTTGATGAAGAAAATGGCTTGAATAAATCGGTTTGAAAGTTTAAAGATTTTATTTGAGTTACTTCTAAATGCTTTAATATATTTATGGTATTTTTAATTGTTTTATCTCACATTGAGTTATTACAACCTCACTAAGTTTTACTTAGCGAGTCATGATTTTTATGCGTAGGTTCTAATAGAGAAAATGACATGAAGTGATGAGTCTCTCGAGCATCTTTTTGAAGATCACATCTTTTATCAGTATCAGTAAGACATATTCGATGTTCTTTTGACTTGTAGTGACATATCTATTATATCTATTAGTTTGCTTTATCAGTTTTCATTTTAAAATGGCATGTAATAGTAAACTATGACCTTTTTATTTTGGTTAGCTTTAATTATATTCGAATTTATGCATAGATAGTATATAAATATCATGTTTTAAAAGGGTTTTCAAATTAAGTAGTGTTTATACAATTTTATATATTTTATGAAACAACACTAAACAACCTACTTGTTGTCTAAAATCGATTTTGTTTTGAATGATAAATTATTAATTTATGTATATGCATGATTAATTAAATAGATTTAATGTTGTGAAAATAGGATGTTTTATAATGAAACAAAAGTTTAAGGATTTACGCTTAAAGAAAGTCTAAAATGTTAATGTAACTCTTTAACTCGTATTTCAAGACGTATATCGAGTTATGGTGTTACACGATTTGACTGGAATTGCATGGAATTGATGTTGGGAACATGAATTCATGCTTGAATAAAAGTAGAAATTATTGAATTTTCACCCTATTAGGTTCGACCTTATTGAAGAAAATAAGAGAAAATTTAGGGGGGAAATTAAGTATTAGAATTGATAATAGAATGATTCTACATGCTTTGGAAAGTGTTTTGGACCAATATGGAAGTTTCTTAAAGTATAAGGGCCCATTCGTATATTTTAGAAAAATTGAATGTTAGAATGTTGACTTTCATGTTAGAAGGTTAATTTGGATCTTTTTTAAGTTGCCAATGTTTGGGGGACCAAAACGTGAAATGCATGAAAGTTAGTTAGCTTTAATTATATTCAAGTTTATGCATGAATAATATATAAATATTACAATTTAAAAAGATTTTCAAATTATTATGTAGTTTTATTTAGTTTATGAAACAACACTAAACTGCTTAATTATTGTCTAAAATTAGTTTAGTTCTGAATGATAAATTATTATTTTATGAATATAGGTGATTAATTAAATAGATTTAAAGTTGTGAAAAAGGAAGTTTTAAATGAAACAAAATTTTAAGGAATTCTACTTAAAGAAAGTCTAAAATATTAAAGTAAGATCTTTAACTCCTATTTCGAGACATATACGGGTTAAGGGTGTTACATTTATTGGTATCAGAGATGCAAGTTAGTCGATTCTTAACCTAAACCGAGTTCATGTTATGTTGGAAATTTGTACATGCCACTAGGATATCTAATCATGGATATGGTATAGTTAGGTGATTTTATTAATGATGTTGCTCATTACAAACGTCAAGTTATGTGATTGTTGTTTAGATGTCATATTAGGAGGGCTCAATATGAGCTTCCAAATATGAGGTTCTCAAGGGAATTGATAGAGGCAGTAATAAGGTCGGAAGTGAACCTCATGTTCAACCCGATAAGCAAGGAGCGTGGGCACATTAGGGAGTTCTAGCTCTAGATCAAGGGATACTTCTGCAGGCTCTAGAGGCTATCTTGGCTCAATATCAGCCAGTAATAGTGCCCATCCTCTGCCTCCACCTTTTCCTCATGTTCCCGGGGCTCTGAGGGTGCTAATTCTGAAAGAATTGAAAAGTTTTAGGGCGCTTGAATTTAAAGTCAAAGTGAATGAGGGCCCCATAGTGGTAGATTTGTGGTTGAATAATTTTAAGATCATGTTGGATAGTCTCCACTGTACGGATGAGGAGAAATTATAGGCATAGTTTCATTGTTGTGAGGTCAACTCGTATTTGTGGGACGAATATGAGTATGCATGTTCCTCCAGATTATATTACATGGCAGTTCTTCCAGGAGGCATTTCAAAGGAAATATATTGGGGAGCAATTTATCATGCATATGAAGTAGGATTTCTTTAATCTAATTCAGGGCAATAGATCTATATATGAGTATAAGTGCAATTTGAACAAGCTTAGTCTATATGCTTCAGAGTTGATTCCTATAGACTGACATATATGTCAGAGGTTTATTCGATGCCTTCATCCCACGTTAAAGGAACTTTTGTTAACTACAAATCTGACCACTTTTCAAGAAGTGGTAAAAAAAGCTAAAGACTTGGAAATGGCTCAAAATGAAAGAGCTATGATTGATCATAGACGACAGTCGACAAAGAAATCAGGAGAATTATCCTTATCTCAGTCTAAAAGAGGTCAAGGTTTGGGGTCTCAATACTGTAATAAGTCATAATGTGATGCTTATAGTAGAAAAGGATCTGATATTAAAGAAAAAAAGATGGCAGGGTCATACAACAACTACTGGAGTTGGAAAATCAGCACAAGCACTTGGTTAGTTTATAACATGTCAGCAGTGTGTAAACTCACCCTGGAACATGTAAAGTTGGTTCAGGAGCTTGTTTTCATTATGGAGACACTTGTCATTTTATTAGAGTCTATCCATTGGCAGGAGAGAGAACAGTTCAGACAGATAGGTCTGTAGCAGTGTCTCAAATAGGTGGCAAAGGCAGAGGTAGAGGGAGGGGGTATTCAGAGACAACTTACTAGCCTGATTTACGTCCTCTAGCTAGAGTTTATAACATCAAGACTGGGGACAATCATGATGATCCAGAGATTATAGCATATACTTTCTACCTTTATGATGAGCATGTATTTGTTTTGATTGAGTCAGGTTCTACACATGCCTATGTTAGTTCAAAATTAGTTAGAGAAAGAGGTATTATGTTAGAACCGATTGATATTGATATGATAGCTACAAATCTGTTGGGTCTTAGTGCCAGAGTAAAGCGGATAAGCAGAAATTGTCTAATAAATATTCAAGGGTTTTATTCCTGGTGAATCATATGGAATTGATATTTGATGAGTTTGAAATCATTTTGGCCATAGATTGGTTATCTTCGCATTATGGATGGGTAGATTGTCACATGAAGTGATTATTTTTGAAAGATGTAGAAGGTTTTAAAATAATAGTAATCGGAGAAAAGGCAAATCATTTACCAACGTGATATCTACTGTTACAGCAACGAAATTGATTTCAAAAGGTTGTTCAACTTTTCTGGATAATTTCATTGATACCTGAGCACCTAAGGTTAAGTTGGAGAATATTCCAAAAGTTCAAGAATTTCCAAATGTATTCCTTAATGAATTACCCAGATTACCTCCTGATAGTAATGTGGAATTCAATATTGATATTTTTCTTGGTACTACACCAATTTCAATGGCCCCATATTGAATGGCTCCGACTAAACTCAGAGAGCTAAATGCACAGTTATAAGAGTTACTTGATCTAGGTTTTATTTGATCGAGTGTATCTTTGTGGTGTGCACCTGTATTATTTGTTAAAAAAAGATGGATCTTTACAATTATGCATAAATTACCGTTAGTTGAATAAATTGAAGATAAAGAATAAATACCCTCTTCCGAGGATCGAGGATCTATTTGATTAGCTTAAAGGTGCTTCAGTATTTTTGAAAATTGATTTTCAATCTGGGTATCATCAATAAAGTGATGGCATTCGGACTGACTAATGCTCCTGTAACATTTATGGATTTAATGAATTGGGTGTTTCAGCTATATTTGGATCAAGTTGTGGTCATATTTATTGATGATATTTTGGTTTATTCTAAGACTAAAGAGGAACACAATGCACATCTCCGCAATGTACTTCAAACAATATGGGATAAAAAGTTGTATACTAAGTTGTCGAAATGTGAATTTTGGTTGATGGAAGTTTCTTTTCTTGGCTATGTGATTTTGACAGAGGAAATCAGGGTGGATCCAAAGAAAGTACGAGCAATAGTGGAGCTTCAAAAATTGTTTATGAAGTTTGAAGTTTCTTAGGATTAGCTGGCTATTATCGGAGAATTATGAAAAAATTCTCAATGATTGCTTCTCAACTTACTAAGCTTCTTTAAAAATATGTGCCATTTATTTGGACTGAAAAGTGTCAAACAATATTTGATATGCTTAAGAAGTTTCTGACAGAAACACCAGTTTTAGTGCAACCAAAATCAGGTTAAATCTATGTGATTTACAGTGATGCGTCTCATAATGGTTTAGGTTGTGTATTAATAAACGAAAACAAAGTGGTAGCCTATGCTTCAAGGCAATTAGAGACACACGAGAGGAATTATCCAACTCATGATTTAGAGTTAGCAGTTGTGGTATTTGCTTTAAAAATTTGGTGTAACTGCCTATATGGTGAGCGGTGGTATATTTTTATAGATCATAAAAGTTTGAAATCTTTTAACTCATAAAGAATTGAACATGTGACAAAGGAGATGAATTGATCTTCTAAAAGACTATGATGTGATTATTGATAATCATCATGGAAAGCCTAATGTAGTAGATGATACACTTAGTCGAAAAAGATTTTTTTTCTTTGAGAGTTTGAATGCTTGATTATCTATTAAGAATGATGGTCCTATTATTGCTTTATTAAGGTTGAGGCCTACATTGTTAGATCATATCAAAGATCTTCAAAGTAAATATGAAAAATGTTTAACAAAGATTGAACAAATAAAGAAAGGTAAAGCTAAAGACTTTGAAGTTAAATTAATCAGATGTTTATATTATCAGGTGTCATCTTGTTTGCTGCAACCTATTTCTATTCCTTAGTGGAAATGAGAATGAGTTACTATGGATATCGTGATAGGTTTACCTTTGACACCCAGTAAGAAATACTAGATTTGGGTAATTGTGGATAGATTGACTAGGACAACACACTTTATTATAGTTCAAACATATTACTCAATGGATAAGTATGCTAAGTTATATATTAGGGAGATTGTACAATTACATGGAGTACCTGTCTCGATAGTTTCTGACAGAGACCTGAGATTTACTTCAATGTTTTGAAAGTCTTTGAATACATGTTTCAGAACTCGACTGAATTTTAGAAGTCTGAGCAAACTATTTAAATACTTGAAGATATGTTAAGGGCGTGTGTTATTGATTTTAAAAGATCATGGGAAAAGTATATGCCTTTAGTAGAGTTCACTTATAACAATATTTATCAGTCGAGTATCAAGATGGCTCTTTTTGAAACATTATATGGAAGAAAATGTCAGACACCATTGAATTGGTATGAGTTAAAATATCGAGTTATAATTGGTCCAGATTTGATCAATGAATAGAGGAAAAAGTAAAGACCATTCAAGACAGTCTTAAGATAGTTGTTGATAGACAAAAATCGTATTCAGATTTGAAGAGAAAAGAAATTAAGTATCAAGTCGGTGATAAAGTATTTCTCAAAGTATCATCGTGGAAAAAGGTTATGAGATTAGGGCGTAAAGGAAAGTTGAGTCCAAGATTCATTGGCCTGTATGAGATTATTAAAAGAGTTGGTTTGGTAGCTTATAAGTTAGCATTTCCTCGAAAGATGGAAAAAATCCATAATGTGTTTCATGTATCAATGTTTCGAAAGTATCGATCGGATCCTTTGCATGTAATTACACTAGATGAAATTGAAATTCAGCATGACTTATCATATGATGAAGAACCAGTTAACATTTTAGCATATGGAGTCAAAGAACTGAGGAATAATAAAATCCAACAGGTGAAATTTCTTTGGTAGAATCATAAAGTTGAGGAAGTGACTTGGGAACAAGATGAAGATATGAAAAAACAGTTTCCTGATCTTTTCAGTTCAAGTATGTAAATATGTATGGAAAATTCAATGATGGGTTTTTTAAGGGGGTAAGATTTGTAATACCCCAAATTTTGGTTTATGACTAAAATGTAAGTTTTGAAGTTTAGTAGCCAAAGTATAAACTTTGTAAAAGTTTAGGGACTAAAAATGTAATTGATAAAAGTTATATATTTTGGCCCGTAAATTAATATTTTATCTCGAAATTAGAATTTTCATGGGAATCAGAATTTTGATACGGGATTTGTATTAAAAACTATAAAGTAGTAAAGTCTAGTATAGAATCGAATAATCGAATCGAACTAGATTTTCATGAAAATATAAAGGATGCTAGATAAATGTTGGAAATATTATTTCCCTATTTAATATCAGTGAGATTTAACATGGATCAGTGGAATTGAAGTAAATTTTCATACATGGATAAAATTTGAGAAATTTGGTGACTAAAATGCAATTTTCAAAAATTGCATGGCTAAAGTAGAAGCCAACTTCAAGTTTGTTTATCTTTGACTATTGAATATTTTAATGGAATATATTGCAAAGGCATATGGTAATTATCAAGATTCATTAATAGTAATTTTGAGATTTCTCATCAATTGAATTTTAAATTCAATTAAATTATATTAAAGCCATGTGTTAAAGATGATAATTATAGAATAATCAAGAGAGTTTCTCATCTTCTCCATTTAGGTTGAAACTCCATAGCTAGTAAGGGTACGAATTTTGTTTTTATTTTTAAGCTTATATGATTGATTTTTGGATTAAACTATTAGATAAAGAATTAATCCTCTTGAAATTCTCTATCATTTGGTATACAAATTACATGGAAATCATGTTTGGATGATGATATTGGTGATTAGAGTTTAAGAAGGACATGTTTGATTTTGAAGATTTGATAGAAGATTTTTATGTCATTGATGTTGTAGATTAATTCTAAGGTTAGATGAATGATTAAATTTGAATATAAGTTTACCATAGTTGCATATATAGGTTCGACCATAGGGGAAATATATGGGAAAAATATTAAAAGTTTTCTTATGGTCTAGAATCGATATTAGATGACTTCTATGTGCTTTGTAGATTGAATTGGATCAATTTGGAACCTTGTGTTAGTAAAACGACCATTTGGCAAGTTCTAGAAATTAATTATGGAATGTTGGATTTTAATTTAGAATAATGATTTGGGACCAAAGTGTAATTTTAATGAAATTCCATGATGGAATTCGAAAGCTCATGGATCTAGGGACTTAATTATAAGTTTATTAAATGTGAAAGTATCATTTGGGTATGATACTAGAATGATGGAAATTTATTACTTGGATGCTAAATTGCAAACTTAAGTATTTGTTTGGGATCAATTTGCAATATTAGTAAAGTTAGCGATTTAATTTGAATGATAGTAGGAATCGAGGATGAAACTGCAAGTTTTAAAATGTTGAAGTATTTGATTGAATATATGATATATGTGCTAGAAATTTTAGTATTTGATTTGAAGTAAGTAAATTGGTGAAGGACTATTGTGAATTAAATGGAAAAGTTGATGTGAATTCTAACAATTATTAATAATTAGTGGCTTAAATGCAAAGTTTGTAAAAGTTGAAGGGTTGATGGTGAAAATGAATATTTATGGAATTAAATGACTATTTTGGGAGGCTTGAAGTTATAATGGCAATAAGATTTAGTTTTATCTTGATTTAGTATCGATTTTATTTTATAGAATTGTATATTATTTAGATTATGTTAGTATAACACTAACTTATTGTTTGAATATTTTATATTACTATATGACATTGTCATACCACGATAAACCTAGTGATCTGAGTGACACGAAAGGAAAGGAAAAAGCACGTGTGTAAAGGAGTATCATATAAAACATTCGATAGTGAGACAAAGATGAGTACAATTTTATTTATTTAATTATTCTGATCGAGGAAGACCTGCGATAAGTTAACATCATATTAAGTTTTAAAGTATGATTTTTTATTTTAGTTGTGGATTATTTCTATAATGGTTATATACAGGATTTATGAATGGTTTAGGGTATGAACTACCCAAGTTATGATTTTTACGATGATGAATTAAAAATGATTCTGATTTGGAAATGTTGATTATTAAATGAATATGATATGATCTGAAAGCTCATTGTATGTTGCATTGAGAGTCGTAGGTACACTTGACATACCATTAAGTTGAGTAAACTAAAGTATGATTCTGATATGGTACGTTCGTGTACATTATGTATGGCACCGTTGGAGCAAATGATAAGAGTGCATCTTATGATGATGATGATTGGCATCGTTGGTGCCCAGTGCGCACATTATGTTCAAATTACGTACCATACATTCTCTTAAATATACATTGGGCTTTGAAAATGAAACATGAAAGTTATGAAATGTGTCTAAATGGAAATAAATTTGAAATCATTATTATATCTGATAATGTTTATCATCATTTTGATAAAATCATGAGATAATGATGATTTTGAGGTTTTTGATCAAGAAAATTTCTTGAATAAAGAAGTTTGAAAAATTAAAGATTTTATTTGAGTTACTTCTAAATGATTTAATGTATTTATTATATTTTTAACTGTTTTTCTCAACTTGAGTTATTACAGCCTCACTAAGTTTTACTTAGTGTGTCATGATTTTCATCCATAGGTTTTGATAGAGAAAGGACGTCAAGTGAGGAGCTTCCGAGCATGTTTTTGAAGATCACATATATTATTAGAATCAATAAGACATCTTCGATGCTCTTTTGACTTTTAGTGGCATGTATATATATCTATTAGTTTGCTTTATCGGTTTTTATTTTAAAATGGCCTATAATAGTAAACTAGGACCATTTTATTTTGGTTAGCTTTAATTATATCTGAATTTATGCATGAATAGCATATAAATATCATGTTTTAAAAAGGGTTTTCAAATTAAGTAGTGTTTAAGTAGTTTTATATAGTTTATGAGACAACATTGAACTACCTAATTATTGTCTAAAATTTGAAGGATTTATGCTTAAAGAAATTCTGAAATGTTAATGTAACGTCTTTAACTCGTATTCCTAGACATATACATATTATGGGTGTTACAGGATTTGATTAAAATTGCGTTGAATTGATGTTGGGAGCATGAATTCATGCTTGAATCAAACTATAAATTATGGAACTTTTACCCTATTAGGTTCGACCTTATTGAAGAAAATAAGAGAAAATTTTGGAATTTTTTTAAGTATTAGAATGTTTATACAAGATTTGGAAAGTGTTTTAGAGCAATGTGGAAGTTTGTGAAAGTATAGGGATCGATTTGTATATTTTGGGGAAAATTGAGAATTAAAGTAAAATTGTTTAATAATTGATGTACTATGTTGGAATTGAATGTTAGAATGTTAATTTTGATGTTAGAAGGTTAATTTGGATCTTTTTTGAAGTTGTTAAGTTTTAGGGACCAAAAGGTGAAATGCATAAAAGTTGATCTTGAAATGGAAATTGGCATGGTATTGATATATTAGCTTGAATACATTGTTAGAATGCTTGAAATGAGTGATTAGTATTGGATTTAAAATGAAATGGAAAAAGGACAATTTTGAATAAATTAAAAATTTTGGGATGAATTCTAAAAGGAATTTTATAATCAGTGATTAAGATGTGAAGTTTGCAAATGGTATGTGAATTAGTGGTAAATATGAATAGTAAAGAAATTTAAGATGATATTTTGAAGTATTTAAGTTGACATTGATCGTATGAGATAAAATTATTATCAATGTAGTGTCAAAAGAAATTTTAGGAATTTTATTCCTATTATACACCTATGTTAGCATGATACTAAAAGGTGATCTGAATTGTACATGTTCCAAAAATGTTGTTTGTATGGATCGAGATCAAAGCAAGGATAAAGCTAAAAGAAAGTACTTGAGTGAGTCTTATATCGAAAATTGAAGTTTGCTAGAGAGGCATTTTCATGTGAGTGCATTCTTACATATTTTATATTTATATATGATGTGAGTAAGACTTGCGATAAGTTAATCTCTGATGTTTTAATATGAAAATAATTTGATTCGTATTATGAAATATTTTCATAATAATTTTTGACATGGTTTATGAATAATTTTGGGTATGAATTACCCAATATATTTTTATATGATATTTTACCAAAAGATTTATGGATGATTCTGGGTATGAAGTGTCCAATGCATTTTTATATGATATTTTAATATGTTAGTATACATGGATAATCTTGATAAGTGAATGGTATATGATTATAACATCAAAGTCCATTGCATGTGCATTGAGAGTCATTGATACAATTGACATGCCATGAGGTGAAGTGTTTATCGATCGATCTTGCATTAGTGAATTGGTGCACTCATGTATTAGTGCATTTGTGCACTCCCGTATTAGTAGCACTATGTACTCATGTATTTAGTACATTTGTATACTCTTGGCACTATTTGTGCAATTATGGGGTTCATGATGTTTTAACATTAAGAACTACCATCCCGGTTATTAGTATAGTGATATTGTGTTCTACAATACCTATTCTCCTATTTTGCACTTTCGAGTGCATATTGCGTACACTCGTTTGACTCACGTACCTTGCATTCTCATCTGATGTACATTGGGCTATAAATATGTGAAACTAAAAAGTGCAGGTTGATTGGTTTAATTGAAAGCCAATCTATCGTGATTATTCGATCTGATTAAATCTGGTACGTATGTGAATTGTATTTTACAAGAAAAGAAAAGACTTTAATAAGTCTATTTTACATCTTCTTTATATTATTACATGATACTACTATATTATGTTTTATATGAAAAAGATATATTTATCGATATTTTATTTTATTATTAGTAATGCTTTACTAAGTGAATATTTAGCTAGTGATTGTTTCACACGTAGGTAAAAGAAAGCGAAAGGAGTTGGGCTTTGCATCAATCATCAAGGAATATTTGCAGCTATCAATAATGAGATCATACTGAAATTTACATTTTCTAGATGGCATGTATACGAATAAAAAATTGTATGTAAATTATTAACATGGTTTTTAGTCTTGATGTTGGACAAAGTTATATTTTTATTTGTATAAGATGAAATTTGATTTAGGCAGTTTTTAGATAGTTTTGCTCTTTATACGATACAATATTGAATTAACTAGTTGTTTCTTTAAATCGGATTTGAAATGGATGTTAAAATATTATATTTTTATTTTACACAATTAAGAAAATTAAGTAAAAAAGGGATTAAATTGGATAATTTGTAAATGAATAAAATTTGATCGTTTTCAACTACAAAATATTTCAATGGTTGATGTGACATCTCTAACTCGTTTTTGAGTACATATACGGGATAGGGGTGTTAAAATAACTTCATTAAGAAGGCAATGTTTTGGTCTGTAAGCTTGCGAAATCTAAGGCCACCGTGAATTCTTGCTTGCATAAGGATATCCCATTTCACAAGCGGGATTCCTTGAGACGAGGGCGAGTTACCCCAAATAATCCACGTTATAAGCCATTTAGTGTCATTGCATATCATGGAAGGAAGACGACATGTTTGCATGGAGTAAGTTGGTATTACCAAAAAAACTGAATTAGTAAGGTAAATACAACCACCAAAAGAGGGTACGAGCCAAGAGAGTAGCCAAGAGTGTTAGCTGTTTGGAAGCTAAGGTGATTGCAAATATCAATAGCAACATCGTCACTAGTGTTGGACAAAAATAATATTTTCGACTTTAGTTTATTAACTCGATGACCAGAATAAGAATCCAAGTCGGACAAAAGGGAGTTTATGCTATGATTAGCGCTACAACATTCAACTCAAGTATAAGTATCTTATTCAAGTAGTAAAAGTGGATACAACTAGTGCATCAAATGTCAAACCCATAAAGAGAAATGAATTACAAGTTAGAATTGTTAATCTAAATATGAAAAAGATAAGATTTAAGTGACATAGTGACTATATTATGAACAAAATTAACAAAATCAAAATAGATGTATAAGGGAATGTAATAACAATCTGAGAAGCAATCAGAACATGGACAAAAGATGTTGTAAATTGGTAGCTATCAACAAGAAATTTTTGTGACAAAACAATTTTGTGTCATGTGATAATCAACACATTAAATGTTCTAAAAAATTAAATAACGAACCAAATAGACTTAATCATCATTAATTCCATTGATTAAGTTGTTGACAAAGCATTAACTATCGTATGCATAAATCTCTTAATGCTAACATTTTCTCATAATTATCGATTTACATAATAAGTATCAAGCAAACCTAGAAATTCCTATCTCTAAAAATCACCAAGATTGAACACACATAATAGTTATTTTTATCTCTAAAAACAACATTTAAAAGATCCAAGACCATAAATGTATTGTAGAAGCATGATCATATGAAACCATTTCATCGAACAATTAAAGTTCAAATCCAAATAAAAACTTAAAAATACCCATTCAACATAAGCAAATAGTACTTTTCATCTCTCAAGTAGAGAAACTAAAAACAAGGTTGAGCTCCAATTGGTCACCGCTGCTACGATGAGAATGTTCCACGACTACTGCTACACTCCCTAGCGGTGAACTTAGGTTGCCATGGCATCTTTGAAGAAATTAATTGTGGAGAAAAATTGGAGAATAAGAGAATGTTAAAGGTGTGAATTCATCCCCTTTTATAGGCAAAAAAAAAAAACAAGACTTTGTCCAATGAGAGAATTTCAAATTTTCTTTAATTTTCCAGCCAAAATACAACTGCCATTTCATTTGTCCTCATTCTAAAATCTTTTGTAACCGCTTGATGACTTTCGTTGCATTATTTGCTCAAGGATTCAATACAACAGCTCTACACTACATCTCCTAAAATATAAAGCAATGTTACAACATTGGTGTAGCAATTTGCAAAATAAAATATTAAAATCAGCCCAAATACCAACAATTCACTCTCATAACTCAAATAACGAAAAGCATGTTAAAATGCACATAATATGATCATAACGATGCAAAAGTTCAAGCATAACTCAGGTAAAAAGGTCCTAAATAATAATTCTTTTGGAGAGTTTTTTTGTCACACCACCAAACCTAAGTTTGTTCTTGTCCTGAAGCAACTACATGGATGAAATGTAACTACTCTAAATAATAATGTTGCAGAATAATACCATCAAACCAAATCAGATTTCAATTCCCTTTCTCAACTCTTAGAATTTTCATTGTTGTAACAGTAACAATAGCATTCAATGACCTCAAATTAGAGAATGTAATGTCAATTCATTAAAATTAGAATCCACAGAGTAGTAATGACTAAATGTAACCCTCTAGACCCGACCTAGGAATTACAACTAAATCAGAGTAGTCACGCTGACCCCATAAATAAATTACAATTAAAAATTTGTTTAATAAACCATTTTAAAATATTTACCAGATGTGAGATCAGAATAAACTCATGCCACAATTTAAAGGGGTTTAAAGCAATAAAAATTAACCTCATATAGTATAAAATCAAGATTAGTCCTCCGATAGCCAAACAAGCTATTCTTCTGGATAATATGAAACAACAACAGAGTAAGCTAGAAAGCTCAATGTGTCCTCTAAATGCAAATAATAATTCACATATTTCAGACATGATATAAGAACAACAAAATAATCAAGTAACAACAAATCTAGATGTTTATTATCAACAAATTTACTTCTCGTCATAAACTAACAGAATGAAAAATATTACCTGTTAAAGGAAACATGAGATCTCCAAAGTGGATCTAGAGTAGAAAATGGAAATAACAATGAGAATGTTACCCTCCAAAGAGAAACCTGATTTAACCTCCAAGGAGGAACTAAACAGGAATCAGAAACATAATGGGGATATTACCCTTCATAGAGGATCCCAAACAAAAATTGAACGGGCATATAATCCCATACGAAACAGATTGAGAATAAATCTCATACAAAATTGATCGAGGAATAAATCCCATATAGAGAAGATCGAGGAATAAATCTCATACATAACAGATCGGAACTATGCCCATGAAGAATCAAGACGGGGAATAATTCCTATGCAGAACCAGGACAAGGTTATGCCTCTATAGATGTTCCCATACATATATCTGAAATGATTCAACATGCAAATTAATGGTGATGTCACAGTATTCAGAAGTTAGATATGTCATGTATATATATATAATAAGTTTATGAACATGTTTACAGATAGAAATATAAAACATAACACATTAAATATATCGATCATGTCAAGGGGGAACACCTATAGCAACTAATTGATATTGTCTAAGTCTTATGCTTCCAATGGTCAGTAATACTAGGTCTTGCAAAACAAAAACCTAATGATAATATTTTAAAATAAAGAACTGAAGTAATACTTAATTAATTAGAATCAACAAATAACTCAATTAATAATAACACTCACGCGTATCTTGAATCAAACACCTGAAGTCGAGCTGAGATGAACATAAGGGACTCAATCTTACTAGAGAGTAGTTCAAGGACATATGACCACCTTCAGAATATAATATCATATAGAAAGATTATAAATACCAGCATTTACTCATCATAACTATATTGTAAAGTACTAAAATATGCAAAAACAGGGCTTTCGGGTAAGAATTTGGAAAAACATACTACGAGAATGGACTCAGGACGTATAAAAACATCAAGATAAAGGTATTTATAAAAATTCAATGGTCAAGTCAAAGTCAATGGCCAAAAGGTCGGGTCGAAAAATGGGCTGGGTAATCGGTCCAGCTAGTTCAGACAAAAGGTAACCAGTTCAACCAGTTTTGAACTGCCATAACACCCCTACAAGAGCAAGGCGGCGCGTGAGAGACGATGTCCGATGGCCATTTTTGCACTAAAAATTCCAAAAAATTATTTTGAATCACAGAGAAGTATTTACCAGGGTCGGCTTGCGACATAGCTTGGCAGAGACACGATTCCTAAAAAATTTGAAAACACTCTTGCTTCACCTCAGTTAATAATGATGAAAATGGGAAGATGGTCACATTGTTCAAATGAAATGAAAAGAGAACCCCAATGGTGTCAACGATATCATCAACGGAGGCCGTAACAAATGTGAATTAAGAAAAAATCAAATTTAGAGAGAGAAAAGAGAGAAAAACCAACAGATTAGAGCAAATGCAATTTTTTAACTAGGGCAAGGTTTGGGCACCCCAAATATCCTTTATTCAGAATTCTACGTTTGGTACACTATCTACTAAAGAGTGTGACAATTACTGATATGATCCCTTTTGTGATTCTTGAGTCATATACAAAGTTGCCCAATCGTAATTCTAGTAGGAAACTATTTTAGCTAGGTTTAACTCTAAAATTGCAATTCAACAATGTAAGAAATAGATGTAATTATAAATAAAAATTGATAATGAAAATAAAGGAATTGAAAGGAGTTATGGATGTTAATTGAAGGTTGTGGAAGCGAAGGTATTGTGGTTAAAAGAAATAATGGTAAGGAAGTGAAAGTAATATAGGGTGGCGTGGACTTAGTAGGTTTGCAAGATGATGGATTGTGACTCGCTAGCTATATGGAGCTAGGAACCAGTAATATAAACCAATGGGTTGAAGTGGAAGAGGGTGGAATGTGACTCACTAGCTATTGATAATATAGGAACCAACATTATAAACAAATGGAAATTGATGAAGGCTACAAGACTTCTTGAAACTAATAAAGTTCTACAAAAGAACTAAAAAAAAGCTAACTCTCCAAAAGTATATTATGATCAAAGTTTTTTCCAAAATGATTTCAAATGTGCCTATTTATAGTACTTCTAGGCTTAAATACAAATAGTTTACAAAAGAGACTAAATACTCATAATAATGGTGTTAAATGCTTTTAAATTGCTTATATCTCTTCTTCTTCCTTGGTGGAAAAAAGATAGAGTTCTTGGATGAATGTAGTCAATTTTAGGACTGAATTTGGCCTCAAGATCATCAAAGGGGTGGAGATTATGGTGCTTTCTTGTTTTTCTTGAATATGAAATAAAGTGGAATGAATTTAGTCCTTGAATGCTCATAAACCTCCATGTTGACCATTCTTCCCATTCTATGCTTAATTTTTATAATAAGTGAAATAATTTAAGTTTTTGTTTCTTTCTCCTTGAAGGTTACAAACATTCCCTTAAATTGGATGATAATGGCCTTGAATTACTTGAATATGTGAGTAAATATGGCCTTCATTGCCTTGTCTCTTGGTTGAAGATGAAAAGAATCCTCCTCAGTTCAAGCTTCATCCACACGACATGCACCTAGACACAAAGATGGGATTATTCAAACTTTAAATAAAACAATATGCATGAAACAATTAAGAATTAGTTCGATTAATACACTAGTTTAATGAATGAACTAGTTTGATTAATGAACTAACTTTATTCAATGATCATGCTTACTTGAATAAAGTAGCTTATTAAATGATCTAAATGCATGAATGAACTACTTCCCTAAATGAAGTAAAAGCTTAAATGCAATGCATGCTTGAATGAATAATATGCTTATTAAATGTTATAAAGGTTATACATTATTAATTACTCATGCAAATTCGTGCACAAGTAAAATAAAATGGTTTTCCCTTATTATTGGCCTTCATCCACATGCCCTAAGCTAAATGAAAACAAATTTTCCATGGTTGTTTGAAATTTCTTGGCCCTTACACGTGTAATAGGACCACCAAGAAACTCCTCTGGGTCCTTGCTATTAGTGGTCATATCAATTATAGTTCAAAGATTTCTAAGGCCTCTAAGTATTAGAAACATATACCTATAATGTAAAAAAGGTTTCAATAGATCTTAATTCTAATAACTTTCTAAGACATTCCTATGGCATTTCACAATTAATTATTCATCATCGAGCATCATCAAAATTTCATTTATAAACTTCATTAATCTAACAATATCATTCATGCAATTATATATGAAAATTCTTAAATGCATTAAAGACTATAAATAACACTACAGACAATATACAACAAATACAACATGACACAATATAAACAACACAAATGGATAACACCCCCAAAACATAAGAGGTGTATTGTCCTCCATGCATGCAAAAGAAACACTAAAAATATAAATGAAACTAAATGGGAGAGGGAAAAACAATACTCCCTTAATAGTTTTTCCTTGGGGTCACAAAAGTGGGATGAGTCTTCTTAGCATTGACTTTTTCTTTTACTCTCAACTTTATTTTCTTACTGGCTGGTGATGTGGTAACAGTGGCCACAACAATAAAAGGGGAGGGAGTTGAAGATGTTGTAACATCAACTTTTTCCTAGGGCTTGGGTATTGGTTTGTGCACCATTGTTTCACCCAACGTTCCTTCAGCGTCACCTACTGGTGCAATAATGTCCTCTTCAATTACTCATTTGTTTGTAACTCTCTCAGCAATCTCATTATAATTATGGTAGTAGCAAGATGTCATTCCTTTTTAGTTGTAGTATAGTGAGAACCCTTATCATAATTCAAATCATGAAATTAACAAGATTTTTTGTCATGCTTGATCCTCTTTATTCAAACTTTTCTCTTCATCTTTCTTGCTAGTTTTCTCTTCATTCATATCCACAATTTTAATGTCCTCGTATTCTTTAGCATCATTCTCTTTTCATTAACGATGTCCTCGGTATTGTCATCCTCTTTAGTAATAGTCTTTTCATCAACATCATCTTCATCATTTTCTGATGCTTCCTCAGTGCTGGTTGAACAGTTCTCAGTGTCACTAATTAGTGATTGGGCTAAGTCCTCCAAACTTGACTCGAGAATGTAGGAAACAAAGCAACTAACCTTGTTTTTGAACATACTTCCAAAATGAGACTTTAGCTCGATGAATTTGGGATTGATTCTGCAAGGTATGAGTTAGCATTGAAATAATGTCTTCCTATTTTTCTGCAAGCAATTTCATGGTACCTTGTAGCTCTTGTAAGATAAGACCACTCATTGGTACAGAAGTAGTGGTTGTAGTAAGAGTAGAATTTGTGGTAGTCTCTATTCCTTCATCATCTTGGTCCTTAGACAACTCTTTTGGAAGGATCATTGTCTTGATCGTACGATGTGTAGTGGTGCCCATATCTTTTAATACATGCCCAGAATCAGCCACAACCACTTGTGCTTCCTTGCACAATCTGGTGATTAGTGATTGAAAAAATAGATAACTCATGGTCTTTTGGGCACATGTAAACAAATCCTCATAAATAATTTTTTTTAGTATCAATATGTCTACCAAATAGAATGTAACGCAACTAAAAAATATGATCTTTTATAATGGTAGAATAATGCATGATGAATATTAAATGAGTGAAAAGGAATGTGAATCATACCTTATTGGGAAGATGATCTCACATATTTGGATCATATAGGAGCATGTGGTCGATTTGTTTCAGCCACATCTGAGAAGGCACAAGTCATCAATGATTAACTCTAAGTCAACATAAATGAGACCAACAAAGTACTTTATGTTTTGGCATTCAGCTTCAGTAAAACCTAGTAGCTTGTGTAGAAAAATAAAGAAGAAACAGTGGACTTTGAGATGACATAACGTTTTGCTTTTATTCAATGCTTTGAATGGAACAAACATATGCCTTATATAGGCTTGACAACACAACAAACTAACTGAAAAAAAGGAACCACTACTGCACGTAAATAACAATAAAATCAGAAAAATAAGGAACCAAAACAGTCAATACTAAAAATATGATACTTTGAATCATTCTTCAACACTCCCCCTTGATTCAAAGTTACAAACGGCGAGTTGTTGTCTGAAGTAAGCATGTTTATCTTTAGGAAGAGACTTCGTTAATATATCTGGCATTTACTCATTTGTATTGCAATATTTCAGAATAATTGATCCATCAGACACAATATCATGAATAAAGTGTACCCAAATATCTATATGCTTTGTTCTTCCATGAAAGGATGGATTCTTGGACATGGAGATCGCTGCTTGATCATCACAGTAGATTGCATTCGCTTCCTTATGCTTTATAATGATATTGGCTAGGATCCTTCTTAACCATAGAACTTGACAAGCTGATGAAGTTACAGCTGTATATTTAACTTTCGATGAAGACAGGGATGTTGTAGCTTGTTTTTTAGAACTCCAACAAACAGAACCTGATCCAAAGCCAAAGACATAACCTGACGAGCTTCTTCTATCCTCCAAACATCCAGCCCAATCACTATCTATATAACCACTCAAATTGAACTTTGAAATATTGGCATACCATTGCCTAAAATTAAGAGTTCCAGTAATATGCCGTAAGACTCTTTTTATAGCGCCAAAATGATGCCTTGATGGATAGTGCATGAACCTTGAAAAAACTCCAACAGCAAAATAAATGTTTGTCCGCGTATTAGTCAAGTAAATCAAGCCTCCAACTAGAATTCTAAAGCTCTTTGCATCTGTTGCTTCAATACCATCATTATTCTTCAACGTTTCATTCAAATTCATAGGTGTTGCTTCAATTTTGCACGCAGTCATCTTTAATTTTTTTAAGTAAATCAGCAACATATTTCTTTTGCGACACAAAGATTCCATCTTCAACCTGCTTCACCTCAAGTCCAAGAAAAAATTGAAATGCTCCAAGATCCGTCATTTCAAATTCCTTTTTCATACAAGCTTTGAATTCATTTATAAGGCTTGAGGAACCCATATAAATCATGTCATCAACGTAAAGGCAAATAATGAGAAAATAATGGGTATGTTGTTGTTTAAAATAAAGATTGGGATGATACTTGCTTCTTTCAAAACCATTTTTGAGAAATTATGCATCGATTTTGTTGTACCATGCGCGTAGAGCTTGCTTCGGCCCATAATGAGCTTTTCGTAGCTTGTACACTTTTTCTTCTTTGCATTCGATTGTGAATCCGTCAGGTTGAGCAACATAGACCTCATCTTGTAAATCACCATTTAGAAAAGTCGACTTAACATCGAACTGATACACTGTCTTTTTTAAATGTGTAGCCAACGCCAAAACAATCCTGATGATTTCAAACCGTGCAACCGGAGAGAAAGTATCATCAAAATGTACACCGGGTTATTGTGAATATCCTTTAGCCACTAGACATGCTTTGTGCATTTGAATGTTTCCATCTACGTCGAACATGGTTCTAAAGACCCATTTAACACCAACGACTCTTCTGTCTTTAGGAAGATCTACAAGCTCCTATGTCTCATTATGTTGTATTGATGCAATTTTTTCTTTCATTGCAATTCGCCATTCCTCTTTGTCTGTTTCTTCTTTGAAAGTTGTAGGATCAGCAACAAACAAGGCTTGCGTAGATGCATAAATCTCATCTAAAGTATTGAATTTCTTTGAAGGAGTCTCATCATCGGAGGAAATACTACCATTTGAAGATGCACTTGACGAAGTTGGAGGAGATGACGGATTTGGAGAAGGGGTTTTTAACACTTTAATCTGTGGAGCTGCTTCTTTACTTTTAATTTCAAACTTGACATAACCTACATTTTCTTCCCAAGACCAGCTTGCATCCTCATTGAAAATCATATTTCTACTGATTATTATTTTTCCATCATAATGACTATACAACATGTAAGCTTTGGACTCAGAACAATAACCAATAAAAATGCATTTTGTTGATTTTTCATCAAGTTTGTTGGGTTTATGTGAGTCAACTAAAGTATAAGCAACACAACAAAAAACCTTTAAGTGGCTTACCCAATGTCTTTTTCCGTACCAAGCCTCATATGGTGTTTTATTGAGAACAACCCTTTTTTGGTGACAAATCCAACAAGTAGACTGCAGTTGACACAGCTTCTGCCCATAATTGATTCGGAAGTCCTTTAGCTTTCAACATGTTTCTTGCCATTTCCACAACCGTCCGATTTTTTCGTTCAGCAACACCGTTCTTCTCTGGAGTGTATGGAGTAGTCAGCTCTGTTCTTAGACCATGTTCTTCACAAAAACTATTAAATTCATGTGATACAAATTCACCGCCTCTATCTGTAAGCAGAGCCTTGATGCATCTTCCAGTTTGCTTCTCCACAAGTACCTTGAAACTTTTGAATTTTTCAAATATTTCTCACTTGAATTGTAAGAAGTAAACCCAACTCATTCGGCTACAATCATCTGTAAATAATAAAAAATATCTACTCCCACCAAATGATTGAGTTTTCATGGGACCAACCACATCAGCATGTACAAGTTCAACGCACTTCATTGCCCTTCTAGACTTCCCCACAAGAAATGGCTTTTTACATTGTTTTCCATATATACACCCTTCACATATATCTAAAGACTCAATTTTATAGGGAATCCATCAACCATTTTCTTTTGACATAATAATTTCAAACCTTTGACATTTAAATGTCCATACCTCAAATGCCATAATCTCAACTCACTGGTTTCTTTGACAGCAAGTGCATAGTTTTGAACGTCAGAAATAACAAGTGGGAATAACTTGTTTGGTGTTATGCAAACGTAAACTATAGTTTGGTCTGATTTTTTATATTTGATCACACATGAGGCATTATCGAACATGATAGAATATCCAGTAGCCATGAGTTTCCCTACACTCAACAGATTTTGTGACAGACTTGGAATGTAATAAACATCATAGAGAAGTTTCACATTACTAGAATTGCCTTTGACTGCCACATTGCCCTTCTCTTCCACTTGAATTTGCTTATTGTCTCCAAGTGTTACTTTTTTTTTGAAGGTTTCATCAATCTCGTTGAACAATGACTTCACACCAGTCATATGATTCGAGCACCCACTGTCTAGAAACCAAATGTTGCTATGGCTTGCTGCAATTTCTTGATACTCCATCAACAATTTGATCTCATCTTCTTGCTCTACATAACTTGCTTGTTCCTGTTTTGATCTTCTCCAGGAATTTGCCTTCACATGCCCAAGTTTTTTACAGTAAAAGCATTGGATAAACCTTTGGTTATCTCATTGTTTTATTTTACTTTGGTATCCATCGCTTTGGCCTCGTCCTTTGCCGCAACCTCCTCGTTCACGAGATCCAACTTGACCTCGCCATTTTTGTTCATTTTTCTGGGGAAATGCCTCCCCTCTCACATAAAAAGCCTTGTCCTCGGTCTTCTTTTCCGTTCTGTTCAGCCTATCCTCATGGGACTGCAATGATCCCATCAACTCATGAAATGTGAATGTTTCCAGGTTTTTGGATTCTTCTATGGCAGCCACTACATGATCAAACTTAGGAGTGAGACTCCTTAAAATTTTTGCAACAATTGTTTGATCATTAATATCCTCCCCATAAGACCGCATTTTGTTGACAATTTCAACAACTCTGGATAAAAATCCTGCACCGGCTCTCCACCTTTCATCTGCAAGGTGTCAAAATCCCGACAAAGTGATTGAAGTTTTATCTTCATTACCTCAGAGGAGCCTTAAAATGTTGTTTGCAAGATTCCCACAGCTTCTTTCGCTGTATTTGCTATAGCAATTTAAAAAAAAAATAGTATCATGAACGGCTTGCTGGATTAAAAAAAATAATGCCTTTGAGTCATTCTTCTTATTTTCTATCAATTTCGCCTCTTCATCTGGTTCGGTATAGCCATTTTCAACTAAGTCCCAAAGATCTTGAGACTTGAACAAGGTCTTCATCTTGATGCTCCAAAACTCATAGCTTTCTCCGTTGAAGACTGGAATCGATAGTTGAGATATATTCACGACATTTCCGTTAGTCGCCATTTGTTACAAATCCCAGCTACAAACGAACTTGGCTCTAGATGCAAAAAATGTAGAAAAATAAAAAAGAAACAATGGACTTTTAGATGAAGGAACTTTCTACTTTTATTCAATGCTTAGAATGGAACAAACATAGGCCTTATATAGGATTGACAACACAACAAACTAACAGAAAAAATGAACCACTACTGTAGGTAAATAACAATAAAATCAGAAAAATAAGGAACCACAACAGTCAATACTAAAAATATGATGACTTTGAATCATTCTTCAATAGCTTGTTAATTGCCTTTGTCCACTACTCGACCATTTTCTCCCTCATGTAGACCAAAAGTTACTACTTGCTCGTAAGGTTTCTATAAAACTCCCATACGAACTCCGATACAATATTATCGGGGTAAGAGTAAAACATCTCTCACTTGATTTTGACGATGGTGTCATACACATAAGAAAATACATGGAGGTCTTCCACATAGGAAAAATCAAATATATACTCCAAGCAAAACTCATGGATGAAAAACTCATTTTGATACCTTTGTTCATGTTCTGTCGTGAGAAATCAAAATGGTGTTGTGCTCAGAATAGTTGGAGAATGAACGAGCGATGTTCTCGGTAATAAGATTGGAATACGATGAATAAAATTTATAGGGATTGCCGGTACACCTAATGGGGTAGCAAAAAAATAATTCGACAATCTCACAAATGATCCATGTACGAAAAATCAAATTTGGGAAGAAATGATGTGTGATTTACCTTGGTTCTTAGAATAACGGCAAACCAACAGTGTAGTCATGATCAATTCAAGTCTTAAGGCTCCACGAAACTATCTTGGCTTCTACCCAGTTCATCTTATTGAGAGCAATTTATTTTCTTTCCTCAAAACTATTTTGGAGAAATTTCGTCAAAATGGTATAGCAGCTGCTAGACCATCTTTTTCCTTTTGTACAATAATCACCCTAACCCTTAGGGTTTTTTCTAAATTATTATTATTATTTTTTATATATTATAAGAATTATAATCATAATTATATTCTTTTAATATTTATTTAGTATATTCGAGATAACTAAAATTACACACACATATATATATATATATATATTAACTTTAATTGTATACTTTATTCATGTACAATAAAATTGTAAAAATATCAATTATTTATTATTTGGTCACTTCAACCTTGGGTTATGACCTTGTAGGTTCTTGTAACATTAGTTGTAATTATTAGAAGCATTCTAATAATACAAACAATGAGTGACATCTAGCAATGTATCATTGTCACATAAGTTACAAGAAGTCATGATTCGACATAACCTCTTTGTGACTAACTATTTTATGCATTATATTTTTTTGTCCATTATATCTAGATTAGGCACAAATCTTGAAACAATCACACTTATATAACCCATATAATATTTCTTGATGTCTAGAGTATACTATAATAAATGAACAAGTTGTGAATGAAAAACTTGTGATATCTCGTATCAACTTGTTCAAGCATTTCTAGTATCACTGAATCAAATGGCATGTGATATAGATCTTATTATCTATGAAGGACAAATCCTATCTTGATTACTCTCATCCCACTACATATATCATGATATGTTCAACTTCAGTCTTTATAATGCAGCCGATTACGAAGTACGTTTAACTGTGTCAAAACATACGATAATATATTTTAATATAGTAATGATCTCAAGTCTAAGGATCATACATGTAGTCATCACCATGAAAAATGTTGTGATCGTAACATAATAATCCAAGACATATGCTCATAACATGTCAATCCAATATGTTATTCTCTAACAACACACTCATGTATCGATTTTGACATCCCTATGTCAATGACAACTCATTGTCATTAATCAATTACATGTTAGCCTTGAACATATTATTATTGTCCATGCTTATAATAATACTCGGCCAAATATGTAACACCCCAAAATTTTGGTTAGTGACCAAAACAAAAAATTTGAAAGTTTAGTGACAAAGTATAAATTTTTGAAAAGTTTGGGGACCAAAGAGGTAATTTTATCAAAAATAATTTTATCCCATAAATGAATAGTTCACTCCCAAAAATGAGTTTTTGTGGGAATAAAATTTTTGATCCAAAATTTGTGTTAAAAGCTATAAAGTGTTAAAGTCCGGTAAAAATTTGATAAATTGGATCGAATAGAAATTTTGAGAAAATTTGAAGGATGATAAATTAAGCTTATAAATATTATTTCCACATTTTAAAATGATGGAAAATTATATAGATCACTGGATTTGAGAATTTATTTCCATGTTCATTTTGGATCGTTGGATGAAAAATGGCAATATTGAAATTTTTGGAAAAGTGCATGGGTAAAGTTTTAAAGGGAAGAATAATTTGTTAATCTTTGACTTGGAAGATGATAATTATTATGTATCAAGGTATGGATATAATTATCAAGTTTCATTAAGGTCAACATTGTCATTTCACATTAAATGAATTTTTAATTCAATTAAGTTAAGTTAATGTCAAATGTACATGAAAGTAACTAGAAATATCATGACAATTATTCTTCAAAATCAACCATGGACATGAGCTTCACAAGGTATGGAGAAAAACTTATTTTTCATTTTCAAGCAATTTCTTTAGGATTTTGGATTAAAACGTGAAATATACAAATTTTCTATTAGAAATGCTCTATCATTTTGTACCAATTATGCATGCTAATCTTTCTTTAAATGCCTAGTTCCTAAATTTGGGGGTTGGAGGTGAAGTTAGGGTTTTATGAATTGATGATAGATTTTGATGTTGTAGAGTTGTTTCCAAGCTTGTATGTTGATTGTAACACTTGAAATCAAGCTCTAATAGGTTCGACCAAATCCTAGGGTTTTCAGGAAGAAGCGATTTTGATAAATTATGTTAGGGTTTTGATTGTAGAAGCTTTGAAATGTTGTTTATAGGTTGAATTCATGCTTGAATCAAGTTGAAAACATATGAATCCCTAACCCTAGATTTTTTACCTAAAGAATACAAATAAGGAAAAAAATTCATAGGGTTAGAAATGATATTTGGAAGGTTCTACAAGCTTTAGAATGTTGTTTGTACCAATTTATAATTTTGTGAAAGTTAGGGGACCTATTTGGTAATTATTGAAAAGTAGGGTCAATATTTAATTATTCAATAATTGTTTTACTATGCTGGAAATTGATGTTAGAATGTGAAATTGAGCCATTTTGGAAAGTTGGTAAAAGTTGAGGATCGAATCACAAATATGAAAAAGTTGGGAACTTACGTTAAAATGTTATGTAAAATTTGGATAAATTTGGATAAAAAGGAACTTAATGGTCAATTAGAAGTTCTAATATCAACATTTATATTGTGACATGGAATTTGTATCGAATGAGCATCGGAAGATTTTTATGAATTTATTTTCTAATGTATACCTATGTTAGTAAGATTCTAACATGTGGGTTGAATTGTACATGTTTTGTAAATGGTGTTCATTTAGATTATGATTGAAATCAAGATGAAACAATACTAAAGGAAAGGAAAAGCTTAAGGATTAAATACAAATTTCTAAGGAAGGTTGCATGCTAAGAACAGTTGGTAAGTGTCTATTTAATTTGTACTTATGTTATTGAACAAACATTGGCTTGCGATGAGCTAGTAACAATGTTACTATGGTAAGAAGTGACTCCTAAATATTATGTGATTTGTGATGCATGAATATATGCTCATAGAATTATGGAATAAGATAAGGATACAAATTACTGAAATCTGCTAATTTGTAAACAATAAGTTTAAAAATCACAATAATTTTTTAAAAAATGATTATAGGATGATTTTTATAGCATTGGAATCATATATCAGTCTAGTTTTGTTTAAAACAAATTCCTAATGATTTCTAGGAGTTTACGAAAAGATATGAATTTTAATCGATGATAGGTCAGAAAGCAGGGCGGTAGATTATGCTTAAAACAACTTTTGTGAGTCAACTTTGAAAATTCAATATAAATCGTACAAATTGAACTAGGAGAAGTTCCTTATATTATATTCATATTCAAGTATACTTTCCATTGGTGTAACAGAATAATTTTTAAATGTGTATATTACTAAAGAATAATATTTCTTTGAAGATACTGCAAACTGCAATAATAAGAAATTTTGATAAATTTTAGGATCGAATCAAATTGAAAGCAAAGGATTAAGTTAAAGCTTAGTGAGGCTTATATTTTTACTTGTATATATAAAGTGTCAAAGTGAGTGCAATGCATGCATGAAATAATAATACATGGATGTTTTATACATCATTAGGAAGACTTGCAATGAGTCTACCTTGTTTATATTGACATGATATTTATGTCATTTATCATATACTTGACATGTTTTAAATATGTCAAAAGTTGAATATAAAATGCATTGATCACTAAGTTTATATATGATGTATTTCCATGGATGTTATTTTGGGTATGAATTGTCCAAATGCTAAATTATATTGATATACATTGTCATGGATGGAATAAAAATAGATTATATGCCCATGTAAGTCAATGAGGGACAATGGTATAGTTGGCACCATAGAGTTCAGCAGCATGATGCATATCCGGTTTAACACTAGAGTGTACATAAGACACAATTAGTGTAGGTGGTGGGCACTACCTTATGTGTCATTCGATTTAGCAATAGAGTGTATATAAAAGACACTTAGTTTGTATGGTAGCAAACTGCAATAATAAGAAATTTTGATAAATTTTAGGATCGAATCAAATTGAAAGCAAAGGATTAAGTTAAAGCTTAGTGAGGCTTATATTTTTACTTGTATATATAAAGTGTCAAAGTGAGTGCAATGCATGCATGAAATAATAATACATGGATGTTTTATACATCATTAGGAAGACTTGCAATGAGTCTACCTTGTTTATTGACATGATATTTATCATTTATCATATACTTTAAATATCAAAAGTTGAATAAAATGCATTGATCACTAAGTTTATATATGATGTATTTCCATGGATGTTATTTTGGGTATGAATTGTCCAAATGCTAAATTATATTGATATACATTGTCATGGATGGAATAAAAATAGATTATATGCCCATGTAAGTCAATGAGGGACAATGGTATAGTTGGCATACCATAGAGTTCAGCAGCATGATGCATATCCGGTTTAACACTAGAGTGTACATAAGACACACTTAGTGTAGGTGGTGGGCACTACCTTATGTGTCATTCGATTTAGCAATAGAGTGTATAAAAGACACTTAG
This sequence comes from Hibiscus syriacus, assembly GCF_006381635.1. Taxonomy (NCBI): domain Eukaryota; kingdom Viridiplantae; phylum Streptophyta; class Magnoliopsida; order Malvales; family Malvaceae; genus Hibiscus; species Hibiscus syriacus. The sequence continues at coordinate 2,926,094 of NW_024062054.1, forward strand.
TTTGTATGGTAGGCACAACCTTATGTGTCATATTCGATTTAGCACATTGGAGCATATTTGACTCGTGTACCCAGGTTCCTCATAAGTTAATATTTGGGCTATATGGTTTATTGGTTAATAAATAATAAACAGGTGAATAAGCTTCTCAACTTTTGGAATGAATGACATGTATATTGGTAAGAAATTTTATATGTGGTTCATATCATGTTATTATTAGTAGCATGATTGAAATTAGAGGTAAAGTGATCATAATGCATTGCATATTGTTACTCACTTACATTTTTTAGCAGCATTGCCTTGAATATTTATATGATTACCTCACTAAGTGTATACCTAGCATGTGATGATTTTCTCGCGTAGGTAAAAGATAGCGAGAGGAGTAAGGAGCTGAGCTTTGCATCAATCATCAAGGAATATTTACAGGTATTAGTAATGACATCATATGGTGTTCTAAATTTTCTAACTGACATGTATACGATTAAGAAATGTCTGCAAATTATTAATATAGTTAGTATTAAATATAATCAATAGAATGAATAAATATTATAATATTAAAGTATGTTTTAAATATTAATTAATTGGATTTTAAATTGGACAATTTTTAGACAGATTTATTTATTATATGAAATAGAGTAGAAATGTTTGTTACTGCCTGAAACCGAATTTAAATTAGAAGTCGAAATATTATATTTTGATTTTCTATGATTAATGATTTTATAATAAATTTTAAATTCGGAAATTTTAAAAAGAAACCAAATTTTACCCATTTTGTGTTTGTTACAAAAGATCTTTTAATATAATAATCATATTATTATATGAACTTTATTATGTTTCAATATATTAAGACACATAAATATATCTAAATAATAATAATGATGTCTTTATTCAATAAACAAGGTAAAGAAATTATATCAATACAATAATCTCATGATTGGTCTTTGGGCATGCCATGAAGAAAGATGAAGGCTTTCATCTAGCTTTCTAGTGGAGAAGAAAGAATGAAAAAAAGAAGATATGATAAACATTTGGGAAAAGGAGAAAATAAAAGGAGGTCAGCCTTATGTCAAGATATGCCATGCCTATCAGCAATATCCTTCCAAAATTAGTTGTGATTTTCTTAAATTGGGATACTACCCTTTAGGTCCCTCACCTATCATCCTAAGTTTAAAAATCCTCTGTTATCCATAAAGTTAATTTCTTTCCCGATTGAACCTTTATTTGAACTAATGGGCCTCCATGATATAATTAATCTATTAAATATTCTCGGGTCAATGCTCAAATATTGACTCCGAAATTTGGGTCGTTATAGTTTGAGATTTGGCATTTTAATATTGTATTTTTATGAGAATTTTATTTTTTTATTTTAATATGAACTTTAATGAATATTGATGACATTTTTACGTTTATTTACTTTATTTATCATACCCTTATAATACCCATATCCTATAATTTTAGAAATCGTAATTTCTCAACCTCGTACGCATCACCATACCTATCCATGTACTCATCCTTGTATCTTTCCCCCATACCTTTCCATGTATTTTTTCCATGTACTAGTATTAGGGCAACATAGAGTAGTCAAGAGAAGATGGAGCACTGTTAGAAGTGTTTGATGGGGAAATAGTTATAATGGGGGGATATGGGGAGATTGAAGTGGAGAAACATGGGAAGGGATGAGGTATGAAGGCGGCGTCAAAGGGATTGGAAGAGTTTAAGGTGTTGAGGCTGAACTCAAACTGTGGACTAACGACGATAGCGTTATGAATGAATATGGATCGTACATAAGAAGTTGCTATGACATGGTGGCCATAAGGTTAGGGCGAGACGACGATGATCATAGCATCAAGCTTTAAAGAGGCTTTGTCATCAGATTTTAGAATGAGAAAAAGGGGGTTGTTGATATGGTTAAAGATATTACCACCGGCTGTTAATGATGTTGAAAAGAATATAAGGCTTGATTCATGAGGGTGATGTGAAAGGCCCTGGCGTTATTTTCTTTTCACTTTTGTTCAAAAGTTTTTTTATTTCAAATTATGTTCATCGGTTTTTTTACCTATGCTCAACTATCGTTGAATCGATTTTTTACGTAAATATATTATTTTTAAAAATCAATATTAAAATATGACTTATTCCAAATTATTTATTAAAATATTACTTTTTGATTGAAATCTCAAAAAGACACAAATTACTGAGCACACTTTTATGTACGTGGCATCCAAACCCAAGAAAAGCGCGACTTATTGGATGCACTTCTAATTATTTGACATGATCTGGGGAAGACGCGATTGATAAAATAGACCTTCTCTAGTTTTAAGCAACACGAGATCAAGTTGACATTTTCAATGACGAAACTAATGAAAAAGAAAAAGTCTAAAAGAAGGAAAAATAATTGTAAAATGTGTAGTATATGTAAAATACATGTGTTAATATGAGCAAGATTCGGATCGAAAACTATGTATGTATATGAGTTTTGTTTTTAATCATTCAATAAATATTTAAAATATTCTATCTTAACACTGGAAAAACAAATACTTAACTAATGTAAGATTCGCACTACCAAATCTCCCATTAATTATATATTAGTTTTTCATGTGTTTAAATATAACCTTTAAATAATCACTGTAACACCCTTAAACATGATTAGTACAATCTAGAGGATTTGAAATATCAAATTAGACCATTAAGTTGATCGAAATTTAAAATCATTATTTCACACATAAAATATCAAGTCATTTCTACAAAACAAATTAAACTGAGTTGGAATCATAGACATACAAATTTAAACAAATTATACAAAACAAATCCTCCATTTAACTTTTCTAAAATGCATATAAAGCTAAACAAATAACAGAATCTATATACTGAAAATATAGTAACGTTCTATAAATACATATACCCAATAAAGATAAACCATAATATTGTAATCTAATTGATGTGTTGTAATTCCTCACTAATAGTCCAAACACAAATTCACTCAACTAACACATGCATGAAAAATAATTTCAAACGTTAAGTTTTACAAGCTTAATGGTACACATATACTCTATTATACTTCGTTGAGTTTATAAATATAAGCATTCAATTTAAAATGTAAGTAGTGAGGCTTAGTAAAATAATCATCTTAGCTTACAAGCTTCAACAATATATAAGAACAAAGAGTAACATATCTCGAATCACGTCCTATGTTGTATTTTCGTAATGGACTTTCACAACATGTCATATTATCGGCACCATATCCACACAGATTAATCTACTCAACCATGAAGTATATCGTATTAATAAACTAAAAATTTATTGCATAATCATTGGGTATTTGGATAGTATCATACAATTACGGTCGAACATAACAAATACAATGTTGAGTGTTTGTATCATTTTTTACACCACTAAATTCACATAGATATATTATTCTAATAAAATGTAAATAGTGGTATTTCCATTATGTCATAAGTCATAACATCATCACCATAATTCTTAAGACAATCACAAATTGGACACAGACCTTCAGCGTAAGTTTACATGCAACACCCTAAATCTAATCCAAGATAAAAATAAAATAAAAAAATAAAAAGTTAAGATGTAACATTGGGCCATCAAAGCGATCAAACATGTAAAAAAAAATCTCATTTCCAGTAATCAATCATATAATTGAAATTTGATATCAAAATATTTCATAACCATTGTAAAATATTTATAATAAATAGGAACTATGTTGTATATAGTGTAAATCAAAATATAAATCAAAATAATAGTAAAGTTACAAACAAAATACAAATAAGTACACATTCCCTATAAAGTAATCAAATATTCTAGTATGTAGATGCTAGAACCGTTTCAATGACAGTATTTCTTGACACAAACCCTAATATGCTAACCTACAAATGAAAATATCCAAATGTTGAGCTTTACAAGCATAGTGGCACATTTCTACTCTACTATATACTTCATGCAATTCATAAACATAAACATGTTACATAATATGAATAGAGACGAATGAGATAATACATATATCATAATTAATAAGGGTAGCATGTTTATGGAAATTCGTTAATAATCTACACATTAGGACAATCATTCACAATCTAGTCATTGCCTTTAGAACTAGGTCTCATAATCATATCATTGATAAATGAGTTACAAGGTGAACACCTTAATCCTAAGTATTTGAGTACTATATGGAATCACCAAAGTGACTAAACATTTTTAAATCATTTACTCAACATTTCAAATCATTTACACAAAATATGAAAAATATAATAATTTACAAAAGTGATGGGCCTAATTTAAAAAACCTAATACATAAATAAAATATTAAAAGTGATCCATTTTCAAATCATAACATTTGCATGCCCTTAAGTTGTCATCACTATACTCTGACACTCCCCTAAGACTCCTTTGATGATATTATTGTTCCATCGTGCTCCACGTAACCTCTAACCAATGAACGAAAACACATTTTGATCCTTTGATGATATTATTGTTCCATCGTGCTCCACGTAACCTCTAACCAATGAACGAAAACACATTTTGAAAGTTGAGCTCATAAGCTTAATGCCACACAATAACTTAACTATACTACATGCATTCATAACATAAGTATATCAACAAGTATAGTTACAAAAACAATAATGCATAATCATGCCCACAATCATTATATAACAATTAAGGATTAGGTTCAAATTACAAAGCTCAAACATTCATCTATGCCACAATAGAATACCAAGGATATGATTTGGGTCCTATATGTATAATACTTTTATTCACAACACAAAAGTAAACATTATGGTGTAGTTTTGGAGTTACATAGGTATCACATACTAACACTCTTACAATCAATTAACATAGGTACTTCGCATGCAACATGGGTCACATTCACGTTAGGAATGTGCATTCATGGCCCCACCTAATCAGTATCTTGGGTGAAAGTTGGGTCAGCTTAAGAATATGAAAATACACCCGATTAGCCTGCTTCTTTAGATTAATGGATGATTCTATAACACATGAGTGTTAAAGTTTCATCTTACTTACGTGATTTCAATGCCTCGGCATGTCTCTTAGGATCTTAGGAGCGTTTGGATGGGGGAATGTGGGATTCCTATGGGAATGGAATCTACATTCCCCGTTTAGTTAGATGGGAATCTCATTCCCGGTAATATAAGATTACCAATAGTGGATTTTTTTGGGTACATTACCAAGAATGTCATTACCTCCCTTTTCTTAGGTATTGTTGGATTACCGGCGTTTTGGACTAAAATGTCCTTAATTTTTTTTAAAAAAATATCATTTTTCTGTCATTGAATAATAAAACTTCTAAGAAGTTAAATTACAAATTTATCCTTAAACTATTTTAGATTTACAAAAAAAGTCTAAAATTAAAATTTTATATGAAGTTCATGGGTTAAAATAAAATTTTACCCTTTCATTAAACCTTTTTATATTTTCAATTTTGTAAAAAAATTATATGAATTTTATGAATTTAAATTTTTTAAAGAAAATATATAAATATTTTTCAACTTGTTAAAAAAATATATATAATAAGAACAATTTGGTCAAATATACATTCCAATAATCTTTTATTCCTTTAACCAAACACGATAATCTTACATTCCTGCTAAACCAACCAAACACAAAATACAACATTCCCAGTAATCCTATTCCCTGGTAATCTTACATTCCCACTGGTAATCTTACATTTCGTGAACCAAACGCACCCTTAAGATATTTGGATAACCTATCAACCACATTCTTCAAACATAACTAACGGTCGTCACGCATAACTTACTTGGTTGTCCTTGTCGTTTCTTAAGTTTCAAACAAATGCATAAGTCTTATGGAATCTTACCTCATAAGGTTCTTATGATTATTAGACATATCACATTATCATCATATTATTATTGTCGACTTTTCATTATCAATTTCTTATTTTAGGACTAAATGTCATATCACACATAATTGATCATCCCTTTATTGGTCCTTCACATTATTCTTCGTGTATAATCAATCTTCTTTTTATTAATCAATTAAAATATTCTAGGCTCCTCTCTCGATTCTCACATCATTATTTAGTCGCTTTGCTAAAGAAGCTTTCACTCGAGAGCTACATATTTAATCGCACATTATTAACCATTCACATTGTTACTCATCATTTATTAGCATGTTCTCATCCTTAAGTTATCACCCTCAAGGTAAATGATCAATCTCAACCTTTATTTAACTCTTCACTCTTCAGTCTATTCAATATCTCAAAGTCTGCTAGTCAATCATCACTAATGGTATCAATACCTTTACATGGTATTGATATCAGCACATTGATAACTCTAAAAAAGAGTTGTCATTTATGTTCTTTTACATAGGTTTAACTTGAACTTTAGCACTATTAGGAGCATATTAGGATCATTTGTATTTTTTTTGCATCATTTGCATCATGGGAGTTAGTTGAGAAACTTTGGGCTAATTTTGATAATTATTGACGAAAACTGGGACATTGATGTTGTGACAATGCTCTATGTTGTGAGACAATGTTGTATTGAATTGTTGAGTAGATTCTGCAACAATTGATGAATTAGCGGGCAGTTTTAGAAATTCTAGAATGGGACAACTGGTTGGATAGTTTTGATTTAGCAAAATATCACCTGAAACGTGAGCGTTTTAATTGGTTGAAGGTTTGAATTTCCAGCCTACAAATAGAAGAGGAATTTACAACATTTGGATGACTCTTTTCTTGCAACACCCTAAATTTCAGTTAGTGACCAAAACGCTTTAAAAAAAATTAGTGGCTAAAGTATAAATTTGGGAAAATTTTAGGGCCCGAGTGGTAACTTTCCCCAAAAATATGGTAATTTCCCAAAAATAAATTTTATTCCATAAATGAATAGTTCACCTCTGAGAATCACATTCTAATTGGAATTAGTTGGTTGATATGGAATTTGTGTTAAAAGCTATAAAGTGTTAAAGTCCGATAAAAATTCAGTAAATCAGATCGAATATAAATTTTGAGAAAATTTGATGGATATTAAATTAACATTAGAAATATTATTTCCACATTTTAAAATGATGTAAAAATAATATAGATCATTGGATTTGAGAATTTATTACCATGTTCAATTTCGACTGTTAGATGAAAATGGAAAGATTGAAATTTTGGGATTAATGGTACCAAATGATAGAGCTCATCGAATATAACAATTTTCTATTTCAGACTTTAATCCAAAAATAAAAGGAAATTGATATAAAATGAGAAATAAAATTTCTCTTACCTTATGCTAGGGTACATGGCCATGGAGGGAAGATGAGCAAAGTTTTCATGAAATTTCTAGTTAATTTCATGTTAATTTGTCATTTATTAAGCTTAAGTGAATTTAAAATTCATTTAATGAGAAATGATAATTTCACCCTTAATGAAACTTGACAATTACATCCATACCAAGCCACGTGTTAATTATCATCTTTCCAAAGTCAAAGATGAACAAATTATCTTACCATTTACAACTTTCCCATGCACTTTTCCAAAAAATTTAGGGTTTATAAACATGTTAGGGTTTTATGAAATGATGTTTGATTTTGAGGTTATTGATGTTGTAGAATCATTTTCAAGCTTGATTGATGATTAAAACCACTTAGAAATGTTTCTTTTAAATTCGGCCTAAACCCTAAGTTAGGGGAAATTATGATTTGATGAATTTAAGTTAGGGTTCAGATTGAAGAGGCTCTGAAATGATGAATAGAGGTTGATTTCATGCTTGAATCAAGTAAAAACCATAGAACCCTAACCCCTATATGATTCGATCCTAAGGAAGGAATTTGTAATTTTGTAAAAATTAGAGGACCTATATGTTAATTACAAAAAATTAAGGGGTTTATGTGAAAATGTTCAATGCAGGATGTATTTTGCTGGAATTTAATGTTAAAGTGTTTAATTTGATGTTAGAATGTGTAATTTGACTATTTTGGAAAGTTGACAAAGTTTGAGCACCAAATTACAAATATGGGAAAATTAGTGACTTAAGTGGTAATAGAGATATTGTTTACGTATTGGGTTGGAATTAAAAGTTGGAAGTTATGGTTATGTTAATTAAAGCTTGAATTGAAGTAAATGGCAAGGAACCATTTTGAGTAAAATGGAAAAGTTGAGAGGAATTCTAAATGAATTCATAATTAGTGGTTAAAATGTAAAGTTCGAAATTGTGTTGTACCTTAGTGATGAATTTGGATAAAAAAAGGGGACTTGAATGGTCAGCTTGAATTGATAAGGTTAACATTTATGTCGTGACATGAAATTTATATCGAATGAGCGTAAAAATGTTTTTAGGAATTTATTTTCTATTGTGTGCCTATGTTAGTGAAATTATAACATGTGGTTTGAAATGTATATGTGTATTATAATGATGTTCATATAGATTATGATTGAATTCAAGATCAAGCAACATAAAAATTAGGGATGAATGTGAATTTCTAAAGAAGGTTTGCAAGCTAAGGACATCATGTGAGTGCATATTTAAATTGTATTTAACGTATCAAGCAAACATTGGCTTGCGATGAGCCAGTGACGGAGTTCCTATGGTAAGAAGTGACTCCTAATGTTGTGTGACTTTATGATTCATGCATATATGTGCATTTGGTGAGCTAATATAATTAGTGAATAAGTTGAAAAATGCAAATTGGTGAAATCTGTCTAGATTTGTGATCTGAATAGTCAGTTTATAAAATCACCATAAATTCTAAAGAAGTTATTAAAGGATAATTTTTATACATTTGGATTATTATATCAGTATAATTTTGTTTGAAATAAACATCTACTGATTTATATGAGTATACAAAAAATATATGAATTTTTAAGCCATGATAGGGAAGAAAAAGGGCAGTAAATTATGCTTGAAAACAACTTCTGTAAGTCAATTTTGAAAATTCACTATAAATTGTACGAGTTGAACTAAAAGAAGTTCCTTATATGTTTAGATTAATATTTGAGTATAGTTTCCATAGGTGTAAACGAAATAATTTTTAAGTGTTTATATTAATACAAAAAGTATTTCTTTCAGGGTAACGCAAACTGCCAGTATATGAATTTGTCATAAATTATGCTTTTTATTCTACTCTTATGTTATATGTTTTCTTATATGTTCGAAATGAGGCAAATTTATTATCTTGGATTGATAATTATTATATTTATCATTTGATGAAATATAATGTCCATATGTCAAAAAGGAAAGTGATAAGTGTTGTTCCATGATATACTTATGTTATGTGAAAATGGGATATTAAGGGTATGAACTACCATATGGACATTTATATGATATTTGATATGTTAGTGGTCGTGTTGTGAGTACTATAAATTAAATGTAAATAATGTGCAAGTATACACAATCGCTCAAGTAAATATACCATTAAAAATAAAGTTCAAACAACCATTAAATCAACCACCACCAAATAAGTTAGTTCATGGTGGGGTTCAAAATATCCAAACACAAAGTCATGAAAATATTTGTTCCAACAACCCACAAATAAATATAAAATAGCAGCAAAAAGGGAAGTTTAGAAGAAGCCTTCGACGCGCCACCGGAGGTCTCCTCTTGGCCACCGTGAACCACCTAGCTCGCTAGCTCCTTTCAGCTTCTAGCTCGCCACTCCTTGGAGCTTTATCAATGGAGGAATATCCCAAGGAAGAAGAAGGGAAAAGGGAAAATAAAAATCTGATTTTTGCTACCGTATGTGTCCTCCTCTCCTCCTTTTTTTCCACGAGGTGTCATATATAATAAAACAAATATCTAGGGGTAATGATGAGGTTGTTGGGTGCAAAATACCCCTCATACCCCTAGAATCACATGTTGAGTGTGAACCTAATCCTCCAAGTGGCAGTGGTCCTTTGGCAGCTCTGGCAGGCGATTACAGCAGTCCTTCACGTGCAGAGACAGCTGTCCAGTGCCAGCTGTCCTTATGCAGAAATATTTTTTTCTTTTTCTACGCCGGAATGCCAAGGAATTTCAATCTTCTTTAGCAACGTGTGATGCCGCGTTATTACTTCCCAAAGAATCCTTTTTTTCTTGCTATTCCCTGCACACCACAAACAAACTGCACCTTTCCCTCAAATAGCACCATTAAGAAATAAAATAGCACAACCACCACAAATGCACTATATGCAACTACATGATCCTAAAATGCCTAAAATGACATTTTAAACAAACAATAACTTAAGTGAAAAAGGCCTTAAAAGTAGCCTTTTTATGAAGTTAACACACCCCAAACTTAAGCTATTGCTTGTCCTCAAGTAATGGATAGCAGTTACATAAGCAGAATGTCATGGCAATTTTCTACAGTAGGGCGTAGGACAAATTGAATTTTAACCCTAAAAAAATAAGCTTCAACATGCTAGACTTATCAAGAATTCAAGTACTTTTCCCTAGGTCAAGATCCCTTGTGGTAGTGTGTGTGCGTGATTGTATCCAATCTATACTTAGCAAACTTAGACTATTTCTAATTAAGCCTCCTAGTTTTTTGCCAAGGCATTTACTTATTCATCAAGCACATTTTTACTCCCTTTTCTTTTATTTTTTTTTAATGCTGTTACGAAGGGAGTCAGCTCATCACACCTACTCTCCCACACTCTAGATGAAAGGGAGCATACCTTTCACCCTGAGCTAGTTAAGTAGATTCATCCGTGACTACTTTCATTCACTCATATGCATAAGGCTGCCATTTATTAAAGAAAGTTCCAGGCAATGCCATGGCAAAGAGGAGTGTCCCTCTACAGCTATGCCTAAGCATTTATTCACAGTTTCATTTTTAAGGGAGTTTGTTTTTTATTTTTCTTTTAAGCACAAAACTATATTTCAATGCCAAAACTAACTAGTGTTTTTTCATAAAAATTTTCTGAATTTTCTAAGTATAGATAACATACAAATCGTGTAAAAGTTTTTCACAAAAAATCAAGCCCTAGAGTGAGTTCTATCATTCTCAACAGTCATTTACATTCAGATTCTAGCCTAACATTATCATCATCGGGTATCCTCAAAACATTTCATCTAACTGTCCTACCATTTTCTGATGTCATGGCATAAACCTATGTTAATGCTATCATGCATATGACCTACCAAGAACCATACCTCCCCCAAACTTAAGGGAAGCATTATCCTCAATGCTGAAAGAGAACAAAATGAAATAAAAATTAAATGCCAAGCAATGAAATGAAACTAAATGAAAATGGATGCAAGAGAGGTACCTCAATGTTTACATGGTGGTGTTGCCTTGGAGGTCCTAGCAGCTCCTCGTCGGGTGCACTTACGTATTGGTGCTGGGCTGGACTTGGAAGAACTGGAGTAATGACACGCAATGCGTCCAGCCGTGGTCTTGGTGCATTGACCACTACGTGGTGTAGGAGAATGATTGGGTGCTGGGACAGGGCTGGGTGTTTCTTCGACAGGGACAGTGACCGGATACTCAGAAGTTTCGGAACGGTGCGGGAGGATCGGCTGCATCTTGTTCGGGCTTTGCAGATGCCTCAACATTAAATGCCGGCAGAATTTCGTATGGGAAGCCAGGGAAATTCCATTGACCGTGGGGAATAATTTCTTGGAACATTGATTCCACCTCAGTATCTCTATGCTTCACGTATCCAAAGAATTTACGGATGTCACCGTGTAAAGCATGCAGGTGTGTCTGAGTCTGCATCACAGCTTCCTCGAGAGTAAGTAACCATGCCTCGGCATTTGATTGTGTAGTACCTGCAGATTGCTCGTGAACAGATTCTTTAGATTTAGGATTTTCAAGTCCTAATAGCAATGGAAGTCTGGCTCTAGTGATGCCCGATAAACCAGGTAAAATTTCATCAAAAGCATTTTCCTCAACTTTTTTCTTACGACATAAAGCGGTAATTAAGTTAGGAAACACCAAAGCACTTACCTTTTTACCCAAACAGTCGTTAACTTGCTGAACAATAATATGACCCACATCGATCGGACGGGATTCCATTATAGAATATAAAAGTAATAAGCGTGAAAGTGATACCGTCGTGTTGTGAGAAGTCGGCATGAGTTTATGCTTAAGGAAGTGATTCCATAACTTGGCGCGCGACTGAAGACGTTCTCGGTTGACTGAGTATCGACTCGTTTGACGCCCATTCCACTCAGTGTTTTCAAAACAAAGGTCCTCCAAGACCCCATCGTATGTGTTGCTATCAGCCTCTTCTTCGAACTTGGCATGGTTATCCACAACATCCTGCAAATGAAAATAATGATTAATAGCAGAAGGTTTAAAACGGATCTGCTGACCTCGAACGATGATGGAGTGTTAGTTGGTCTTGGAAATATTCACGTAGAACTCCTTAACCACCGAGGCATTCACCGAACCAGGATGACGGGTAAATTTCTTCCACTTGAGCGGTGTCACGATGTCCAGAACATCGGGTCCAAAACCACCATCAGTTTCCTCGGTAAAAATAAATCCTAACTCAAAAAAGAGTTTTCAGTTCTTGAAGTTTTGGAACCGAGCCTTGGCCTCGTCATCTTCGAACTGTTGCCAAGCGGTAGTGTCGGTTAGAGCCGGTCTTGAACGCACCATTTTCGTGTGTATATGAAGCAAGAAAAATGATAAAGGAAGAAACTTTTGAAAGCTTTAAAAACTTGGATGTATTTTGTCTATGGAGAGAATAAAAAAAGAAGAAGATGAATGAAGGAAAGAGAAAAAGTAAAAGTTAAAATGAAAGAGAAAAAATTAATAAAGAAAGAAAAGAAAAAGTTAAAAATTTAATAGGGAAAATGTGTGAGAGGATGGTTAAGAGAGGAGTGAGTGGGTGGGGGTTTGTGCGTGCATGGAGAAGGAAAAAAAACTATCAAAAGGTAATGATGGTGATAGGACAGTCTGTGGAAAGAGAAAAACAAATGTCAGAAATTAAATTAAATAAAAAAAACAAATTAAAATAATATCTCTCCAATTAATGCATTGTCCTTTCCTCCCTTTGGTAACCGCTCCTTGGGCGGTTTGCACCACTGTGGTCCCTACAAATCATATCAAAAATTAATTACAAAATAAAAATAAAAATAAAGAAAATCTTAAATTTTAAATTTTTATTTATGCACAGACACAAATTCAATGTCGTGGCATCGAATTTTGGTTCTCCTCTGGCACGCTTCAGTATCGTGCAGACGTAACACATCCTTGTTGTGTGGTGGTGGAACTCTATTGTAGGCTTTCAGACGCTGGCCATTGACCTTGAAGATCGTCCCATTGTCTATTCTCTTGATGTCAACAGCTCCATGGGGATAGACATAATGCACCTCAAATGGTCCTGACCATCGAGATTTGAGTTTCCCAGGAAAGAGTTTGAGTCTGGAGTTGTAAAGCAAGACTTGTTGCCCCTCATGAAAATGCCATAGCATCAGTTTCTGGTCATGCCACTTAAAGGGTGACATCTCCAAAGGAGTCTTAAATGCCGAGCATTCTCATATGCTTGTTCCCTAAACTCTTCCATTTCGTTAAGTTCAAGTAATCTCTGCTCCCCAGCTAGTTGAGCATCGAAATTCAATCGCTTGATGGCCCAATAAGCTTTGTGTTCAAGCTCAACCGGGAGATGACAAGCTTTACCATACACCAACTTAAAGGGTGACATCCCCAAAGGAGTCTTGAATGCAGTTCTGTACGCCCAAAGTGCTTCATCCAACTTTGGTGACCAATCCTTACGCCTTGGGTTCACCAGTTGCTTCATAACAGGGTTGAGTCTTCTTTGTGGTTCTATTGAATTGCCGTGGCAATCTTCAAGCAGAATCTTGTACATGCAGATCGTGGGACTTATGCCTTTCAAATCGGTCATAGTCCAACCAATTGCTTTTTTATGCTGCATCAACACACTTAACAAACTTTGCTCCTGATTAGCGGTAAGGTTAGCGGAAATAATCATCAGTAAAGTCTCATTGCTACCTAAGTATACATATTTAAGATGCCCTAGCAAAGTCTTAAGCTCTAGAGTGGGTGCATGCATTAATGAAGGCTTAGGAGGAATAAATTAATCAAAATTTAGAGGTTCAAAATTCATACATGATCTAGCTTATAGTAAGCTAGATTGTTCCTCCAACATTGGAAAGTTGTCGGACTCCACTAAGCTTTCATCATCCACCCAATATTCATTTTCTGCTAGCTGAATAAAATTGTTCTGGAAAAGATGTTCAGTCTCTTCTTCAATCACTGAGTTTAATTCAGAAATGTCTTGGCATTCTTCAGTGTCATCAACATATTTGAGCGTTCGAAAAAATATTGACAGTCACACACTGATCAACCACTCTCATGGTGAGTTCACCTTTTTCAGAGTCTATCAAGATACATCCAGTGGCTAGGAAAGGTCTTCCCAGAATGATTGGTGCCTTGGCATCAACTTCGCTGTCCAGAATTAAGAAGTCGACTGGAAACACAAACTTATCCACCCTTACTATGACATCCTCAACTCTCCCTTCAGGTTTCACATGGGATCTGTTGGCAAGTTGTAAAATAACTGAGGTGGGTCTTGCATCTCCTATGCCAAGCTTCAAGAATATCGATTTTGGAATTAAGTTGACACTTGAACCAAGATCACACAGAGCCTTTCCAACGAAATTATCTCCAATTGAACAAGGAATAATGAAGCTTCCCGGATCATTTCTCTTTAGCGACAACTTACTCAAAGAATAACAAAATTATGTTGTCGTGGCAACAGTCTCTACTTTCCTCTTCTTGGTACATATTTCCTTTAGAAATTTGGCATACATCGGCATCTGTTCAACAGCTTCAAAGAGAGGTATGTTGATATGGAGCTAATCAAGAATGTCCATGAACTTCTTGAACTGAACTTCATCATTATGCTTCTTCAATCTTTGCGGGAAGGGTGAGGGAGGTCTAGCTTCCTTAGCTACAGGAATAGAATTTGCTTTTGCCTTGGCATCAGAATCTGGTATCTTAGCATAATCCTCCTCCTTGTCCTTCTCAGTAACTCTATCATCATGTAATTCAACTTCAGTAGTAGGATTAGAATCATCATGTTGTGGCCCACTATCCTTGTCTTGTCGATTGATTTGTGTTCCACTCCTAAGAGTTAACACATTGCAGTGCTCTAGTGACTTCAGTATCACTTGAAAAACATCCTTGCTAACGGTGTTGCAATGCCGTAGCAATCTGACCAACTTGACCTTCCAAAGCTCTCAGAGACGAGCTATGGCTTTGAATTAAGGCGCCTTGACTATGAAGTAAAGCTCCTTGATTCTTAATTGAAGTAGAATGGTCTTGCAGCATTGTCTTCGTAGTGGATATGAACTCTTGAATTGTAGCTTCCAATGAACTCATGCTTGCTGAAGATGAAGCTCCTTTGTTGGAATTATGCCATGGCATAGCACTTTGGTAACCTTGAGGCTCATTGTGATTCTGCTGCCGAGTAGGTTGATTAACATTGTGGGCTCCTTGATTTCCCCATGAAAAATTGGGATGCTGACGCCATCCAGCATTATAAGAGTTAGAATAGGGATTGTTGTTACCTCGATTGTAATTACCTACAAAGTTGATGGACTCATGGTTGGTTGGGCATTCGCTCTCGTGATGATTGCCTTGGCATAACAGACATGCCAGGCTAGTTGCTTTCATTTCCTTCACATCAGTGGAACGTTGTAAGTTCTTCAATATATTAGTGATGGTTGAGAGTTGAGCGGACACCGAATCCTTAGTATCTAACTCAAATGCTCCAGGTGTTCTCCTTCCACTCCAAAGCCTTGAGGAAGGAAACTGATAATCATTATTAGCAATTATGTCCAATATAGCAAATGCCTCAGTAGGTGATTTATCCAGCAATGTCCTATTTGCCGAGGCATACAGTAACATCCTCGTGGGTGCATTGACTCCATTATAGAACATGACTACTTGAGTCCAATCATGAAAACCATGATTTGAACACTTCCGAAGAAAACTCTTGTAACGATCCCAACAGTCATATATGGATTCGTCGTCGCCCTGGCAAAAAGAAGATATTTCATTCCTTAGTTGCGTATTCTTATTTGGTGGGTTGTACCTCAATAAAAAAACTCTTACAAAGATCAACCCATGATTCCATAGAACCGGCTGGTACACCACTCAACCAATCCCTTGCTCGGTCACAAAATGAATATGAAAAAAGCTTTAATTTAAGAAAATCCTCATGCACTCCTTCTTGGCGAAAAGAATCACAAACTTCCACAAAATTGCGAATGTGTTGCCGGGCATCTTCAGTTGGCATACCCCCAAACTGCCCAATAGAATTCAACATGTTGAACTTGACTGGTTTTAGCTTGAAATGTGCAGCTTGAATTTCAGGAGCCACAATCCCAGGATTCAGATCATCTAGCGTCGGATTTAAGTGATCGCAAATAGTGTGCGGCATAACAGCAGGATCAGTATTGTCTAATACCACGGCATTATGATTTCCATCATCCTGACCAATGCTTTGGTTTCCAATTTGATACATATTTCTTTTAACACGTCTTCTTCTTCTAAAGAGTCTTTCAATCTCAGGTTCTATTGGTTCCAAAGGCTCTTCAGAATTTCTTCTAGGCATACACTAGATAAACCTACAAATAAAGCAAAAATATCAAGTAAACTATACACAAATAAAAATGCAAAACAAAATAAAATGATCTGGCAGAACTAAATAACTTCAGGCTGTCAATCCCCAACAACGGCGCCAAAAACGTGGTCGCGTGTTGAGAGTACTATAAATTAAACGCAAATAATATGCGAGTATACATAATCTCTCAAGTAATATAATGATGAGTGAGTATCGTCTCCACAGGGATTGGGTGAAATTACAAAAGTCTAACCAAAGCAATGCACTATTCTATCTAAGTATAGTTAGTCTTGATATATACAAATGTCACGGCAATGTAAATGTGTATGCTGGTGGATATGTAGTGATGGTCTGATGGTGTAGCAAATGGAAATGCAATGGCAATGATGGATGTCTGATGTTGAGTATGGTTAAATGTCAAGGAAATGAAAAATGGTAAAAACAGTAAATAAAATGAAAACAAAATGAAAAGAAAATAATCCTCACGTGACAAGCTTCCAAGAGAATGAATGGTAGGGATTGATCTACGGATGCTAAACTTATTTCTCAAGTATATTTAAGCTAATTGGTCTTTACTTACTCGACAGGGCTTTCCTAAAGTGTTCTAAAAAACCTAACAGAATAGGATGCCAAGGCATCTGCTCTCACTCAACGATGTTGGACAGCCTACCCTATTGATAAAGACACCCTTTTTAGTCGTTGAAATCCTATCCTAGTCTCTTCCGAGATCTAAGGGATTAGATTATAATACTCCTAGGCCGGTTCAAAGCCCCTTGAAAAATACTATAATCCATTGCTTATGAGGATTTTATCTTGCGTTTCTTCCGAATACTTACAAGTATTTTTAGTCTAGGATTCTTCCGAATACCTAACCTTCATCTAAGAAATGGACATTTCCATGCCTCTTACAAGCCTAGATGGTGAAGCATTCATAAGCAAGCAAATAAAGAACCAAAATAAACTTAAATATACCATTAAAAATAAAGTCCAAACAACCATTAAATCAACCACCACCAAATAAGTTAGTTCATGGTGGGGTTCAAAATATCCAAACACAAATTCATGAAAATATTTGTTCCAACAACCCACAAATAAATATAAAATAGCAGCAAAAAGAGAAGTTGAGAAGAAGCCTTCGACGCGCCACCGGAGGTCTCCTCTCGGCCACCGTGAACCACCTAGCTCGCTAGCTCCTTTCGGCTCCTAGCTCACCACTCATTGGAGCTTTATCAATGGAGGAATATCCCAAGGAAGAAGAAGGGAAAAGGAAAAATAAAAATCTGATTTTTTCTACCTTATGTGTCCTCCTCTCCTCATTCTTTTCCATGAGGTGTCATATATAATAAAAAAAATATCTAGGGGTAATGATGAGGTTGTTGGGTGCAAAATACCCCTCATACCCCTAGAATCACATGTTGGGTGTGAACCTTATCCTCCAAGTGGCAGTGGTCCTTTGCAAGCTCTGGCAGGCGGTTACAGCAGTCCTTCACGTGCAGAGACAACTGTCTAGTGCCAGCTGTCCTTATGTAGAAATATTTTTTTTCTTTTTCTACGTCAGAAATGCCAAGGCATTTCAATCTGATGTCGCGGCACTACTTCCCAAAGAATACTTTTTTCTTGCTATTCCCTACACACCACAAACAGACTGCACCTTTCCCTCAAACAGCACCATTAAGAAATAAAATAGCACAACCACTACAAATGCACTATATACAACTACATGATCCTAAAATGAGCTTTTAAACAAACAATAACTTAAGTGAAAAATGCCTTAAAAGTAGCCTTTTTATGAAGTTAACAGTTAGTATCTACGGATACTCCTGATAAATGAATGGTATATGATTCTGATATAAAATCTCATTGTATGTGCATTGAGATTCTTTGTTACAATTAACATGTCATGAAGTGGAGTGGTTATCAATCGATCTTGTTTAGTACCTTTGTGTACTCCAGTATTAGTGCATTTTTTGCACTCCTGTTTTAGTGCCTTGTTGCACTCCAACAATAGTGCATTGGTGCACTCCTATATTATTACCTATGTGTACTCCTGTATAAATGCATATGTGCACTATTGTGTTAGTATCTTTGAGTACTCCTGTGTTAGTACATTCGTGTACTCCTCGTACTATATGTGCAATTATGGTGTTCATGACATGTGAACTACCATCCCGATTATTAGTATAGTGATATTGTGTTATACAATACCTATGCTCATGTATATCACGTAAAGTGAATATGATATATGTGGCAGTTTGACTACATATTGTGGACACTCGACTGACTCATATACCATGCATTCTCATTTGATATACACTAGGCTATGATTAAAATATGTGAAAAGTCCATGTTATACGACTTGATTATGAATAAGTACATACTATGAACTGAATAAATATGACATGTACAAATTATGTGTTTTCAATGAAAGCACATGTCATTTTGAATACTTGGTTTGACATAATATGCCTTATAAATGAAATGTTGATGTTATACATTATGATGAAAGAAATAACTTTAATAAGTCTAATTTACAAGTTCATATATGTTATATGATACTTTGGTTATTGTGATATTTCATTTGTTGATATGCCTTATTTTGTTTTATATGGTTATGAAATTGCCTCACTAAGTGTATACTTAGCGTGTGATGATTTTCACACATAGATATAATAAAGAAAATGGAGTAAGGGGTTGAGCTTGGCATCAATCATCTAAGACTACTTGTTGGTATCAGTAATGGCATCCTATTGTAGTTTTAATTTATATTTGGCATGCATACGCGTAGAAAGAGTTTGTAATATTTTTAAATATTACTTTTCAATTTTACATGATTAAATTATTTATGTTAAATGGCATGATTTCTAAAGAAAATTTTTTTTACCATTTTTTGAATGTAGATTGTTCTTAAATGTTTTGTGACATCTCTGACTCATGTTTGGGGATGGATATGGGAAAGGGGTATTACATTTCTTATCCAAAATTATTCCCCACAAAAATCTATCTTCAGTGAGCCATGGCTGCCTAACCCCATCGCGGGGAAGTGTAATAGTAATTTGAGGGAGCATTGTCGTGTGGCAGTGGTGATCAAGAAGATTCTACTCTATCTTTTTTTCTTCGATTGAGATAGAGAAGTGTCAATTTAGAGTTGAATGTTTATCTTAATTTTTAATGTTACTTGGTTTTGAACACTATGTGTTTGTTTAATTGCTTTTTATTATGTTATATGCTTAGACTTAATTTTCATGTGATGCCGAACTTATGAGATAATTTTATAAATAAAATTATCTTTATGTATGGATCCTCTCTGATTTTTAGAAATAAAAGTTATGGATGTTTCATACAACTTTTGATCATCATTGGTATTTGTGAAAAGCAAATTTAGTTTGATGAGATGTGTGTTGCCAATTTTCATGCATTGTTAATTATTTAGTTACTTTGATCAATGAGGATTGATTCCAGTTAATTAAATATTGTTAATCACATAAGTATACTATTTTAAGAATAAATATAATAGAAACTACCATATAGCATATGTATCCATTTAATCCTTGATGTGATGTACTTCTGAATGTTGTAGTACTCCCTGACATCCACCATTCTGATTTACCTATTTTCTATTTACCTTTTATTTCAACATTTCAACCATATAACTCTTGACACTTGCCATGCAACTCCTTTGAAACATGTTTTTCTCTATTTGGGTTCGACATCCAAAACTTATATAGCTTCCACTTTACTACTTGAACAAGATAATGTATACTTGCACTTTGATTTAGCATTATCATAGCATCAAGTTTTTGGCGTCGTTATTGGGGAGCAAGGGTAGTTCATTATAGTTTTTTCTTCTTATCTTCACTTATTTCTTTCATTTTTAATTTGTAGGTATATTTTTTCACTTCAGATTGTTAGTGCATGTACCACCAAAACGATCTTTATTTGGAACCTTTTGATCCTGAAATTGAATGAACATTTCATCAACATCAAAGAAAATCAAATCATAATTGAGAAAATATGAATAGTGATGGTAAGCATGCTTTACCACCACATCCATAAGGTGAGGAAGAATAATTGGCTGTAAATGGGCTCAACCAGTAACAATTTTATAATATCAATAATAGAAATCGACCAATACGAGAGCATGTGGGGTTGATCTTAGGCGATTTGAATCTTGACATCGTGAGGCCTTCCATCCATGCTGCCTACTTTGAGCTGAAGACGGTGATGTTTCAAATGTTGTAGTCAATGGGGTAGTATAACGATTCATTTACTTAAGATCTAGAGCACACCTTAGAGCATTCATAGAGGTGTGGCTCTTTCGTACTGTAAGGAGTACCCTAGGAAGCCTTGAAGTTGAAGTTGTTTCCATACCCTATTCGTGACAAAGCTAAATCAGGGCTCAAATCGTAGTCGCCTTATGCTTCAACATCATGGAATAAATTGGCACAAAATTATATTTCAAGCTTGCCAACATGAATTACAAGTTGAGGAATGATCTCACATTATTCAATCAATTGAGGGATGAGAACCTTATGAAGCTTGGGAGCATTTCAAGGATTTGCTGTATAAATGCATGATTCATGGTTTCCCATATTGGACGCAAATGGAGATTTTTTTATAATGGATTAAATATCCAAACAGATATGGTTGTTGATTCTTTTGTCAATGGAGCATTGTTGGTTAAAACCTATAATAAAGCTTATGACACTTTGGAGATGATATCCAACAACAATTACCAATACCCCAATACAAGGAACATGTTTGGCAGACGCAATGCCGCAACCATGGATAATGACGCTTTCAAATCAATGGCTTCTCAAATAACAAAACTGACTGAGAGGTAAAGAAACAATATAAATCGGCAGGTATGTATAAAGTAAAAGTTTCATCTCTTATCTCTTGTGGTGATGATCATAACTTTGAATAATCCCCGTAAAACCCCGAATATGTATACTTTTTAAGAAATTACAATAGGAATGACAATGGAAATGCCTATGGGAACACCTATAATGCCAACTTTCGAAACCATCTTAATTTATCTTAGAATAGTCAAAAGGTTACAAACCTTAATATGACGTTTCAATCAAATTATGGAAATATGCAACAACATTACCAACCACAACAACAATACAATCAGCAACAGATGATTTATTCCTTGTATTATTGGTGATCAATTTTTAAGGTGCTAGAATTAATCTTATGTCATTGTCAATTTTTAGGAAATTTGGAAGTGGATAAGTACGACCAACCCTCGTCACTTTACAACTTGTCGACCGCTCCACTGTACATCCAGTGGCATCGTTGGAACATAATAGTCTGAGTAAACAATTTAATTTTTCCACCAATTTTATCATATTGGATTGCGAAGCCAACAATGATGTCCCAATTATACTTGGTCGACCCTTCTTTTCCAATGGTAGAGCATTGATCAGTGTTGAAAAGGAAGAACATACTATGCACTTAAATGGTGAACACATTACATTCAATGTTTTGAACAATGTTTCATACATAGATTACAATGTTGATTATTATTCAATTGATGTTGTTGATGTTTTTTGTAAAGTAATATTGGGATAAATGCCACATCAAATATGTTGCTACAAGTAATTATATGACAGTAGAGAAGCTAGTCGAGAATGAAGAGGTTGAAGGAAATTATGTCCAACGCTTTGAATCATTAGATCTTTCCAACTGGCCTAGTCAAACTTCTAGACCCTTAATTGAATAGCCACCAACACTTGAATCAAAACTCCTGCCCAAGCAGTTGAAGTATGTATTTCTAGGGGAAGTAGAGACTTTTCCTGTTTTTATTGCAGCAAAGCTCAAAGCATCATAAGAAGAAAAATTGCTTGTTGGTCTAAAGTAACAAAAGCGAGCAATTTCTTGGAGCATTACTGATATTAAAGGCATCAACCCAATCATTTGTATGCATAAAATCTTGATAGAGGATCCCAACATTAGTACCATTGA
Organism: Hibiscus syriacus; assembly: GCF_006381635.1. Classification (NCBI taxonomy): domain Eukaryota; kingdom Viridiplantae; phylum Streptophyta; class Magnoliopsida; order Malvales; family Malvaceae; genus Hibiscus; species Hibiscus syriacus. Next base: position 2,948,607 of record NW_024062054.1, read on the forward strand.
GAAGCAAAGAAAATGGTTAGAAATGAGATCATCAAGTGGCTAGATGTTAGATTCATTTACCCTATTTCTAATAGCAATTGGCTAACCCATGTTTAATGTGTTCCAAAGAAGGGCATCATCATTGTGTTATCTAATGAGAAGAATGAATTAGTTTCTACACATAACTACAGACTGGCACCTTTGTATGGACTATAGAACGTTGAACAAAACTACAAGAAATGATCATTTCCCTTTGTTGTTTATTGATCAAATATTGTATAGGTTAGCTAGAAATGCCTTTTACTATTTATTTAATGGGTATAGTGCATATAATCAAATAACAATAGCACTTGAAGACCAAGAAAATACTACTTTCACTTGTCCTTGTGGAATATTTTTTTCGATGAATGCATTTTTGTCTATGCAATGCTCTGGTAACATTCTAGCATTGCATGATGGCTATTTTATTCGAGATGATTGAGAACTTTCTTGGGGTATCTATGGATGAATTTTCAGTTTTTGATTAAAGTGTATATCAATGCCTTACCAATTTGTCCACTGATGTGAATAGACTAATTTGGTGTTGAATTAACATAAATGCTAATTTGGCCATCACATTTCTCATCGCGGCATTGAAGAAGACAAAGCTAAAGTAGAAGTGATTGAGAAGTTTTCACCCCACCAATGTGAAAGTAGTGAGGAGTTTCATAGGACATGCTAGATTTTATCGAAGATTTATCAAGCATTTTCCCAAAATTGCCATGCCATTATGTTAATTGGTAGAGCAAACTTGGAAATCCGTTGGTGATGATGAAGTGATAAAGTCTTTTGAAATGATCAAGTCAGAGTTGGTCAATTCTTCTATTGTAGTGGCACTAGATTGGAGTCTTTCATTCGAACTAATGTGTGATGCTAGTGACCATATTATTGGTGCAGTGATGGGCGAAGAAAAGAAAAAAAAATTCAGGGTGTACATTATGTTAGTAGAACATTGAATGATGCTTAAGTCAATTATATAAAAAAATGAGAAAGAATTACTCGTTGTTGTGTTTAATTTTTTTTATAAGTTTAGGTCTTATTTAGTAGGAACCAGGAAAATTGTCTACACATATCACGCAGCATTGAAGCATATCTTTACCAAAAAAGACACCAAGCCAAGGCTTATACGATGGGTGTTGTTGCTTAAGTAATTTGATCTTATAGTAAGAGATAAGAAAGGCTCCGAGAATCAAGTGTTTGATCATTTATTTTGCTTGGAAACTGGTAGTGAAGATGGCAAAATAGTAGTGATTTCTGATCATTTTCCCAATGAAGAACTTCTTGGTATTGAGGAATTGCCTTGGTACATGGACTTTGTCAATTATTTAGTAAGTGGTATGCTGCCACCTGGCCCCAATTACGAAGAAAGAAAGAAATTCTTACAAGTTATTTGAGCATATCAATGGGAAGAGCCATAGCTGTTCAAGCAATACAATAGCCAAATTCTACGATGATGTGTCCTCGAATATGAGAAACAAAGCATTTTGCATCATTATCACAATGCACCTTATGGGGGTCATTTTGGAGGCATGCGTACGACAGAAAAAGTTCTTCAATGTGGTTATTATTGGCCATCATTGTTCAAGGATGCAAATGAATTTGTCAAGCATTGTGATTTTTGTTAAAGAACTAGCAATATTTCTAACCACAATGAAATGTCAATAAGCCTATATTAGAGATAGAATTATTTGATGGTTAGGGGTTGGACTTCATGGACCTTGTTCATTATCTTGTGGTAATCTTTTTATCCTGGTAGTTGTTGACTATGTGTCCAAGTGGGTTGAAGTTGTAGAATTACCTTCAAGTGACGCTAAGCCAGTTTTAAGATTTCTCCACAAGAATATATTTACTCTTTGTGGAACACCTAGGGAATTCATTAGTGATAAGGGTTCACAATTTATAGGCTAGCAAGTTGACAATGCTTTTGCAACGTTATGGAGTGAAGCATCACATTGCTACATCATACAATACTCAAACCAATGATCAAGTCAAGGTCTCCAATCGTGAAATTAAGAAAATTTTGGAGAAGGCTGTAAATCCTTTAAGGAAAGATTGGTCTTTGTGCCTTGATGAAGTATTATCGGTATATAGGACAACATATAAAACCCTATTAGTTATGTCTTTGTATCACCATATAGATGGTAAAGCTTACCATCTACTCGCGGAGTTGGAGTATAAAACAATGTGGGCTTTGAACAAGTTAAACTTCAACCTTGATGCTACTGGTGAAAAACTAAAGCTGGATCTTAGTGAATTGGAAGAGCTTCTTTATTACGCCAAATTTTGGTTAGTGACCAAAATGTAAATTTTGAAAGATTTATGGCAAATTATTAATTTTAGAAAAGTTTAGGGACAAAAAATATAATTTTAAAAGTTATATATTTTGGCATGTCAATGAATAGCTTATTCCAAAATTGACGTTTTCTTGAGTATCAAACTTTTGATTCAGGATTCATATTAAAAGCTATAAAGAAGTAAAGTGTGACAGGAATTCAGATATTCGTATTAAATCAGAATTTCTCAAAAATTTGAAGGATGATGGAAAAGGGTTATAAATATTATTTCCATAATTTATAATAGTAAAATTTAATATGGATCAATAGAATTAAGGTTGATTTTTCATGTTAATCTGAAATAGTAAAATTTGGTGACTAAATTATAATTTTCAATAATTGCTAAGGATAGAGGTGGAAAGTAATTTTTTGTTGGTTAATATTTGACTTTTGAAAATTAAAATGGAATATATTTCAATGCCAAGTTGAAATTATCATGTTTCATTAAGGATAAAATGATAATTTCACATTAATTGAATTTTAAATTTAATTATATTAGATTAAAGCCATGTGTATTAAGTTATAATTGTAGAAAATTCATGAGAAAAATCAGTATCTTCTTCTCTAACCAGATGTGAACTCCATAGCTAGGTAAGAGAGATTTTTTTATTTGATTTTTAAGCTTAATCGATTGATTTTTTGGATTAAGTTAGTAGATAGGGAATTAATCTAATTGAAATTCTCTATCATTTGGTATACTTGGTGTAATACTCTGAATTCCAGGTTAATAGTTTAAGTCAACTTGAGACCCACAAGTGGAGCCCAATAAATCTCCTACATTAGTTTAGACCTTTTCAAAAGGGTATTGGGCTTAAATTTAGCACAATAGTATAGGAGAATTGATGATTTTAAATAGGAGATAAAAGAAAGGGGCCAAATTAGAAATTTACCCATAGTAAATTTTAAATGATAAAAACTTCTTAGCCTTAGTGTTTTCGCATGAATCTAAACCTACCAAAATATGTTCCTTTCTCCTCTTCATTTCTCTATTCATTTTCTTCCCAAGAGAAAGCTTGAAGGTGGAAGCTTTTCAAATTCCAAACCTAGTTAGAAGTAATCAAGGTAAGAGTCTTAATCACTATCCTCAAGCTTCATTTAAAGCCTCAAAATCTCGAGTTTTGGGTAATATTTCTGATTGCTTGTTAATGTATATGCTAAGGTAAGCAAATCTGTGCAAATGTACACAATCAATGCAAGTAGTACAGTAGTAAGTTGAGTATCGTCTCCACATGGATTGGTGGGAATTTTTGATGTTTTGTTGCAGCTAGAACTAGGTGTCACAAGCTAGTCCTACGGTTCTTGTTAAAAAGGAAAAAAGGTATTAAATGGTATAAACAAATGGAAAAGTATTACCGAGGTAAAAAATATTGTTGAGTGTTGCATGCAGAAAAGTTTGGTTGAGGCAGTAAAAATACGCAAAAGTAAACAAATAAAAGTTGTCTAAGCAAATAAAAATGTTTAGTTTGATATATTCAGAAAAAACTGCATACAATCATACTTCTTACGGAGCACTTAGGTTACTTTTTCTATGGTAAGAAGTTATTTTACACTAAGAATTATTTGGTGCACTATGCTTAGGCTGCTCAACAGGATTACTAGAGTATTTAAGGACAGATGCTATGGCAATCCTACTTGGCGTAGGCTAAAACCCTTGGTTTATTTAACTGTTGTTGTGGAAATACCCCTCAGCATAAACTGTAGTCTTTGCTTATCTTACTCAAGTATTTACCACTTTTAGTCGATTAAAACCCTCCCATTATCTCTAAGGCATGTTAGAATCTCACCATCCCGGATTAGTTCTGTTGTTCACGTAGATCTACCCTAACTCTCTCGATATTAAACATATATTCCTAGAAAAATGGCAATCTCTCGAAAGCTCTTGCAATGTCCGTGAACAAAACAACACTTACCGTAAATAAACTACATTATTAATTAACAAACAAATAACGTTTCAACAAAACAATAACCAACACCAAGTAAAACAATTCATGGTGCGGTGAATATCATCTAAAAATCATTCTTTTAAGTACAACCCTTAACATGATATGAAAATGAACAAAGGAAGGAAAACTCCCAAAATAAAAAAATTATCAAGACATTCAGACCACCACACATGCTCCATCGTCTAGCCTCTCTTGAGGGCCTAATCGCTACTCCGATAAAGCCTGACTATGGAGGGCACCATGGATGGTCAAATTGGAACGGTAGAAAAGTAGGGTGCTATAGCCGCTTGCTCCAAGACTATGGTATATTCTCTCATTGATTGCGTCACCTTTTGAAAAGATATGATGGGGTATTTCTAATAGGAATTTCTAGGGTTTATTACCCATGGAAATTCCCTAAATACCCTCGTTGACATACCCATTTTATAAATGACATAGCAGTTGGCAGTGTTAATTGCCTTGATGAGGGCATGATTGCACGTAAGGATGAAGCTAGGCAAGTGACGTCAGCAATTTTGTTGAGCCACATCAGACTTGCAAGATAAATATTACCTTGGCAAGAAAATTTGTTCCTCATTATCGTCTTCTTATGTTCCTCTAGCCCTGGAGAATTGCTTTGTCTCGGAAAATAAATTCCACCTTCGTCATTTTTTGCATCAACACAACAAGCCAACAACCTTCCTCTAAAGCAGCATCAGTTGAACCAAAGAAAGTTTGCCTCGGCAAAACTTATCCACCATATGCAAATGTAAACTATATTCAACTAAAATGCTATGAAAAATGGATTTTAGGAAAATAATAACCTAAGTAAAATGACACAAAACACTATCTTTTATGGAGTTATCACACCCAAACTTAAGTTATTGCTTATCCTCAAGCAATTGATAATAAACGGTAAAAACATTAAGTGTCACAGAAAAGTAAAAATTAGGAATTCATTTGTTTAAAAATTTCATCCCTCAGTAAAAAGTTTAGCCTCAACATGCTAGATTGTATGAGAAGTTAAGCACCTTTCCCTATTGCAAGACTCTTTGTCAGTGTGTGTGTGTGATTGTATATATTCTATGATTTAACATATTTAGAAAACTCCTAAGTAAGTTCTTCTGTTTTTCCAAGGCATCAAATAATTCACACTACAAGAAAATATACCTTTAATGGCACACGAACGATGACACACTCTAATTTATGACTTGCAAAACATGTGTGTCATAAAAAATGTCATGTTTTTTAAAATCTAAACGATTTATGACTTACAATAATGTGTGTCATATTTAATAGTCATAATCCAAAAAATTTGCAAAAACACGGAGTACACTATTTAATTGTGTGTCATCTTTAGGAGTCGTATTCTAATTTCCCCCATTACTTTCATCCTTTCCCGCTTCTTCCCCGCCTAATGTTTTCCACTCCTTTCATTCTCTCATTTTCTCTCCTAATTTTTATCCCGATTCTCTTCTTCTTGTTAGGCCCGAGTTTGAATCCCAGCCTCTGCCGCCCATTTCCGCCTCCGATGAACTCGATGATCTCCGTCTCTTCCACCGCGCCACCGTCTCTCCCTCCACCTCATCCCACCTCTCCTCATCCTCCTCCCCTAAAATCGCTTTCCTATTCTTAACCAACACTGACCTCCATTTCCTCCCCTTTGGAATCGTTTCTTTGGACATGCTAAAACTTCTCTTTTCAACGAGTACGTCCACACCGACCCCATCGTCAACGTGACTCAGCCTCCACCCGGCACCGTTTTCAGCGACCGTTTCATCCCAAACGCACTTTCCAGGCATCATTTTCCCTAGCTTTGTTTCATATGTCCTAGCTAACTCATATTTTTGGTTCGGTTTCTTAGTGCTTCTTGTTTTGTTTGCTTTACTTTATAATAAAGGGAAAAAAATGTTATTTAGGGATGCCCAGTAATTAAGAGGAATCCTGGATGAGTCAAAATTTACAAACTAATTTATGGAATGAAAATCAAATCTTTAGTTTATGATATTATGAGGTTTATGTAGCTGCTGTAATTTTCAGCTTCTTTTTGCTAGAGGACAGGTGGGTTGACTTAGATAGTTGCCTGGTTGTTCATTTGTGGAAACCTTTCTGTTTAGTAACTACTAGTTGTTTTCCATGAAAAAAATGACCCCACTTTCAAATAAAATCAGGTTCATAGCATGAAATTCTTCTTCTTTTAAACTTTTCTGTCGTGTTATTTTATGAAACTAATTTTTTTGTGTTCCAAATTATTCCTGCTGGTGTTTCTGATTATATTTGCACTGGAAAATACTGTCAGGTTGATGCTAAGATGGGTTTTGATACTTACCATCAGCAATGGGTTCTGGAAACTTGTTAAAGACAATAATAAATATAGTTAAAGATGACGGTTCAAATCAAGTAAATGTCAGCTTCAAAAAGCTTAATCATAAACTAAGCAATGCGACTCTCTGTTTTTTCTAGTGATAAATGATTAGTTTTCAATTTGAATCCTTTGGGTTTATATTATGCATGATCTAAACATTTTGAAAGATTGTTTCTCCCACTAGAATGGTCTTTTTTTAAGTTTTTACAACTGGAAGTGTCATTGCCCATTATTCATTACCCCCTTCCTTGATATCATTTGCTATCTGCAATTTATCATTCATTTGTTTCCTTTATTAAGGTGACCTTTTAATTGGTCTCATTTGTTTGGCATAGGGATCTTCAGCTTGCACAAAATACAATGGCTTCAAATGGATAGAAATGTGTGAACATGGTTGGTGTGGTATTTGGTTGCAGTGCATGTAGTGAACATATTATTTAATGTTTGAGAATGATTTTAGTTAATAGTTTAAAATGAACTTTTCATCTTTGAAGTAGTACGTACTGGATTGCTTTGCACCGATCAGTTAATAGTTTTCCTTATGTAGAATTTAAGTTTGATGTATTATGTAACTTGGTTGTCGGTCATTTCTGCAATTACCATATAATATTTCTTTTCTACATCATTTTCTAGAGGAAATTCTTGAAGCTTATCTTGCAGTTTTAAGAATGTGTATTGTTGTTACTGCAATTTGGAATAAGGAAGTTAATACCTAGAAATTGTTAAAGGTCATTAATCATTTTGATCAATAGGTTTATTCTCTGTGTGCTCAAATCAAATCTCTTCAAATTAAGCTCATGAAATTGATCGTATTAGCAAAGTCTTGGTGCTAAATAAAAATATTATGCGCTTTTCATTAGTTTCATATGTATTCAGATATGGTTTTATATCATGCTTTGTTATCATGAATATTTAGCCACTTTTAATGTTATTGGTGCACCTATCATTATTTCCACGTGCCTTATTGTTAATCACTTATTTTTATATATCTTTTGAACATGAGAAGTGCAGCATCTGAACTTTTATTTGCGTTTTGATGTATAATAATTATATTAAGTATGTTTTATTATACTATAATTGCAATTTCTGAGTCTTTAATCCTTTTGTAGTACACTCTTGCAATTGATATGTGGAGTATAGGATGCGTATTTGCTGAGATACTTACAGGAAAACCACTTTTTCCTGGAAAAAATATGGTGCACCAATTGGATCTCATTACCGATATGCTTGGCACTCCCCCTCCTGAATCTATATCAATGGTTACTTATCTTGTTTCTTATATTTCACTTGATTTATTTTCACTTCAACCTGACGCTGATTTCAAGCTTTGTTACTAAGATTCTAATTGAGAGATTCTAAGTTCATGTCTTTACCTTTTCTTCTAAAGTATTTTCCATTTATTGCAAGTTATTTCGAATAGGAAGTATCTTGATTTATGTTTTTGCATTCTTGTCAGCAATTTCACCCCTCCGCCTTATTTCTTGGATAAACTAAAAATGTCACACGGTCTTGAGAGGAAGGGCCAAGTTCTTTCTCGGGTACACTTGGCTTTCAAAAAGATAGTTGATTATGTCCCTCTTGCTCCCTTGAGATTATTGATCGTAGTTCTACAAGGAATGCCAACAATTTATCACAAGGACCTAGTAAGTTGAATTTTCTCAGCAGGGAATTTAGATGTCCTTTTATCATCAAATTTTTATGTTCTGGTCGGAGTATATACCGTCTCTAAAAGTCAATGTTGTTATGCTTTGTGCATATTCATTCAATTCTAGTCCTCAAATGGATGACAATATAAGACACCGTTGATTTAGTTTTAGTGAAGCTCTTCAATGCAATTTCCTGAACAATTACATCATGCTTCTGTTGCTTTTGGGCCTGCAACTGCCTGTTTTTATTATTGAAACTTTTAAAGAACATTGAATCTGAAGCTTATCCACTTTTTCTGTAGGCGGTTGTGATATTTGTGGAGAACATGTTAAAATTAGAGAGTGGTAAAATTAGAGAACTCATTGGAAGCACAATGCTTATGGCTGTGGTGGACTGGCTGATAGAACTAGATGTAAGTGAATTAAATTTTCCTTGGAATAAAAAATTGTTGGCTTTATGTACCGGTGCGTTTATTGGTGTTTCATATAGGTGGAGATCGGATGGGATACCATTTTGCAAGATTATTTCACCAAAGGCATAATTGAGATGGAGCTTGAAGATGTGGATGACATTGAGGAAAATGATGAGCCTGATGTTGGAGAGGTATAGTTAACATGTTTTTGGTTTTTAATTTGTACCTTTGCACCTTAATATTGTTCTAAAACCCTAGTAACCAGTTTATGATGTAAAAATGATGGAGCTAATTTTACAGTTTCGGTTAAGCTGTAAGAGTCTGGTTGGAAACAGCATTGTTGAACTGCTAGATAACTTACTGGTTTTAACTTTTAAACATCTTGAATCTTGTGAAAGGGAAGGCCACTTAGCTAAGGTATTTTGTGAAGTTAATCTTTCCATCTCCTCTTCCTTTTGCATCCCTCTACCTGATCCATCCTTAAGTTTGTTTAATTGTTGTATAGGTATTTGAAACACTTCTCCAGTCATTTCAGATAACAGTTCTGAGTGCCTTCAAGTCAAAATTTGCTCAGGTAATATTTAGTTTCTTGAGATTCTTGTTCCTAATTCTTGGTGAACATCTGAGTACTATTTGTTTTTTTGTTTTTTTTTTTAATTTTCTTAATACAAGCAACAAGATCTGCATGACTTGCAAGTAATTCAGCTTTTTCTTTACCCTAGTGTTTACAGTTTTTTATATTCTATGCTAGCGCATTAGATCCTGAAAACTGTGGTATGAGATTTGCCACAATGCTGGTATAATTATTTGTCTAATACTAACAGCCCCAACCAACCATGTAAATTTTATTATTTGAAAGCTTTAATGAATATTAGACGTCTTTTGTAGGCATATATTCCTTGAGTTCATGCTTCTTTGCCACAATTTGCACTTTTGGAGGAGCATTTCCACTTCTAAGACATCATGCTTCATAAAATTTTAGGAATCATGTTAGTTCCATAATTTCTCCCCCAAACTTAGTCTGTATAGTTCATGTGTCATATTTCAATATGCCTGAATATCATATTTATAGAGAGCGAGTTCTTGCTCCCAAGGATGAATGTAGGATGCTATTATTGGAAATTCATCTATGATAACATCTTGTATATTGATATTAATAAGAATTGTCATGCTCTTTTTATTTCTTCTAAAAAACTCATAGTTGGATGCTATTCTAGACTTCTAGATATCACGTTCTGGTTTGAATGTTCTTTTATTTTGACGATTCACGTTTCTGTATGGAGGTTATCGTTTGAGTACTAGACAATCGCCTTGACCCCTTGGGATTTTATGCAATTGTTATCGTAGCGAGTTATAGTTGATGAATTGTTACTTTCACTTTCTTGTTAGATGCGAAATGGAGAAAAATGGGATTTTATGATGAATAAGACATATTGAAGCATTGTGAGCTTGATGAATTTAGGAAGCAAAAGATAATTCATTTTGGCATGAGGATTCAAAGTGCCAAAGGTTAAAAACTTAGAGCTCTATTGGGGAAGAACATAAGGTTGATTCAGTTGTTTATGCCATGTATTTTTTTATTGAAAGCATAGACATCGTTGATTTTCGCATCATATAGTGGATAATGTTATTATTCGTGGTGATATTGTTATGAACAAAGTTGGTACTTTTTATAATGCTATTGATTTGATGACTTTGCATAATGTTATTATGCGTCAAAGAATGCAGATGTAAAATTTGTCATTTTAGTACTCTTTAATAGTTAATTATATACTTCACTTTAAATAAGTATATATTATATACTTATTTCATATTTTTTACTTAGGTTGGCGATGGGAAGGAAGAATACACGGATGATGACATTGATGATATTCGCGAAGAATGTGTATCTTATGTGGCAAACTTTATTATGATGTGATATTTTGTATCGACATATGATTAATACAATATTTCTGATAACTTAATGTGAATATATTGTATGCAAATTGAATGCTTATATATAATATGATACATATATTTAGTATTATGACGCATTAAATGTGATTTAGTTTGATTATTTGTCAGACTACAATATATATATATATAATTTACGAAATACAATCACAACACACAAATGTGTTTCGTCTTTTTCAATGACGTGTTCTTCAATGACACGCAATGTAAGTCATACATGCATGTCATAAATTTATGACACACAAATGTATGTCAAGTAGATTTAAGATGGGGGCTTCAATGACATTCAATGTAAGTCATACATGCGATTCATATATTTATGACACACAAATATGTGTCATCTTTATTTATGATCGGGGCTTCAATGACGCTCAATGAACGTCATAAATGCACGTCATAAATGTGTGTCATAAATGCGCGTCATAGATTTATGAAAAACAATTGCGTGTCATAAAAACTTCATGTCGGTGGCTTCAATGACAGGCATTTGTGTGTCATATTCACCTATAGATGACGTGCAATGCACGTCATTAAAGGGGTTTTTTCTAGTAGTGTCACTAAGAACAGTTTCACTCCTATTTATTCATACTTTGTGTTCATATATATATATATATATATATTAGCATAATCCCAAGGGGAGTCAGCTCATCACACCTATCATCCTATACTCTATGTGAAAGGGAGTATACTTTCACCCCCAAGCTAGTCAGGTAGAGTTTTCCCGTAACTACTTTCATTCACTCATATACTAAGGCAACCATTTATTGAAAAAAGTTTTTTAGGTTATGCCAACATGTAGAGGAGTGTCCCTTTACAGTTATGTCGAGGTATTTACTTCAATTCAACAAAATTCAAAACATTAAGGAGTTCGTCACAATCTTTTAATGCCACGACGAACAAAAAGTTCTTCCCTAAAAAAATTTATGGCCTAGGCAATAAAAATTTTCTTCATCATCGGGCATCCTCAACTTATTCCAATAATTATCCTAATGAAACTCATGCCACGACAAAAAATGTTTCAGCCAATTATCATCATATATAATTAACCTAATTATGGAATACAAAACCTCCCCCAAACTTGAGGGGTGCATTATCCTCAATGCATGATTATAAATGCTAGGAAAATTACTTGATCATACGAATGCAAATTTAAATACAAGAATGGTGCCTCATTATGGTGGAGAGGCTCGGCTAGATACGCGAGTTCTACGTCGTTTGAGATGAGTGGTTTTTCAGATCCAGTATTGTCTGAAGGAAGCTCGGATGGAGATTGATTAGTGTTACAGCCTGCTGTACACTTGAGGTGATCCCTTGTTCTCAGGGTACTTGTTGGTGATAGCATCTCCTCAGTGCGCGAGGGTTCAGCAAGGACTCTTGAGGTTGACTTGCTTCAGGGTTAATAACTGGTTCATCATTGAGATCCAGCTGTTGTTTAGATGCTTATTCAAGAGTAGACTGGTCAAGGACTGGGACATCAAAATATGTGGCTGGGGCCAAATTATCGTCATCAACTAATTCCAGTGGGATTTCTCGAGTGTGCCCAGAAGAAGAGGAGGAGGAGCGGAGATAGTCATCAATTTCACTGTGGCCTTCTTCGTGGATGGGTAGATGTACATGGCAAGAGGATTGACATCCACTAGGGACTCAGGTGGAACATGTTGTGCCGAGGAAAAATGTATTGCCACCTGTAAGGACTAATTGGTGCAGGATTTCATTCAAAAAAGGTAACAAGTCTTCGTTGGTAACTAGAAGCAGTTCCTTGAAGAAAACTTTCATCTGGGCATCTCGTGCCTTGATATACATGAAGAAAGTCGGCATGTGACCCTCTAAACATTCTATTCATTCTCATGTCTCTCGAGTGGATGTGACCATGGTTGCCATTCTTGTCGTGGCAACTGATTTTTCTCCTCTCTCCAGGCCCTCGTGTGGAGCATTGTCATCAAAACTCATAAGCTCGGACACCTTCTTTTTGGTGATGCCTTCCTTCGACTTGATAAACTCTTCGAAAGGATCATCAGGTACCTTTTTATTCCTGCACAAAATGATGATTAAATAGGGAAAAAGTATATTACCTCAGGTCCACTTTGCACACTCATGGATCTGCTCAAAATTATCTCGTCAACATCGATCACGCGCCCGTAGATGATTGATTGGAGTAGCATTAAGCACCTCACCAATAATGTCGTGTTGTGTGAGGTATGCATCAGCTTGCCTTTCAAAAAGTGATTCCACAGTTTGGTGACTGGCTTAAGGGCTCGGTGATCCACACGTTTCCAGTTGGGCTCATTCCCTACAAACTTCGCCCAGCAAAAACACAAATCCTCTACTATACCATCGTTTGTCTCTGAATCTGCCTCGACAATAAATGTTTTATGATAATTTTCCACCTTATCGAGCTTAAAGTATTGGTTTAAGGCCAAGGGAGTGAACCGGATGGATTTCTCTCTAACGTACACAATATGATGGTATGGGTCTCCTAGGTGGGCATAAAACTCTCAGGCCATGGCTAGCGCCATCGCCTTTGAGTGTCGGGCGAATTTCTCCCACTTATGTTTTTGGACGATGTCTATTACTTTCGGCTCAAACGGTTCTTTGCCATCCTTAGGGAAGATAAATTCGTCCTCCAAGTAAACTTATCGTTTCTGTAGGGCCTTGAACTTTGCCTTGACCTTGACAGTTTGGAAGTGCTTGAAGCGTGTATTTGCGGTGGAAGATGTAGATGCTCCAGTATTCTTCTTTGAGCGAGCCATGAGTAACAGATTTTATTAGAGAAAGCTAATGATTTTTACAGTAGCTATGGAGGGTTTTAGGTGGTTGAAAACTCAAATAAAATAAAAGAAAAATGGATAAGAAAGTAAAAAGAAATGGTGAGAGGTAAAAGATAAAGACAGGCGGTTTTGAAGAAAAAAGTGGGTAGTGGGTGGTTTCTTGACGATAAATCGGTAAACAATTCAAAGGAAAATAATATGGTATTAAATGACAAGATATTTAAGTTGACAAAAATTAATAAAATAATGGGAAATATATTTGTTTCCCTCTCAAAAGTGCTGCCAAAACTAATATTTTAGGGTTTAACTTCCTTCCATGTATGAGCATGAACCTTATGCTTCCACGTTTACTTTAGCTACTAAAAGAGAAAAAATAAGAGATTAAAATATAAATAAACAACTCGTGTAAAATAAAAACATATTATTTATGTACAAGTGCAAATTATTGTTGTCTAAGCAATAAAAAATTTTCAGGAAAGAAGGGCAAACTCTTGGGCATCGTTGAGTAACGACATCGATTTATCATAAATAATGGGTGCTCCATTGTACGTCTTGAGTCATTGGCCATTCAGTTTGAAGGTAGACTCATTATCCATGTTCTTTATTTATACTACGTTATGGCTATGCACTTGATGTACTATGAACGGTCCTGACCATCTAGACTTCAGCTTGCCTGGGAAAAACTTGAGTCTTGAATTACATAGTAATACTTGTTGTCCAGAAAAAACTACCTAGGCAACATTTTTGTGCATGCCATATTTTTTTCTTTTATTTGTAAAGGCGGGCATTTTCATATGTCGAATCTCTAAATTTGTCCATTTCATTTAGCTATAACAATCTTCTCTCTCCAGCAAGCTGTGCATCCATATTTAGTTTCTTGATGGCCCAAAAAGTTTTATGTTCTAATTGAACGGGAAAATGGCATACCTTTCCATATGCTAACTTGAATGGTAACATTCTGAGAGGTGTTTTGAATGTTGTGTGGTAGGCCCATAATGTTTCATCGAGTTTCGGTGAACAATCTTTGCACCTTGGGTTGACCACCTTTTCAGGAATATGCTTAATCTCATGATTGGAGACCATAGCTTGCCCATTAGTCTGGGGATGGTATGTCGTGGCAATTCTATGGTGTACCCCGTATCTCTTCAACGCCTTGGCAATTAATTTGTTGTCAAAGTGAGTTCATTCATCACTCATAATTGCTCGTGGTGCTCCAAAACGCGTGAATATATTTTTGTGTAAGAATTTCAACACGATCTTGGAGTCATTACGAGGTGTGGCCATAACTTCAACCTATTTGGAAATATAGTCTACTACTAATAGTATGTACAGATCACCAAAGGATGATGGGAAGAGTCCTATAAAGTGGATCCCCCAAACATTGAAGGTTCAACTTCCACAATGTTTTTCCATGGCATCTTATTTCTCTTCGATATATTCCAGTGTGTTGGCAATGATCACATGACTTGTAGAAGTCGTGTGCATCCTTGAATAAGGTGGTCCAATAGAAGCCGGATTGGAGGACATTTACAACAGTCCTCATCCTTCCAAAGTGCCCTCCACATTGGGATATATGGTAATCAAATAGGATCTCCTTGTGTTCTTTTTCAGGGACACACCGTCATATGATTTGGTCTCTAAAGTACTTGAATAGGAATGGTTCATCCAAGTAATAGTGACATACATCATGTCTGAATTTTTTCTGCTCTGACTAGATAAATCTAGAGGCATAATACCACTAACAATAAAGTTAACTATGTCAAAGTACCACAGCACTACTGCAACAAGTAAAATTTTCTCATAAGGGAAATCCTCTTGAATATCCTTCATGTCATGACAAATATTTTTGTTCTCTAACCTTGACAAGTGATCCACTACTTGGTTTTCAGTACCCTTTCTATCTTTTACCTCCAAATCAATTTCTTGTAGCAACAATATCCATCTAATAAGCCTAGTTTTTGCATATTTTTATTAACTAAGTACTTAATAGAAGAGTGATCAGTATGTACTATGACCTTAGTCTTTATAAGATATGACCTAAATTTATCAAAAGCGAATACCACGGCAATCAATTCTTTTTCCACAATGGTATAACTAAGTTGAGCATCATTAAGGGTACGGCTAGCATAATAGATGACATGAAAGATTCTACCTTTTCTTTGCCCTAGCACTGGCCCTATAGTATAGTCACTGGCATCACACATTAGCTTGAAAGTGGCATCTCAGTCAGGTGGAACAACAATTGGTGCCGAGGAAAGTTTTTTATTTTGATCAGTGAACGCACTGAGGCATTCGTCATTGAACACTAATGGTTTATTTTGTTGAAATGAAAGACAAAAAGGCTTTGGAATCTTCAAAAAAATCCTTGATGAACCACCTGTATAATCCTGCATGCCCTAAGAAACTTCTTATGCCTTTCACAGTGGTGGTTGGAGGCAGATTCTCAATCACTTCCACCTTGTCTTTATCAACCTTGATGCCTTGGCGAGAAATTTTATGTCCCAACACAATTCCCTTTGTCACCATAAATTGACATTTCTCCCAGTTTAGCACAAGGTTGGACTCCTCACATTATTTCATCACTTTAGATAAATTATCAAGGCATCGGGAAATGACCATTTCCCGATACAAAAAATTCATCCATAAATATTTCCATGAAGTCCTCCACCATACCTGAAATTGGCCATCATACACCTCTGAAAAGTTGTCGAAGCATTACATAGTCCGAACGGTATTATTATAAATGCATAGGTGCCATATGTGTAGGTGAAGGTGGTCTTCTCTTGATCCTCAGGTGCTATGGTGATTTGATTATACCCAGAATATTCGTCAAGGAAGCAGTAAAATGCCTTGCCTGCTAACTGATCAAGCATTTGATCGATGAAAGAAATGGGGAAGTGGTATTTCTTTATTTCCTTGTTGAGATTTCTGTAATCCATGTAAATCTTCTAGCCCCTGATGGTTATTGTAGACATATGCTAATCATTTTCATTTTTTACCAAGGTCAACTCCACCTTTCTTCAATACGCATTGAACTAGACTAACCCAAGAGCTATCGGATATTGGATAGAATACCCCAACATCAAGCCTTTTGATGATTTCCTTCATTACCACTTTTTTATTATCGGATAAAGTCTCCTTTATGGTTTCACTGAGTTGTTATGGCAATCATCTAGCCGGATCTTGTGCATGTATATTATAGGGTTGATTCCCTTTAAGTCTACCATAGTCCAACCTAGAGTTTTCCTGTGTTGTGACAAAATATTCAACAAGCTACCTTCTTGCTCGGGGTTAGACTAGTAGAAATTATAACTCGTAAAGTATTATCATTACCTAGATATGCATATTTCAAATGTGATGGCAACACTTTAAGATCTATGGTAGGTGCATGGTGCAGCGAAGGTTTTGGAGGAACAAATTCATTGAAATCAAGGGGTTCAAATCTTATACCTGGTCTAGCTTGAAGTAAACTTGATTGTTGTAATACCCCAAATTTTGGTTAGTGACCAAAATGTAACTTTTGAAAGTTTGATGGTCAAAGTATAAAACTTGGAGGAAATTTTAGGAAATTAAGTGGTAAAGTTCTTGAAAAGAATTTTATTTCATAAATAGATAGTTTACTCTTGAGAGTGGGGTTTTATGGAATTATATTTTGAATTTGGAAGTTGGTAAAGAAAAATTAGACATGGTTAAAACCGATAAGGAATCGGTAATTTCAAATTGAATTAGAATCTTACAAAAATTTGAAGGATGTTATTAAATAGTTGGAAATATTATTTTAATATTTTGGATTAGAGAAATTTGGTTTGGAATGGTACAATTTTTTAGATTTTATCAAAATAGTGGAATTTAGTGACTAAAATGCAAGTTTTGAAATTTCATGGGAAAATTCAGAAATTAAAGTCAAAATAATTCATCTTTGACTTTCAATTATGATAAGGATGAGTTATCATGGTTTTATGGTAAATAGGAAGATTCATTAAAGGTGATTTGGTCATATCCCGATTAAATGAATATAATATTCATTTATAGTGGAATATAGAGTAAAATAAGATGAATGCACCCAAATTTGCTATCTTCTTCTCCAAATCAGCCATGGGTTCTCTCTCAAGGTAAGAGAAAAATTTCAACTCAATTTCTAAGCAATTTACTTAGGATTTTGAGTAAATTGTAAATAGAAAATTGTTATACATGAAAAACTCTATCTTTTGGTAGCAATATTGCATGGTAATCTTGTTCAAAGATCCCAAATTTAAGGGTTTGTGTTCATATAAAGGATCATGAAATTGATGATGGATTTAGATGTTTGTGAGGTAGTAGATTCATATTCAAGCATGTGTGATGATTAGATTAATCTTTTTAGAACTTGTTCTATGAGTTTTGGTCATGGATTGTTTGAGTGAGAAAAATATAGAAAAATTATACATGGGTTGAAAATGATGAAGGAAGTATGCTACAAGTTTTAGAAAATTTGAGGACTATTTCATAAGTTTTGAAAAGTTGGAGATCAATTCAAAAATTTTGGAAAAAAGATGGGTTATTGTGTAAGCGTTATATAATTGATGTACTATGCTGGAAATTGTTGATTGGGAATTAAATGTGTGTTATATGTGAAAAATGACTATTTTGGGAAGTTTAAAAAGTTTGGTGATTTAAGTACAAATGGTGAAGGACCATTTTGAGTAAATTGAAAAAGTTGGTTTCAATACTAAAAAGAATTAATAGATGTTAAAGTATTTTGTTGTGAATAGTTTGAAGTATGATTATGGAATTTATTTTGGAAATATATTTATGTTAGTACAATACTAATGTATATAGGTATGAATCTATATTTTGTACAGATTTTGATTTACTCGGTGTTCAAAATGATTCGAGTATAAAAGAAAAGGGTTATTGTGGACAATAGTGAGGCTTATATTTTGGAAAATTATAAAGTGTCAAGGTGAGTGCAATACATGCATGAAATTATACATGGATGTTTTATACATCATAAGGAAGACCTGCGATAAGTCAACCTTGTTTATATCAGCATGATATTATATGATATTTTTATAAATTGACATGATAATGAAATGTCACGGTATGAGATCAAAATGCATTGATTATGAAAAATGTGATATTTTACCATGAATGTTTTCGGGTATGAACTGCCCAATGTTAAATATTGATAATATACTTTGCCATGGATGAATTGAATAAAATAGACTATATGCCCAAGTAAGTCATTGAGGGACAGGGTATAGTTAGCATGTCATAGTGTATAGCAACTGCAGGTTTATATTAGCATTATAGTGTGTAAGGACACTAAGTGCAGGTTTATGTCCGGATTAGCACTATAGCGTAAGCTTAGTGTAGTTGGTGGGCACGACCTTATGTGTATTGTTCGGATTAGCACTATGGCGTAAGCTTAGTGCAGGTTTAGCACTACGGTAAAGTATTTTACTCGTATACCCAGGGTCCTCAGGGTTGTATATTGGGTTATTGTCTATGGTTATGGTTTATTGGTTAATAAATGGTAAGTTTTGCAAATAAGCTTACGAGTTATTGGAATGAATGGCAAGTATTTTGGAAAGAATATTTTTATATTCAGTTATGATATTTTGATCATGGTAAAATAATGAATATGTTATTAGCATGGTTTTATGCCATTGGATTTGAAATCTAAATTCATGCATGAATTGTATTGCACTATTTTTTGTTTTAATTGCCTCACTAAGTATATACTTAGTGTGTGATGATTTTCACGCCTAGGTAAAAAACCCGTAGAGGAATAGAGAGTTCAAGGCAACATCGAGCATCAAGAAGTATATTTCTTTATCAGTAAGACATCCTAATATGTAATGTGGACTTGATTAGTGGCATGTAATTATTATGTTTTATTTGCTTGTTGAACAAAATTGGAAACAAAAATGGAATTATATGAACTTATATGTATTTTCGCAGTTACTGTAGCAATGAACAGTAACCACGTTTTAGCAAATTTTCCAGAATGTAAAAGGGGAACCGATTCCCCCCAACAGGGAACCTATTTCCCCCACTGTTCACTATTCATAAAAAATCTTTTGAATTAAATTGGTTAAAATAAAACATGATTTATATGATGCAATATTTTTATAATATCATTTACCATTTTAATAAAATAATTTTTAATCGTTTTGAATAAGAAAATGGTTTTAAAATTCGGGTGACATCTATAATCTATATAGGTATAATTATACAGGTTATGGGTGTTACAACTGTTCCTTCTCCAATGAATTGTCCTCATACTCTGCATTCGCTCTATCTTCATTATGTATTTCATTAGCTTCAATCAAAAAACTTTTGTCAAGGCAAATATCTTTGTATGCCTTGTTTAGAAAATTTTCTCTTAGGCAAAAATTATTGTGTCCCTCTAGTTGTAACACATCGTCGTGGCAAAAAACTTTACACTATTCCTTCTGAAAAAATTTGTCTTGTCAAAGATTGTTATACTCATCAAATGTAAAAATTTGCCTTGGCCAGAATTTTCTATTTCAACTTCCTCCCTTGAATCAACATCTTCAATGTAATGGCATTCTTCATAATCATCAACTTATTTAAGTGTGTTGAAGATATTAATCATGACGTTTTGATTAGCCACCCTCATCGTGCACTCTCCCTTCTCACAATCTATTAGAATATGCCCAGCAGCTAAAAAGGGGCACCCAAGAATAATAGGTTCATTCTCATCGGCCTCATAGTCTAAACTGAGGAAATATGCTCGAAAGATAAACTTGTCCACTTTAACAATCACATATTCAATTCTACCGTAGGGACGAATGTGTGATCGATCAGTTAGTTGTAGAATCACGGTGGTTGATCTAGCATTACCTATTCCAAGTTTAAAAATATGGACTTGGGCATCAGATTTACACTTGACCTCAAGTCATAGAGAGCTCTTCCCACATATTTATCACCGATGGAACATGATATAATGAAGCAATCAGGATTTTTCTGTTTCGGTGGAAGTTTACTCATTACTGAATAATATTTTATAGTCATATCAGTAGTTTATATTCTTTCCACCTTTCTCTTTTTTGTGACAATGTCCTTAAAGAATTTGGCATAGGAAGGCACTTGCTCAATGGCTTCAAGTAATGGAACATTGATATGCAACAGGTTGAGGGTGTTGATCGATGCATATATTTCGAGCAATCATCCTCTATAGACTAGAGAGGTGTGTGGAACTTCGAGATGTAGAACCCTCAGTTACACCATGTTGTATACCATAGAGTAAAGAGTGAGTATACAAGTATACTCACTAAAGAAATAAACTTGATAGCTTTAGCATTTCATTGATACACTTTTAATATGTTCTAGTTATTAGTGTGGCAGTGAGCTAGTTAGCTCAGAGCTTGGAACTTGTTTCCTTACGTAGATTAGATGGAATGGTCGAGGAGATTTAGAGTGATCGAGGTCCAGACCTGGAGCATATTAGAGTACGTCTTAAGTTTTTGAAGGGCATGTATATATAAATACTATTGTAAAGCAATGTATTTATACAAAATGGTATGTATCATTTTGAATGTAAATGTTTATTTTGGGAGCTCATTGGTATAAAGTTAAGTTATATTTTTATGGATGTTTTTTATGAAAATGGTTAATTAAAATAGTCATTTTAAAGCGAGAGAAACAATAAAAAATAGTTAGTCAGCCACTCTGGTGGTTTCGTATAGCACCCTAATTGGTCAACTATGTGTTTTACTGGTCTAGGATGTTACATTTAGTGATATCAAAGCAAGGTTTAGGCATTCTTAGGACCCGTGGGTCAGTTTCGATAAAGAGTTTATGAGTATCCATGCCCTTAAAGAGTTATGTCATACTTCTACATCTAAAATAGTAGTAGTAATTCATCATTTTTTGTCTTAATATCATATTCTTGGTATGGATGAGAGCCCAAGCCATAATAGAAAGGGTAGGCAAGAGAGTTGAGCTTCCTTAGCTGGTGATTCTAGTGATAAGTTCATCCAAGAATCAGAGTATGGAGACACTCTAGATGTATCGGACCACCGATTTCTTCGGCATAAGAGATGATGATCCTGTAGTAGCTAACCAACGGTTAAGAGAAACCCTTAGAACCCTTCATCAGATGCACTAATAGTTAAGAGTGTGCCATCTCCCCGCTAAAAAGTGATGCCATAGACTGGTGAGAGACCGTTGAGATGTCCTTAAAGCCTGAGCGACCCACTTGGGATTGGTTTTTGGATGATTTCTACCAAAACTATGTCATAGAGACTCATATGGATGCATTGAGGGACTAGTTCACTCAGTTAACTCAAGATGACAAATAAGTTTCCGAGTATGAGGTAGAGTTCCTCCAGATGAGTAGATATGCACCAGATTTTATACCATATGAGTATCATTATTGTAAGAAGTTCAAAGAGGGTCTACATTTAGACATCCTAACTCACCTAGTTATCGAACCGCCGTGGGTTTTCGCTGAGTTAGTTTGTCAGGCGAAGCCTATAGAGAGAGTTTTAGGAATAAAAATAGTTAAAGATGATGCAATTCTTATCAAGGTAAAAATGTTACTAAGTTAGTAGAATCATCCCAGCCATCCAAAAGATCGAGAGATTCTCAAGAGTCTTGGAGATCCCCAACAGGCCAGACTAGCAAATCAATACAATGTGCAAGTAGCAGTAGGGATAGGATCAGTCATCGTATGAGGCCATTGTCTATCGCATCAGTGGCCAGTTTTGGGGGATCCTCGAGAGCATATTTCTTATTCCAGTTGTTCCCTCTATGGTAGGAGGTACTCATGAGTTTACAAATAGGGAACGAGAGGATGCTACCATTGTGGATCCTATCTAGAAAGGTAGAGGTTTTATAAAGGAATAGAGCACATTTCACTCATTACCTCTGAGATTGCCCAGAAGCTCATAATTTAGCTCCAGTGTTGACCTAGCAATCAGCTCCATCAGTTCAGAGAGGTAGAGGTTTTATAGATGAGGAAGTTCTTCTGGTCAGGCGGTAGGGGTGCAGTTTAGTCTGGAGATAGCGTTCAGCCTAGAGCTACCTTCCGATAGTCTATGATTCGAGCTCAAGAGATGACGATGTAGCTGATGTCATCTCAGGTACCTTTGCCTTTTTTCCTCTTCCAACTATCTCCCTATTCGACCTATAATATATCCCTCTATGGTTAGATGTTCTAGTGGTTTACATCTATCGTAGATACCCTCTCAAAGTTTCGAGGATGAAATTTCTTGTATGAGGGGAGATTATAATACCCCAAATTTTGGGTTAGTAGTTCGAGTCAACCCGAGACCCATAAGTCGAGCCCAATAAATCTCCTAGATTAGTTTAGACTTTTTTAAAAGGGTATTGGGCTTAAGTCTAGCACAAGAGTATATGAGAAGTTATTTTAAATAGGAGTTAAAGGATAGAGACCAAATTAACAATTTACCCATAGCCATTTTAAAGGATAAAAACCCCTTAACATTAGTGTTTCCACGTGAATCTTAACCCACTAAAATATCTTCCTTTATCCTCTTCATTTCTCTCTTCTTTTCCTTCCTAGGAGAAAGCTTAAAGGTGGAAGCTTTTCAAATTTCAAGCCTAGTTAAAAGCAATCAAGGTAAGAGTCATATTCTCCATCCCTCAAGCTTCATTTCAAGCCCCCAAATCTCAAGTTTTGGGTAAGATTTCAAAAATAGGTTTTTATGAGATTTTAGGCATTCAAGGAATCCAAGCTTGTTTTTAGTAAATTTATCTTACTTTGGTTTAGCTAAGGAAGTGGGATAAAGTTCCAAGGCTATAGGTAAAGAAAAGGTGACTCCTAGTTGATTTGAAAAGGTTTGAACAGCCAAGAAAATCAGGTAATACACTCATAGTTTCTCCATAACTGTTATGGATCATTAGAAATGAGTTATAGCTAGAAAGTTGAGTTTAAAGTATGCTAAGTAAGTTTTCATCGTAGATTCTTATTACATTTATTTTAGCATGTTTAAAACCTTATTTATGACCCCCTATGAATCACATAATACTTAATAACAAGTGAAAAAACTTGAAGTAGTAAAATTAGGGAGTTTAAGGGACTAATTTGTTCTTAAATAGGGCATATTTAAGGGTGGGTGTTGATATTATAAGAAGAGTATTGATATTATTCATGTTTTGGCATAAAATTAAAGTTTTAAATAGTAGTATTGATACCCCATAAAGGAGTATCAATATTGAGGGTTTGGTATTGAGACTGAGGGGCTTGGTATCAAAACTGGGATTCTATAATGGTTGTATAGTATCGGTACTCTAGGGAGTATCGATGCTCCTATATGAGTATCGATACTCCCTTTTTTCTTTCAAGGCATTGAAGATAGGGCATCGATACCCTGGGTAAGGTATTGATACTGAGGATGGTGTAACGATACTGAAAGGTCAATATCGATACCAAGTTTAAGTTTTGATTTAAAAATTAAGAGGAATCATAGAAGCAAGTGAGGTTTCCCAAGAGCTTATAATTACTCCCGAATAAGACTACAAGTGAGAACAATAATAATGTTTAATTCAAACGTAGAAATGAGATACATAGAATGAAATAAGACTAGTTTTATTTGAATGCTCGAGAAACGATTAGGACACCCGAGTTCCTTTAGAAAAGCTAGCAGTGTCGAAAGTATAGATTCAGTCAGGATATCCTTAGGTAGTGCACAATACACTTTAATCTGACTAACTAGGGCCAAGCCTCGACACTCGCAAAGGGTGGGTTAGTCAAGGGTGTTTAATGTAAAGATTTCGAGCGATCATCCTTGGTAGACTGAAGGGGTGTGTGGATCTCCGAGATGCAGAATCCTCAGCTGTACCATGATGTCTGCCATAGAGTAGAGAGAGAGTATAATAGTATACTCACTAAAGTAGTATACTTGATAGCTTAAGCATTTCATTGATACACTTTTAGTATGTTCTAGTTGTTAGTGTTGCACTGAGCTAGTTAGCTCACCGTTTGGAACTTATTTCCTCACACAGATTAAGTGGAGCGATCTAGGACATTTAGATTGACTAAGGTTTAGACCATGAGCATATCAGAGTTGAATCGTAAATGTATTTAAATAAAATGGTATGTATTATTTTGTATGTAAATCTTTATTTTGATAGCTCCCCGATATAAAGTTAAGTTATATTTTTATGGATGTTTTCTTATGAAATTTTCTAATTAAAATAGTCATTTTAAACTGAGAGAAATAAGAAATAAAGGTTGGTCAGCAACTACAGTGGTTTCGTGTAGCACCCTAATTAGTCAACTGTGTCGTATTGGTCTACGGTGTTACACTTGGTTCATGGAAAACATGCTTGGATGATGAAATTCATAATTAGTGTTCATGAAGAACATGGTTAATTTTGATGAATTAAAGGATGGTTTTTATGTTATTGGTGTTGTAGATTAATTTCTAAGCATGTGTGATTATTAAAATCATCTAAAAGTGTCTATATATATTTTGTCCAAGCTAGGATGTATGAGGAATTGATTTAATTTGGATTGAATTCGATTTAGGATGAATAGAATTGCATGAATTTGATCATAGGAGCTTGAATTCATGCTTGAAATTGAATGAAAACCTAGACCTAGTGTAGAAGTAAAGTTCGACCATGGGGGAAATAAACGGGAAAATTATTCAAAAAATTCCTATGGTCTATAATTGATATTAAAATGATTTTACAATTTTTGGAGATTGATTTGGAACAATTTGGAACCATGTGAAAGTAAAAGGACCATTTTACAAGTTTTAGAAATTATGGGACATTAATGTGTAAATATTCAATTATGAGTGTTCAATGCTAGAAATTAATATTTGGATGTTGAATTTTAAGTTAGAATGTTGAATTGGGGCCAAATTGCAAAATTTGGTAAAGTTTGGTGGTTAATTTGAATAGGCTAGAAAGTTTGGGAATAGTGAAGGACCATTTTCAACTAATTGGGAAAGTTAGTATGAATTCTAAAAGAATTCATAAATGGTGAGTAAATTATAATATTGGTGAAATTAAGTGACTTGGTGATGAATATGAATATTTATGGAATTAAAGAGTTATTTTAGAAATGTTGAAGTTCTTATAGAATAGTAAAGTGATTTTTATATAGAATAAGTATTGAATATATTATATGGATTTTTATTGTTGGATATTGGTTATGATAATATAATACTAACATATACTTTAAATATTTGTTATGTATATGATTTTGTCTATTCTACGATAAATCTTGTGATCGAATCGAATCAAGAACAAATGATCAAGCACGTGATTTGTAACACCCATAACCCGTATAATTATACCTATACAGATTATAAATGTCACCCGTATATTTTCAAAACCATTTCAAAATTTGAGAGCAATTTAAGATTTATTTTCTTAAAATGGTAAATGATATTATAAAATTATCATATCATAAAAATTTCGTTTCGTTGTAACCAATTTAATTCAAAATATTTTTATTTATGAATAGTGAACAGTACCCGAACAGTAAACAGTGAACAGTGGGGGAATCGATTCCCTGTAGCAGGGGAATCGGTACCCCTTTAACAATCTGGAAATTTAGCTTAAAAATCGTTGCTACTGTTCATGCTACAGTAACTTCCAAAAATTTACATATAAATTCATAAAAATTAACCTTTAATCACTATAAAAATTTCCAAAATTAATTCAACAAATAAATTGAACATTTTCAAATTACATGCCACTATCTAAAATCAAATTTCACAATAGAATTTCTTACTGATATTGAAATATACCTCTCGATGCTTGATGTCGTTCTGAACTCTTTATTCTTATTCTTTGCTTTTTACCTACGCGTGAAAATCATCACACGCTAAGTATAAACTTAGTGAGGCAATTAAAACAATATATAGTGCAATACAATTCATGCATGAATTTATATTTCAAATCCAATGCCATAAAACCATGCTAATAGCATCTTCAATATTTTACCATGATCAAAATAATATAAATTTCTTACCTTTTATCCCATAAGCTCATAAGCTTATTTTTACCAAAATACTTACCATTTAAATTCCATAAGCTAGTAAGCTTATTTTTTTTTCAATATACTTGCCATTATTCTGTAAGCTCATAAGCTTATTTGTATGGTTACCATTTATTAACCAATAAAACATCATCCATAGCCAATAAACCGTAGACAATAACCCAATATAACACCCTGAGGACCCTGGGTATACGAGTAAAATACCTGCACCGTAGTGCTAAATTTGCACTAAGCTTACGCCATAGTGCTAATCCGGACAATACACATAAGGTCGTGCCCACCACCTACACTAAGCTTACGCTATAGTGCTAATTCGGATATAAACCTGCACTTAGTGTCCTTACACACTATAGTGCTAATATAAACCTGCAGTTGCTATACTCTATGACATGCCAACTATACATGTCCCTCAATGACTTATTGGGCATATAGTCTATTTTATTCGATCCATCCATGGCAAAGTATATTATCAAATTTAACATTGGGCAGTTCATACCCGAAATCATTCATGGTAAAATATCACATTTTTTTCATGATCAATGCATTTTAATTTCATACTCTGACATCTCAATGTCAATTTATAAAAAATGATATAAAATCATGCCGATATAAACAAGGTCGACTTATCGCAAGTCTTCCTTATGATGTATAAAACATCCATGTATAATTTCATGCATGTATTGCACTCACCTTGACACTTTATGTCTTTCAAAATATATAAGCCTCACTATTTCACCATAAACCCTTTATATTTGATTTGCTTCGATTACAAATCAATCACAATCTGTATAAATCATCAATTCATAATAATCCATATGTTAGTATTTTACTAACATAAATACATTCCACCATATCTCCATACTATATTTGAAATTCATCATCTATCAAAATATTTACTCTTAATAATTCCTTATAACATTGGAACCAACTTTTCCCATTTACTCAAAATGGTCTTCACCATTTTACCACTTAAATTCTTAATACCAATAATTCCAACATTGAAATTATTTCCATTCAAATGCTTTTACAAAAGCATAAATACATTTAAGTACCCCAACTATGCAATTGTTGTACTTAAATCACCAATCATTTGAATCTTCCCAAAATAATCAATTTCACATTTAACACTCATTTCAATTCTCAAACAACAATTCCAGCATAGTACATCAATTATACAACACTTATACAATAACCCATCAATTTTCCAGAATTCAGACAACTTGTACTACCTTTAAAGAATCATTAAACTGTATTTATACACACACTGGAATTTAATTCCATTTTTTCCATTGAAAACTAGACTCAAATACGAATCTATCCATATAAAGAAATCATTCTAATTCATTCTGTACAATTTATGGTGAATTTTCAAAGTTCACCAACAGAATCTGTTTTGTTACAGAATTCTGCTGTCCGACTTTTCTGACCTTTCCTCAGTTAACAATTCATATCTATTTGTATAATTTGAAATTGATTCCAAATTATTTTTATATATTTTCTGGTGAATTTTCGAACCTACTGTAATTCCCAAAATCTACACTGTTTTTTTAACCTCATCCTTATGTTCTTCATCAATTCTTACAACCTCAAAATCATCAATAATTCTCATCAAGTTAACAACCATAGTATAAACCCAAATTTCTAGATTTGGGGATATTTGAATCAAGCAAGATTATCATGCAATATTGATATCAAATGATAGCGTTTTTCGCAAATAACCATTTTCTATTTTCATCATACTCATAATTCTAAAGAAATTGCTTGAAAAATGAGTTGAAGATTTCTCACCCTTTGAAGAAGCCCACGTCTGGTTTGAAGAAGAAGAAAGCAAATTTAGATGAAATTTAGGAAACATTTCATCTTAATTAACATAATATCTCACTTTAAATGAATATAAAATTCATTTAATTGGGATAAGACAAAATCACCCTTAATGAATCTCCAAAATCACCATAAAACCAAGCCATCTGATATTACAAATTCAAATATAATTTAATTTGACTTTGACCTACGAAAATGCCCTGAAATTTTCAAAACTTACGTTTTAGTCACTAAATTCCACAGTTTCGCTTTAATCTGAAAAATTGCACAATTCCAAACCAAATTTTCTGATCAAAATATTACAATAATATTTCCAACCATTTTATAACATCCTTCAATTTTTTGTAAAATTCCGATTCGATCAGAATTTACCGATTTCTTACCGGCTTTAACTCTTTCTTTACTAAATTCCAAATCCAACAATATGATTTCCATAAAACTCCAATCTCAAGAGTAAACCATATATTTATGGAATAAAAAACTTTTTAGGAAATTTATCACTTAATTCCCTAAACTTTTCCTAAGTTTTAACTTTGACTATCAAACTTTCAAAATTTACATTTTTGTCATTGTCTAAATTTTTGGGGTATTACAATTCTCCCCTCCTTGAGAAAATTCGTCCTCGAATTTTAAACTTTCTATGAAAACCATAACTTCTCTTTTATGAGGATTGCACTTTCTATTGTAGATTCATAACCCTAGTTTAGGGTTGTACGAACTGGTAAGACATAATCTCGTCTCATACAAAAACCTCTTCTGTCAACTTCTTGAATTCCAAATTTTTTTTCTTTACTTTGAGAATTTTGTAAAGATCATGCACATTATTATATTTTGAACTTGTTTAATCAAATTCTTCAATCTGATTTAAAAATATCTATACATTTTCATATCATCCCAAATTTAAAAATATCTACACATTTTCATATCATCCTCTCTATCCCAAGTAACGTCCTCTACATTATGATTTTTCTGAATCACTTTAACTAGAGAAATCATCTTGTTACGCAGTTCTTTGATTTCTCGAGCTAATACCCAAACTGATTTTTTTTAATCAAATCTGGTCGGCTCTTAATTTCCTTTGATGAAATAACATGTGAAAGATCCAATCAATACTTTCTAAGTATCGACACATGAAAAACATTGTGTACTTTGTCCAACTCTGGTTCTCCATTACCTCCATAATAAATGCTAACTGATAATCCATCAGTCTAATTTTTTTTAATCTCATAAGATCCAATGAATCTTAAGCTTAGTTCTTCTTTTCCTTTTTGAGCGCACAATATTTTTTTCCAAAATGATACCTTGAGAACTACTTTATCACCTTCATAAAATTCAATCTCTTATCACTTCAAGTCTGCATAAGACTTTTCCCAATTACATATCATCTTGAGATTTTCTTGAATTATCTGTACTTTATCATAAACCTCCTTCAATAAATCTAGGCCAACAAAATTTCAATCTTTTAATTTGAACCCATTCAATGGTGTTCGACATTTTCTCCCATATAAAACTTCACACGGAGTTATCTTGATGCTTAATTTAATAATGTCATTGTACAAAAATTCTACTAAAAACAATTACTATTCTTTTCCCATGATTCCTTAGAATCAATCACACATGCTCTCAGCATATCTTTTAATATCTGAATAGATTTGTTTTAATTTACCATCCGTTTGTGGATTAAAGATCATACTGAAATTAAATCAAATACTCAACACTTTATGCAAATATTTCCAAAGTCTTAAAGTGAACTTTGGATATCTGGTGGATATAATGGATACTTGTATTCCTTTAATCGATCTATCTCCTTGATATACAACTCTGTATATTTATCCAATGCATAGTCCATTCACATGGAATAAAATGTGCCGATTTATTTAACGGTCACTATCACCCAAATGGAATCCTTTTTATTTGATGTCAAAGGTAGTCTTCTAACAAAATCCATAGTGACTCTTTACTACTTCCACTTTGGAATAGAAATCAGTTGCAATAATTCCGAAAGCACTTGATTATCAGCTTTAATTTGTTGAAATGTCAAACATGTAACAACGAACTCAGTAATGCTTCTTTTCATACTTGGCCACCAAAATAACTCTTTACATCCTGATACATTTCGTTCCCACTTGTATGCATAGTCAGTAGACTATAATGTGCCTTAGAAAGAATATCTTTCTTCAACTCATCATTATGAGGAATACAAATTCTTCCTCAATAATTTCCATCAAAGTTGACTTCAAAGTCTTTAGTCTCGCATTTTTTTTCCACAAGTGAAATATTTTTTTTCATCTCTCATTTTTTTCTCTTTTTCTTTTCTTTCTCGTTTTCATTTTTTTCTTCTTCGTTTTCATTTTCATTTTCTATATTTTTTTTCTTCTTTTTTTTTTCTTCTTCTTATAATATTTTTTTTAGCTCTTATGCCATATGTCGATACAACATGACTAAGAAAATCAACTTCTGATAGCCAAAACTCACTCTTTGACAGTTTAGTATATACCTTTTTATCCTTAAGTATTTCGAATACAACACGAATATAAGCATCATGCTCTATCTTTGTATTCGAGTATACCCGAATGTCATCAATACAACCACCTCAAATTAATCTAAGTAAAATTAAATACTTGATTCATCAAGTCTATGAATGCTACCTGAGCATTTTTCAAACCAAACGGCTTTACTACGAATTCGTAGTGTCTATACCGTTTCTTGAAAACTATCTTTGGAACATCTTCCTCTTTAAAATTTAACCGGTGATATCCCATTCGAATATTAATTTTAGAAACATTATTGCTCCTTTTAAGCTGATAAAACAAGTCATTAATCCTCAGAATAGATATTTGTTCTTGATAGTTACTCTGTTTAACTATCAATAATATTTTCAATAATCTATGCATAATTCCATATATCCATTTTTTTATAACCAATACCTATTTACCCCAAGGTATAAAATATTCAGTCTAATGCATCCTCCATTTATCAGCTCTTGCATTTGTTTATTTATTCTTTTAGATCAATCGCAATCATTCAATATGAATCCATAAATACAAGATCAATGCCTTAATAACCCTTAATATTGAATTCCACCTCTCAATCTGGATGTAACCCATAATAATAAATCTAAAAAGACTTATGGAAATTCCCAAGTTATGGAAATAGCATATAATCTTACTTCAGATACTTGAGTATCTATTACCTTAGCTAGAAAAGCTATGCATCCTTTTTACATCATCTTAATCGTAACCATTGCTGATATCACTTATTGATGATTTCACTTTTTCATCAATCATTAAAATTTTTAATTTCTCTGCATTTTTTTTTTCACTTCTTGCGACCATTAACCCAACCTTATTACAGAGACCACCAACTTATGATCAAAATGGTCTAAAACTCGTTAATGATAATCCCATCAGATTCATCAATAACATAAGCTCATGAATCTTTATCGAACATTTACTATTTGTCCGACTAACACTTGTATCATGACCATGACCATGACCATGACCTATGTGTCTTCCGTTATAATATCACTCGATATCAAGTAGAATTGAATATTTCTACTTTATAATTCCTTAATTCATTCTTAAGGAAATTTGTATAACTTTTCCAAATCCAAAGATAATATTTTCGAACAATTGAAATATTTTCCATCTTAAATGAAAATCTCAATGTTCACATCATTCAATAAGAAAAATTGATAAATTTGTAGCAATAACTCCATAACAGTTAATGCTAAAATCACACTATCAAGTAATTTACTATTTTTTTCTCACTAAGAATCTGACACTTTTCAAGTTCTTGAGTATCCATCTCAATCTAAACAATAATTCATTGTAGAATGGAAAGTTAGACAATCCATTTTCACATATTTACCTTCACAAGGTAACTCTATCCAATTTTATGGACTTGATATCCATTTTCAAACCAACTCATAACCATTTGATTTACTAATAATTCAACTTTCTTTAAACATTTAGCGGAAATCATATTACCGCTTATGTATTTCCTCTTGCTCAAATCAACAATGCTTTTAACAATTATTTCCTAGCTTAAATATTTCTCACTTATTTAAGATTACCTGGAGAACCTCAGAATCATCACTAGATTCAGAAATCTCCTCTGGATCCTCATCCGATTCGACTTTTCTTGTAAGTCATTCAAACTTTTTAATCGATTCTTTCCACAAAATGGAGAAAAATCCTTTATAACATCCACCCTTCTAAGGTGTTTTATATAAGTCATATATGTTCCCTTTTTGTCGATTTCAATCTCGACATTCTTTTCAACCATTTCGACTTTATTACCTTTGTCTTTAATTTCAACATCTGAACATAGTAAGAATCATCATACATTATTAAAAGTAACTTTACTCCCAATAAACATCATCACAGTATATATACAAATATCAGTAACTTTTGACATCCTAGTGGCATGTATACACTTTTTAACTCAAAAACAACCTCGGTTTAGTCCTAGAATCGGCTAAACTTGTAGCTCTGATGCCAATAAATGTAACACCCATAACCCGTATAATTATACCTATACAGATTATAGATGTCACCCGTATATTTCCAAAACCATTTCAAAATTTGAGAGCAATTAAGATTTATTTTCTTAAAATGGTAAATGATATTATAAAATTATCATATCATAAAAATTTCGTTTCGTTGTAACCAATTTAATTCAAAATATTTTTATTTATGAATAGTGAACAGTACCCGAATAGTAAACAGTGAACAGTGGGGGAATCAATTCCCAGTAGCAGGGGAATCGGTACCCCTTTAACAATCTGGAAATTTAGCTTAAAAATCATGGTTACTGTTCATGCTACAGTAACTTCCGAAATTTTACATATAAATTCATAAAAATTAACCTTTAATCACTATAAAAATTTCAAAAATTAATTCAACAAATAAATTGAACATTTTCAAATTACATGCCACTATCTAAAATCAAATTTCATAATAGGATGTCTTACTGATATTTAAATATACCTCTCAATGCTTGATGTCGTTCTGAACTCTTTATTCTTATTCTTTGCTTTTTACCTACGTGTGAAAATCAGCACACGCTAATTATAAACTTAGTGAGGCAATTAAAACAATATATAGTGCAATACAATTCATGCATGAATTTAGATTTCAATCCAATGCCATAAAACCATGCTAATAGCATCTTCAATATTTTACCATGATCAAAATAATATAAATTTCTTACCTTTTATCCCATAAGCTCATAAGCTTAGTTTTACCAAAATACTTACCATTTAAGTTCCATAAGCTCGTAAGCTTATTTTTTTTCAATATACTTGCCATTATTCTGTAAGCTCATAAGCTTATTTGTATGGTTACCACTTATTAACCAATAAAACATAATCCATAGCCAATAAACCGTAGACAATAATCCAATATAACACCCTGAGGACCCTGGGTATACGAGTAAAATACCTGCACCGTAGTGCTAAACTTGCACTAAGCTTACGCCATTGTGCTAATCCGGACAATACACATAAGGTCGTGCCCACCACCTACACTAAGCTTACGCTATAGTGCTAATCCGGATATAAACCTGCACTTAGTGTCCTTACACACTATAGTGCTAATATAAACCTGCAGCTGCTATACTCTATGACATGCCAACTATACCCTGTCCCTCAATGACTTACTTGGGCATATAGTCTATTTTATTCGATCCATCCATGGCAAAGTATATTATCAAATTTAACATTGGGCAGTTCATACCCGAAAACATTCATGGTAAAATATCACATTTTTTTCATGATCAATGCATTTTAATTTCATACTCTGACATCTCAATGTCAATTTATAAAAAATGATATAAAATCATGCAAATATAAACAAGGTCGACTTATCGCAAGTCTTCCTTATGATGTATAAAACATCCATATATAATTTCATGCATGTATTGCACTCACCTTGACACTTTATGTCTTTCAAAATATATAAGCCTCACTATTGTCCACCATAAACCCTTTTATATTTGATTTAGTTCGATTACAAATCAATCACAATCTGTATAAATCATCAATTCATAATAATCCATATGTTAGTATTTTACTAACATAAATACATTCCACCATATCTCCATACTATATTTGAAATTCATCATCTATCAAAATATTTACTCTTAATAATTCCTTATAACATTGGAACCAACTTTTCCCATTTACTCAAAATGGTCTTCACCATTTTACCACTTAAATTCTTAATACCAATAATTCCAACATTGAAATTATTTCCATTCAAATGCTTTTACAAAAGCATAAATACATTTAAGTACCCCAACTATGCAATTGTTGTACTTAAATCACCAATCATTTGAATCTTCCCAAAATAATCAATTTCACATTTAACACTCATTTCAATTCTCAAACAACAATTCCAGCATAGTACATCAATTATACAACACTTATACAATAACCCATCAATTTTCCAGAATTCAGACAACTCGTACTACCTTTAAAGAATCATTAAACTGTATTGATACACACACTGGAATTTAATTCCGTTTTTTTTCATTGAAAACTAGACTCGAATACGAATCTATCCATATAAAGAAATCATTCTAATTCATTCTGTACAATTTATGGTGAATTTTCAAAGTTCACCAACAGAATCTGTTTTGTTACAGAATTCTGCTGTCTGACTTTTCTGACCTTTCCTCAGTTAACAATTCATATCTATTTTTATACAACTTGAAATTGATCTCCGTTTGTTTTAAACGAAACTAGATCCATATATGAACACAATATATAAAAATAACCTCCAAATTATTTTTATATATTTTCTGGTGAATTTTCGAACCTACTGTAATTCCCAAAATCTACACTATTTTTTTAACCTCATCCTTATGTTCTTCATCAATTCTTACAACCTCAAAATCATCAATAATTCTCATCAAGTTAACAACCATAGTATAAACCCAAATTTCCAGATTTGGGGATATTTGAATCAAGCAAGATTATCATGCAATATTGATATCAAATGATAACATTTTTCGCAAATAACCATTTTCTATTTTCATCATACTCATAATCCTAAAGAAATTGCTTGAAAAATGAGTTGAAGATTTCTCACCCTTTGAAGAAGCCCACGTCTGGTTTGAAGAAGAAGAAAGCAAATTTAGATGAAATTTAGGAAACATTTCATCTTAATTAACATAATATCTCACTTTAAATGAATATAAAATTCATTTAATTGGGATAAGACCAAATCACCTTAATGAATATCCAAAATCACCATAAAACCAAGCCATATGATATTACAAAGTCAAATATAATTTAATTTGACTTTGACCTACGAAAATGCCCTGAAATTTTCAAAACTTACGTTTTAGTCACTAAATTCCACTGTTTTGCTTTAATCTGAAAATTTGCACAATTCCAAACCAAATTTCTCTGATCCAAAATATTACATTAATATTTCCAACCATTTTATAACATCCTTCAAATTTTTGTAAAATTCCGATTCGATCAGAATTTACCGATTTCTTACCGGCTTTAACTCTTTCTTTACTAAATTCCAAATCCAACAATATGATTTCCATAAAACTCCAATCTCAAGAGTAAACCATATATTTATGGAATAAAAATCTTTTTAGGAAATTTATCACTTAATTCCCTAAACTTTTCCTAAGTTTTAACTTTGACCATCAAACTTTCAAAATTTACAGTTTGGTCATTGTCTAAATTTTTGGGGTATTACATGATTAAAAAGAATATCGTTGTAAAAGGTTCTAGTGAGGAAAATGAGGTGAGTGCGTTATTGTTTTATACTATCATATATGATATGAGGATGGCTTGTATTGAAGTATTCTAGAATGTTGAGTCTAGAAGAATTAGTTGTGTATCAGCTGTGCACTTAGAGAATTAGTTCTAGAAGAGTTGTTGAGACAGTTAGTTGGTTATACCAGAATGAAAGCTGGTGATTGTAGAGTTGTATATATACCTTGTATTTGATCAATATGAAGTAATGAATGAAGTTTCTTTAGTTGTAATATTATCTGCATATTTTAATATGGTATCTTTCACCATTTGATCCTGGAGTCTATGGTTTCCATGGGTGACTGTGGTAGCATTGCCTTTGAGCTTGGTGAATCTTTTCATAATGGCAAGTTGTTCACGCATAAAAAGATCAACATCTTGCTTGATGTGACGAATTTCTTGTTATGGAAACAACAAGTGCTGCTTACGGTTCACAGTCATAGGTTGGAAAGACTACTCAATGGAGAGTTGTTACCACCGTCGACGCAAATTGCTGATGAATCAGGTGCACTTGTCAATGACGACTATTAAAGCTTTATTGCTCAGGACAGTGCTCTTGCATCCTGGTTGTTGTCTGTAATTAGCGATCCTCTTTTGCCACAGTTTGTAGGTGCTAAAACGGCAGCTGATGTTTGGAGAACGGTTTAAAAGTTTTTGCTAACTGCTCAACCACGAGTGTGATGAGTCTGCATAACAAACTTAGATCCATCAAGAAAGGTGATGATAGTATGAGATCTTATCTTACAAAGATTAAAGAAGTATGTGATGCACTTGCAGCATGTGGGAGTACAATCTCTGATCTTGAACAGATCATTACTATTCTCAATGGTCTCTTGATTGAATAGCAATCATTTGTGGCGGTGATCACAGCCAGCAAAGACATGTTTTCAGTTGATTATCTAAAAACAATCTTGATGGATGTT
Source organism: Hibiscus syriacus (assembly GCF_006381635.1). NCBI lineage: Eukaryota > Viridiplantae > Streptophyta > Magnoliopsida > Malvales > Malvaceae > Hibiscus > Hibiscus syriacus. Next base: position 2,985,537 of record NW_024062054.1, read on the forward strand.
GAGTCTCAGTTGAATGGTTTTCAACTTCAGCAATCTCTTCGATGAGTGCGAATATAGACACTGTACGTGGTAGTAATCGTGAGAGTGGTAGATCTACAGCTCAATTGTATAATGGCAATGGAGTTGTTGGTTATAATAGGGGTGGTAAGTCTAGAAGTCCTGGTCATGGTCGTCCTCGACTACACTGTTAGTTGTGTGGAAAAAATAGGCATTTGGTTGATCGTTGCTGGCATTGCTTCGATCAAACGTTTCCAGGAGTATTGGCTGATAAAAATAAGGAAACTGAGGCACATCACACTATGCTAGATGAGTGTAAGTCGTGCAACAATGGTGTTCATGCCCAAGCACATATTGCATCTACAAGTTCTAGTCGTTAGATTGTGGATTCGGAGAGACTCATCACATCACCCATGATGCCTCGAAGCTTGCTACAAGCTCAGATTATACTGGACTAGGTAAAGTGATTTTTGGTAATGGTCATAGCCTGAATATAGCTCGAGCTGGTACTTCTGTTATGGTCGTTAACTCTCGCATCTTGTTTCTTAATAATCTGTTACATGAGCCCTCAATAACAAAAAATTTTCTCTTTGTGTCATAGTTTGCTAGAGATAACAAAGTTTACTTTGAGTTTCATGTGGGGTCTTGCTTGGTTAAGGATGAAGTAAGTAGAGAAGTATTGCTGAAGGACAAGAGTGTGTTGGACTCTATCAGTTTACCAAAGATGCAGATTGCTTGAAAGCTTGTCATGTCACGGTGGTAGAAGACCTAGTAGTACTAGTAAAAGTTATGATTTATGGCACAAGATGCTTGGGCATCCTGCTCATTTTGTTATTGTGCAGGCTTGTAAACAAGCTGGTGTAATGTTTCCCTTTCAAAAAAATAAAATCGATTGTTCATTCTGTGTTGCATGTCGATTGGGTAAGAGTCATAAAATGCCATTTAGTAATTCTAATTTGTGTATGCCACACTGTTTCATCTGGTCTTCAGTGATGTATGGAGACCGTCTCATATAGCTTCCAACGGGTACAGGTACTATGTCTCTTTTGTTGATGTCTGTACCAGGCATAACTGAGTTTACTTACTCAAAACTAAAGATCGAGTGCTCTCGACGGTTCAGTTATTTTTTAACCTGGTACAAACTCAGTTTAATGCTACGATAAAAGAAGTTCAGAGTGATTGGGGAGGTGACTATCGATCAGTTTCAACCTAGCTAAAATTGTTGGGTGTAGTGCATTGTTTGGCTTGTCCACACACGTCTGAGCAAAATGGTATGGTTGAGCACAAACATAGACACAATATTGAACTAGCTCTAGTTCTGATGGCTCAAAAAACTCTTCCATCAAGTTTTGGTCCTATGCAGTGTGTACTGCTATGCACCTTATCAATCGACTGCCTACACGTGTTCTTCAAGGAAGATCACCGTATGAGGCATTCTATGCTAAGAAGCCAGATTACAGTTAACTTAAAATTTTGGGGTGTCGTTGTTTTCCTCATTTACGACCTTATCAAGCTCACAAGCTAAGCAATCGGTCTTCTCTGTGTGTGTTCTTAGGGTATAGCACTCAGCATAAAGGTTATCAGTACATGGATTCAGATGGACGTGTTTATATTTCACGCCATATAGTTTTTTATGAAGTTTTTTTTCTGTTTGCAGTGTTTAAAAGCAAAAATGGGTGTAGTTGTGCTTCACGTCGAAGTAGCATGAAGATCTCTGTAGTGGATGGTGCTCAGAGTGTTTGCATGGAATGTGATAGATCATGTTGCAATGATACTGAGTTGTCGAGTACGAATGAGTTAGTTTTAAACTCATTTAATAATATAGATCTAGCTGAAGAATTTGTTCATGAGTCAGATGATGTTGCACCTATGCATGTGATGTTAGGAAATAGTGTTGTGGATGATGTTGTGCAACAAGATGGAAATATTGTTGTGCAGCAAAGTGCTGAAAGCTTGAGGGATGCATCTGCTACTCTACCTGCTAGAGATGGTATAGAGACAAGCAGTAGTAGTCAGGGAACTATTGGTCATAATGGCGCTTCAATAACAGTGGCAGATCATCACATTGTGACACGTAGCAAGAATGGAATATTTAAACCCAAATTGTACTTTTCCACTCACAATGAATGTGAAAATGAATCCATGCATGAGGACAGTGATAGTGAAGGTGAATCTATAAACGAGGTTGAACCTCTAAGTGTTCATTATGCCATCAAGAATCCATTGTGGAAGGTTGTTGTTCTTGCTGAATATGAAGTTCTTGTCAAGAACAACACTTGGACACTTGTTCCTCTTCTAGAAGGTAGGTTTGTGGTAGGTTGCAAGTGGCTGTTTCGAGTCAAGTGCAATGCAGATAGCTCGGTTCAAAGGCATAAGGCTCGACTTGTAGCCAAAGGGTTTTCACAAGAACCTGGTCAGGATTTTTAGGACACATTTAGTCCTGTTGTAAAAATATCTATAGTAAATGTAGTATTGACAATTGTTGCTCGTAATGGTTGGAACCTAAGACAGATTGATGTTAATAACGCATTCCTGAATGGTGACTTACATGAAGAGGTATTCATGGAACAACCTCAAGGATTTGAGCAGCATGCTATAGATGTAACAGATTTGGTTTGTAAGCTACAAAATGCCTTGTATGGACTAAAGCATGCACCAAGGAATTGGTACTCCAAGCTAAGAGGCTCTTAGTGAGTATGAGGTTTCAAAGCTCTCAGCCAGATAGTTCATTGTTCATCAAGCATGTTAAGTGTAGCAGTACATATGTTCTAGCATATGTTGATGACATTATTATCACATGGAATACAAATAAGGATATTGAGGAGGTTGTAAAACTGTTGGGAGAAAATTTTTCTCTCAAAGATCTGGGCATGCTTAATTTTTTTCTTGGCATTGAAGTAAAATGTATTGATGGTGCTATTTTTCTTAGTCAAAAGAAGTACATAATGGAACTTCTAGCTTAGTCAGGAATGAGTATAGATGCGTCAACTCCAACACCTATGGTTGCATCAGTTAAGCTCACTACAACTGATGCAGGTAGTCCATTAACAAATGCAAAGGAATACCGTAGTCTGGTTTGTTCCTTGCTATATGCATGTCATACGAGACCAGATATAGCATATTGTGTAAACAAGTTAGCTCAGTTTATGCATGTACCTTGTGAAGAGCATCTAGTGGCACTTAAGCGAGTGATAAGATATCTCAATGGCACTCTTGACTATGGATTGGTATTTCTTCCAAGAACAGAGTCACTCCAGCTTATTGCATTTGATGGTGCTGACTGGGGGTAGCATCGATGACAGAAGGTCGATATATGGAACTTGTGTGTTTCTTGGTGGCAGTTTGATTCAATAAAACTCAAAGAAGCAGAAGATAATGTCTCGGTCTAGCACAGAGGTTGGATACGGAAGTTTAGTTGATGCTACGTCTGATATTGTTTGGCTTGAAGCGCTCCTCAATGGTATGAAGATTCAAGTCCAAGCTACATTAGTGGTTTGGAGTGATAACACTAGTGTCATTGCCATGATTTTCAAAACTGTGTGTCACTCCAAAACCAAGCACATGGAGTTAGATGTTCATTTTGTCAGCGAACGTGTTGATGCAGGAAAACTTCAAGTGAATTATGTTCCTTTTGAACACCAGGTAGCAGATGGTTAAAATACATTAACAAAGGATTATTTTGCTCGATTTAGACAGAAGCTTGGGGTTTTCTCTATTGGTGAAGTTGAGAAAAGAAAGAGTATGGAGAATATTGAAGTATTCTAGAATGTTGAGTCTAGAAGAATCAGTTGTGTATCAGCTGTGCACTTAGAGTATTGGTTCTAGAAGAGTTGTTGAGATAGTTAGTTGGTTAGTTGGTTATACTAGAATGAAAGTTGGTGATTGTAGAGTTGTATTTATACCTTGTATTCGATCAATATGAAGTAATGAATGAAGTTTCTTTAGTTGTAATGCTATCTGCATATTTCAATAACTTGCAATAAGCCAACCTCGAATAATTTGATATGAAATGTATTTAAAATATATTCTGATTTATTTTTATAATGTTTACAAAATGATATTCAGATGATTTGAGTATAAATTACTCAATACATTTATATGATATTTTATTAAAGAATGCTTTTAATAATTTCTGGAAATAGTTTTGAAATGATTCTATGATATGAACTATTCAAAGTATTTTATTAGATTATTTGAGTATAAATTACTCAATACATTTATATATATATATGGATATATGAACGAGATATGATTATGACATAAAAGCACATTGTATGTGCATTGAGAGTCGTAGGTACAATGGCATGACATGAGGTTAGTGATTACTTATTACTGAACTGGTAATCCGTGAACATTACATGTGGCAATGTTGCTGCAAGTTATATGAGGCACTTTCGAGTTTATATTACTAATTATTGATGAGGTACCTCGAGTGCATATTATGCACACTCGTCTTACTTATGTAACTTGCATCCCATTTAACATACATTGGGTTATGTTTATATGAAATTGAAAAGTGCAGGTTTTATGAGCTAAATAAATGAATAGTATAAGTTATTTGAATTGAGATGAAAGTAATTAGTTCACTATGTGTGATGATTTTTGCATGATATGCCTTTTATGATATAATGTGACTATATATGTTATATGATTTGAAAGAAAGCTAATACTTTCTGAGTATACTGATTTGGCATTATATGTCTTATATATATATGTGAAAGGATAATTTTTCAGGTTACAATTTTAGTATAAAGAAAAAGGTTTGAAATGTTATATTTACATGTTCATATGTCATTATACGACAGTTTTAGAAATTTGAATAATTATAATCATTTCATGTTTTAAAAAGATTTATTTTAGTTTATATGCCTCACTAAGTTTATACTCGTGTGAATGTTTCACGCACAGGTAAAGAAAAAGGATGAAGCTACAAAGTGAGGAACACATCGAGCATCACATTTTGGGGAACCATATCCACATATAGTATCAGTAAGACATCTATGATATTACTTTGGCATATTAGTGGCATGTATATTATAACTGTTTAGTTGCTATGATAGATTAATTAAAATAGTTTGTACTAGTAAATTAGAATTGCTTTAGTTATGTTTAGTAGTATAAATGAGTCTTAGTTTATTTAAATATATTTTAAATGCTATCAAAATGGATTTTAAATTAGGGAAGTTTTGGACAGTTTATTTTATGATATGAAACAACATCGTATTGCTAAATTGCTTCCTAAAACTGATATCGATTTAAATGTTTAGATATTGTATTATGATTTTACGCGACCTTATTATTTTATTTAACGGATTAAATTGGAAAAATTCTAAAGGAACAAACTTGTACTAGTTTTCAATTGTAGAATGTTTGTAAATATCGTCTGACATCTTTGAGTCGTATTCAAGGAGGTATACGAGTTAAGGGTGTTACAGTTTCGCAATAATGCTTATGAGAGTACTATAATTAATAAACATAAAAGCAAGAAATGACATGACAAACATATTTGCCATGACAATTCCATGTTGGGCAGCAAGTATTGTTATTCAACCCTAGCTTGAAGCTCTTCCCTGAAAAACTAAAATCTCATTGGTATGGTCTGTTTGAAATTATCGAAGTCTATCCTCATGGACAAGTTCTATTGAAGAACTTAGTGGATAAAAGTACATTCAAAGTCAATGGCCACCAACAAAATCCACACATTGCTTCTATCACACTAAGAGAACTTTTTTTAAATTTAGTGTTGCTTTCATAAGTCAATATACACTTCATATTAGTTCACTTTAAAGTAGAATTTTAATTTTTTTTTTCAATACAGTGATTGCTAGAACATTGTCTACTACATCACCGATTTTTCCACCACTTTTGTTGCACAACAATCGCTAATGTTTTGCATGGCTGATGTTGTATCAGATGCCACCAGCAAAGGTCAGTTGGGCAGTAACTTTTACTGGTAAAAGGTAATAGTGAGTTGTCACCCACTGTTTAACCCAAATCATCATATCTTCTCATTTAACTTCATCTTCAGCATTTATTTAAATATTATCTCACCCTCTAATTTATCCTTATCTACTCATCCATTCAAATGAAAAGATAATTTTTTCCCACTTTTACACACAAATGCATCATGCCCAATGCATTCCGTTAACATTTTGTTATTTAGGAACTACATATGTAATGTTGCAAGTTTAATGTTATTTAATAAATGAAGTTTTTAGTGAAAATTTTTATGATGCCCTATGATGAAAAAATTGAAATTGTGAAATGCTATGGGAATGTTTGAGACTTGTTAGAATTAGGATCCATAGAAACCTTTTTACACTACAGGGGTATGTCTCAATACTTAGAGAAATTAAAAAAAATTGAACTTTAAACCTCATCTTTATTAAATGTTATAGAAATCTTAGTTAAAAAAATTGTTTTACATAGAGAATAAGTTGGAATAGCCTGCAAATGGCTCCAACATTAGCATTAGTATGATTGCTACAACAATGAAAATCATTAATTTAGATGAAGAAAGATGAAGTCGTTTTCTCTTGTTTTGCTTAAGTAGAAAGAAAGATAAGAGGAAGAAGAAAGAGATGAGATAGGTAAGAGTTGGGAAAACATGATAAAAGGGGTTTGAATAATACCCTTAAAATCCCACATGAAAATCAGCTAGAATCCTTAGCATGTTTTTCCCTAATGGAGAAATTACACTATAGGTCATTTCTTTTCATCTTAAGTTCAAAAATCCCCTTTCTTATTCCTAGTTAAGTAAATTTATCACTCAATTCAAATCAAATTTAACCCATGAAACCTTTATACAATAATTAATCCATTTAAATAACTTCGGATTAGTACTCGAATATTGACTCAGAAATAAAGGTCGTTACACATGAGTTCACCTAGCATAAGATAATAGTTAACAATAGAAACTGGTGTCACCTAGCATCATATCATTCATAAAGAAAAGATGAATAAAAATAACAACACATGATGTCACATAACAATCAGGTAAGCAATGACAATGGTACTTGCTGTCAGTAAGCAATCAAGTATCATTGGCGAAGGTAGTACCTAGTGTCATTAAGCAATCAGGCATAGCTCCACCAAACATAAATATGAGAAATGATTATATGATGTCACTAAGAAATCATATTATACAATCATTGATATCCAAATAATTTATTCCCACACGCGATCATATACATTCATAGGTACCCAAAGACCACACATATCAATATTTTCCCTTTAAGGAAAATCAACGTAGCTTAACTACATAGTCATAAAATTTTCTCAACAAGGCACAATCCTTTCATCCCAAGTCACAATATCTTTACTCAATCATAGTTCATTCATTCTTAGAGCGTTATGTTATGGTATAAAAATCTTTTATTATCTTATGACCCTTAATCAGATTTATCGAGTGATTATTCAAGTTGTGAGGAATTATCATTCTTTTTCTTTCACATGCAAACTGATCATTTGCAACATAAGGCATTTTAGTATCTTAGCCTTCAAGGAAGTTTTATTAATATCAATCACCTTTAGAAAAATCATTTATCCTTCGAGTTACTACTCAAATATTGACTCAAACATTTTAGTCATCTTACTCGATTTCTTTTATCAAGCTTTTAAAATAATTCATCTAACATAGGGGTATTTTGGTAACTTACACATAAAATGACATTTCAGTAAATTTACCCCTCTCAAAGGTATTTTAGTTTTGGGCAAACTATATGGGAATTCATCTTAGGGGTATTTTGGTAACTTACACATAAAATGACATTTCAGTAAATTTACCCCTCTCAAAGGTATTTTAGTTTTGGGCAAACTATACGGGCGGTCCTTATGTTTTTGGTCCATTCAATTTTGGTTACGGACGATCGTTATGCTTTTTGTCTATTCGATTTTGGTTACTAGATTAAAAAAAGAACGGTTTGGGTCTCTTATGTTGTCAATTAGTCTCTCAGTTGGTAACTCCCGTTAACTCATTAATAGAAGTCAGTTAGCAATTAAAAAAATTAAAAAAAATAATGTCTCTTCGGGTCAATTAGGCCCAAACTTAGCCTAACAATTCTAAATACCCAATTATATGGGTCTATAGACCTCTCGGGTCAATTCTCTCGTGTTGATTGAGAAATTTGAGGTATTATAATTTCAAAGTAATATAGAGATTCTGAAGGAATGTAAAAGTTGAGCTTTACCGTAAAGCTGTAGAAATTCGAAAGGAATTGTTGCGCCCTATGCCTGCAGAGAGAAATGAAAGAGAAAGATGTATAAAAGTAATGATATTGGGTTAGCTTCAAGTTGAAGTAGACTCAAACCTGGAATTGGATATCTGAACATCTGGGTTTTGTGAGGCCAAAATATTGCTTGTCCCCAAAGTGAAGTACATCATTGATTTTTTATTATTGTAAAGATAGCAATATAAGAAACGTCGGATGCATAAGATAATGACCATTCTGTCTACAACTGTACATTCATTGTAAAAATAACTACCATACATACATACATACATATGTATTTATATGTAAAAAGATATAATACATTATATATATGGCTGTCCCTTGTTCCCATAAATATATTATATATATATATAATATTAATCTCATTGAATGTTTTGATTTTATAAACCCTGATTAGAAAGAAGTAAAACCTTCATTCTCAGATGAATTAGAGTCATCACATGGAGAGTGGTTGTGTCTACCTTCATAAGTAGTGATCACCATTCTACAATCCTCAGACAATCTTTCAACTCTCTTCTTCACTCTACAGTTGTTGTGCGTGCATCGGTAATAGCTTCTGCACTCAAACCAAACATATTTGAATATCTATAACCACAATTTGAAATGAAATAAGCACTGAACTGCAGCATTCTAAATCTCTGGGTGAATGCAAATATATGATTGAGTGATGGAGCAAACTAGTGCGCACGCAGCAGTAGTCAGCTTTTCTTTAACATGGATTTATTTTAAACAGCTTCTTCACACTTCACAGGAGCTTTAAGTCATGAACTCATGATGAAAAAACTGTGTCAGAAACCCATTCAGTTTGTTCTTTGATTACTTTGTTTGAATTTCTAGGATAATTTCACATAAAAGTTATCATTTGATCAAACGAGGGTACCCCTTGGAATGTTGAGCAATATATATATTAGGATCAAATATTCCTGAATTGTAATCTAAACAGTCTGTTGCGTCATGGTTTCTAAAAAAGGAATCTATGAAGCATGTAAAAGTGACAAGGAAAGAATTAAAAAAAAAGGACGTATGGTATGTACCTAGGATGAAGGCTGTTCTTGACAACCTTCTGCCCGTATTTTCTCCACTTGTAGCCGTCGTCTAGCACATCCACATCGCTTCTCGTCTGGAAACAAAACCTTGGTTCCCTAAGCTTTCTCCTAATCTTCACTTTGTTCTTCTCTAAGGCTGAGCTCCTCCACCTGCCAAAAACCCAAAGGTGCTCTATGAGAGCCAGTATCTAATTGATTGACATGAAATGCAGATTCGGGTATCAATTCGTATCAAGACTTTCTCATATCAAACTATTACTTGTCTTCTTCATATTCTGTATTGAAAGTATCCCATGAGCAGCAAGCTAGGGCAGATCTCACTAGATTTGGGGAAGATCTTAAATGATTCTATACATCTAGGGCATAATATTATGAGCCAGCTAGCGTGCATGTTGTTTTGGTGGGAAACTATTTTCAGAGCGTGTGCTCTTGATACATGAAAGACAACATGACCCATAAAAGAGAAGAGGAAAAAAATGAAGCTAAAAGAGATATGAAATCAGAATACCATGAATTATTATTTCCATCCTTTGCGTTACTGGCACAGTTCTCATCGTGTACGGCTTTGGGAACGGGATCTAAGCTCCCTACCTAAAACAATTTCCCACACCACCAACATACATATATAAGATACAAAGACCAGAAATTTATTGCCACGAATACCAAGAAAAATCATAAAGAAACAGAAAAGGTAGACAAAATCCCATAATACTACTATATACTGAAACATGTAAAAAAAGATTGTATTTCAGCTTAGGGAAGACGAAGGTTTGTATTTGGTAAAACCAACATATATACCTGGTCGCTATGGCTGAATCTGATGGCGCTGGGAGAATTGGTGGAATTACTAATGGGGGATGTACTGATAGGCTGAGATATAATTTGATGAGAACACAGAGAGGGAGCCAAGAAACCCATAACTTGGTTCTCTTCAAACTGTGTATACCCACTTTCATGGATCGCCTGTGGAGTAGTCGAGAACGAGACTTGCAGCTCATAATTAGGGACTCCTCTTTCTCCTCCTTCCATTTGCATTCAATCAAAAAAGGAACCAACAAGCTCTCCTCCAAGTCGTCCTCACGAGATTGCTTGAAAGTTTTCGTAATTGTTTGTTTTGCATAGCAAATAGACGGATCGAGTGCTCTTTTGAAAAGCAGCGTCTGGTCTGATCAACTAGTAATCGCTAGATACAATATTTCTCCCGGAGGTTATGCTTTTTCTCATCTTGTTGATCGTACGCCAAGACTTGCACAACTTTCTCTAAATGCACAGTGAAACCAAATAATTAAGCGGATAGGCAAGTATCACAAGGGAATATAAGAGGACATATTATTACTTATGAGTGAATAGTTTTTGGCCTTTATGGAGTTCATTTGATGCATGCATTTGTAAGAGAGCTGGTTCAATGGGGCATGCATATCATTTTTCTATTGACTGTCGATATCTTTTTATACGTTTATAGATATAGGATCGAGTTGCATAAATTTTGGGCTTTCCCCTTGGGAAAATGAGGTTTTTGAATATTATTATCTGAGGTGAAAACATATGCAATAAAAATAATACTCCATAGTAAATATGTGCATTCACAAATATATTTCTAAAAACATATATTACTTTAGAAATACATATATATATATATATATATATCCAGTTTAATGGTTATATTGTGGATGATTTTGCAGCTGTTTTAATTCATATTGTAAAGTATTCCGACAAGAACGGACTTGATTACAGCTCAACCCTGAGCTTAGCTGGATATATTAAGAACAATACAAGGTAATTTGTAAAAACTAGTGTATATATATATTGTATTAACTATAGGCTTAATACTAAAATAAGTGTCCAAACTATATTTAAATTCTTGAATAGGTGCCTAAACTATTTTTTGACTCATCCAGGTGCATAACGTTACGAACGTTACCCATTTAGGTGCTCAGGCCGTGAACGACGTTAATTTCTCCTTTAAATGATACATGTCTCAATCGGGTGATTTCAAAAAAAATATTTAAAACTAAAAGAATTAAAATTATATATACTTTTAAAGAAAAACACAAATATTTTGAAATAACCCAAAAACTTTGAAAATCATCATTTCAACTCCGAAGCCCATGCCAACCGTCGCCCTTTGTCGTCGACGAAGCTCCACCCAACCTCATCTTCCCTAGCAACCAAAACCCCATAAAATCATGATAAATTAATGGTGAATCGGCGTTTTATACCCCACGAACCCTAGGATAAAAAATCGCAATCCCACGCGATCTCAATGGCCAATCGACGACAATTACGACAACGTATAACTAGAAGGATGACAGGAATACGTAGGCAGAGGTGGTCGTGGCAGGAAAGGGGACGGCGTGTTAAGGATAAGATTTGGGTATTTTAAGTATTTTGAAGCTATTTTATAATTTAAGATAAATTAAGGTAATAATATTATTTTAAAATAAATTTCAAAATATCATATCGTGACACGTGTCACTTAACGGGGTAAATTAACGTCGTCGACGACCCGGTCCCTAAATGGGTAATGTTTGTAACGTTAGGTGCCTCGATAGGTTAAAAAATAGTTTAGACACTGTCAACACACATTTTCGTCCTACTAGGATTCAAACTTCTAAAAATAGGATAAAATTTTGCTAGGATTCAAACTCCTAAAAATAGGATAGAGTTCTACTAAGATTTAAATTCCTAAGATAGGATCCACAAGCACTATAAATAGCCATTGTAACTCACCATTGTAACACACGATTTACACACAAAACATAGAGGAAAGCATGGGAAGATACAAAGGCAAAATTATTGTAAAGGATTCGAAAAGGAAATAAAAGGTAGCATTTTCTTTTTTCTTTCTTTTGCATGTGCATGTTATTTTTCTTGAGATTTGGTTCGAATAACCCAAAACGTGGGTTGCGTCGATGACCAAAATGGGTGGGGTTTCGAAGTTTCGAACCTAGATCTACCCCGAGGCTTATTTTTAAAAACCGGTTTGATTTTCGGTTAAAGGAGGGGAAGAGCTTTTTAAAAATCTATATTAGTCCCTTTATTTATTATATGGATATTTTATTCATTTATTTTTATTATTAATGTTATTATTATTATATGTATATATATATATAATTATTTTCATTTATTTTTTTACTATATTTTATTATTATATATATATATTTCTTTAATATTTTACTTATAAGTCTAATATTACTATATATATTGTAATTATCTTTATCTAGTCGTATATATTTTTTATACTTTTAATAGTTTATTTATATACCTATTATTAAATATATATTCTTAATTATTTTTATTTGATTATTTCTTTATTTATGTAATATATCTTATAACTTTATAACTTTATATTATTTTTTATTATTTTCGTTTTTTTTATTCATTATTATTATATTATTATTATTTTTTTAAAAAACCTTGTGTCTTTATCATTATTATTATTAAACATTATATTATATACTACTAACCTAGAGGGCCCATTTTTTTGTCTTATTTCTTACTAAAGCCCCCCACTTTTGGTGAATTGGAGGGTAGCTTTTCTATTTTAAGTATTTGGTGTATATATATAGCTTATTTATTTTATTAATACTTTGATATATATATATTTTTATATTTTTTTCCTTTTTTCAAATATTACTATATATAATTATTATTTTACTATTTTTTTTTCTTATCTTACTTATTTATTTTATTTTTCCCTTGTATCTTATTTGTTTTCTTTACATTGTTTATCTAACACATTTCTCGATTTTTTTTAAAGGATATTTTCAAATCAATCAAGGGTAAGTAATTAGGATCGAAACTTTACCTTTTAATTTAACTTGTTATTTTTCTTAATTAAGACAACTGAAAATTACGTAGTACCGAAAGGGCGGTTCAAGGGTGCTAATCCTTCCTTGACCGTAACCGACTCCCGAGCCCGACATATTTCTGGTAAGACGCAGATCAGGTAAGAAATAGGGTATCCGATCAACCCATTTATTTTTAAATAAATGATCGGTGGCGACTCCAATCCACATTTTTCTAAGTCGAAGCCCAATTCCGAGGCCCAACTGAAAGACGGTTGCGACAGCTTGGCGACTCCGCTGGGGACGGTAAGTGAGTCAGGCTAAGGTAATTTCCAATTGTCTTTTTAACGAAAAGGGTAAGTTTAAATTTTAAGGTAATATTTCGATCCTTTTTACTTACTTTTTATTATTTTCGAGTAAATAGTTGGACTAATCGTTTTTTCATGATTTCAGCCTTCAAAGTTTTCTTTTTTTCATCTAAAGGCTCTATACCCCGAGCTCCGAACCCGTTTTAAGTGGGGGTGAAAGCGACGCCTTCGTGTGAATTTATTCACCGTATGGGCCTAGCAAGTATCCTTCGGGATTCATATACCTTATGCCTTCGTGTGAATTTATTCTCCGTATGGGCATAAGGGAATGTGTCCTCTCGAGTTTAACTTAGTCCACACAAGCCTGTGATGGGTTTAGGACTAAGGAACGACAATTACTTAAATACGTTCATATTGCCAGAAAAGCCAAAGGGTCAACAGGTCAGGTTTTACTACAATTACTTGACCCAAGGGGGCACCAGCAAGGAGAACTCGGGTACCATTTTTTAGAACCTAACCCAGGAGACTATGAAGAAATTAAGCCTACCCCGAAACCACATTCTGAAACTTATGACATTTTTTTTAACCTTGTTGTTTTTGTGTATTTTACTTATTTATTTTTATATTATTATTTTACTAACCTTTTTGGCCTTTGTGTTTGTTTTATAGCATTTTGCATCATAACAAGAGGTTACTGATCCCTGAAAAGGTGTTTATTACACAAAATAATCTGAATTAATGGACAAAGGTGTTGTAATACAAGAGACTAAGAACCCCGATGTACGACTATAGTCCGAGAAGACTCAGAAAGAAAAGGGAGACAACCTTCAAGAAAGCTATGTGTCAGAGCTGGTTAGCTACGCATCTATCAGCCTAAAACAGAACAATGTGCAGGAGCTTCGAGATATCTGGGACAGTTGGAAGGATGATCGGAAACAGAAGTTCAGCCAACGGTATGGTGACATTGCACTTTTACTTCACGTTAGGATTGATGAGCCCTTGATTAGAGCCATGGTCCAATTCTGGAACCCGAGATACAGTTGTTTCACTTTTAACTGGGAAGACATGGTGCCTACTATCGAAGAATACACCATACTACTACATTGTGAAAACATCAAACTAGGGCGAGTCTACGTTAAGCACACCAAAAGTCAACCTTTCAAGAGTACACTGGCCAGAGTCGAATAGACGAGAAATGGGTAATTGATCGGACTCAGCGCAGAGGCAACGGGGAAGGAATTGAATGGATCCACATAAGGCAATTAATTAAGAACCACCCTGATGAGTGGAAAACTATAGACCTTTTCGCACTAGGTCTATACGGTTTGATTATTTTTCCGAAGGCTTTGGGGTGCATTGACGCAGCCGTGGTGGAATTATTTGAACAACTACCGAAACAAGTCAACCCAGCACCAGCCATCTTAGCAGAAACCTTTCGTTCTCTTAATCATTGCAGATGAGTTGGTGGAGGAAGATTCATTGGGTGTGTTCAGCTCCTTCAAGTATGGATTCATAACCACTTCTAGAAGACCAACGGGGTTGCCTACCGTCGATTTAGCACTACCTATTCACCTTTGGGAGAGTTCATCACCATGAAATGGCATGAAGGTGCTTCAAAAGAGAAGTGGATGAAAGTCTTCACTCATCTTCAGGACCGAGATATTGCCTGGAGAGCCCCCTGGTTGTTCCTCAGTGATGTTCTTTTCCAGTGTGAGGCTCTAACACGATGACCTTGCTAGGACTTTGGGGTGCAGTTGGGTATACTCCATTGTTAGCACTGAGAAAGTATGGGGCATGTCAGTTTGTCCCAGCAACATGCGGGCTATCTGGATCAGAATTTAGATATCACGGCAACAGCTGATCAAGGAAGCAGCCGATTCTTGGAAGAAAATATTCCGAATGGACATTGTAGCTGCCAAGAACATGCTTACCCCGGATTATGTGGAATGGCGAAGATTGAGGAAAAATGACAATATTCCGGTGCCAGACTGTGAGGACACCCAAACTATGGAAGAACATCTCAGGCCTGTCCTTTCTGAACTCGAGATAGCCAAGACAGAGTTTGAAGCTGTGAATAATGAGCTGAGGCAGAGGAAAAAAGAACTTGAGGCTGAGCGCTATCAGTGGAAGCTGGATGCCGATTCTCAGAGAGATAAAGTAGACAAACTGGAAAAGGAACAGAAAAGAGTCTGTTTCGAGCTCGAAGACTTAAGAAAGGGGTATCAAGATGCTGTCAAAGATAACTCCAAGTTGAAAATGTCCTCCGAGTACTGGAAAGACGAAGCTCACAGCCTGAAAAGAAAGTTTGAGGGGCCTGATGAGAGAGTCTGGAAGGAAAAGATGAAGATTGCTCAAAGATATTAGCAGACAGTCAACATCAAAACCAACGCTTGAGAATCCAGATGACTTATCTGGAGAAACAGCATGAGAGAGATGGAAAAACAATAGGTGAGTTAGAAGCTATCATAGATGGATTCAAAAAGCAAGCAGCCGAGCTTCAGATAGTGGCCTTTGATGGAGGTCTACAGTGGTGTTTTCGTTGGGAGCAAGCACAACAAAGGGTGAAGGCCAAAGACGTAGCCATCCGAGACTTCCTAGATCAAGTACAGAAGGCAGCCCGTCATCTTCATGGCCTGGAAAGGGAAGCCGGAGTGGTTCAACAAGGTATTCAACCAGTAACGGATGAAGGCAGAAGACTTGTCAATCTACTAGAAGCTATTCGGGGTTTAGAAGATTTAATCCGAGTGTACCTTTGATTGTTTTTATGTCTCTTACAAGATAAGATATTTTTGTCTGAATAAAGATTATTTATAATAATGAACACTTTTTCTGGATCAGTGCCTCTAAGCTGCATACATCATGCATTGCATATTTTGCATTCTATATCTCATGTTTATTTCTATATTTTCCATGTTTTTACATTCGTATTAACAAACAGAACATGTCTCAGAAAGCAAAAGAGAAAACACCAAGTCTACCACTACAGACATTAAATACGCATCATCCGCATAATACCCGAGCAAAGAAGAGACAAATAGAGGCCAGAATGGAAAAACTCGAGGAAAACATGACGAGACTACAAAAAGAATTGGAAGATAGGTTGGCTCAAAATAGTCAAAGCACCCTGGAGTCCATTAAGAAGAACCAGGAGTCATTGGTCGATCAAATTGTGGCCAAGTTATCTGGATTACAGCAAGCTAGTGTAGTAGAGGGAGGTTCCTCCAGAGGGGTAATCATATCACCAGCCCCACAGGTGGTTATCTCACCCGAGATCATACCAACACCACAAGAGAACTCTTCTGTTATCAAAAGAAAAGCACCATCTGTTGCAAAGGTGCAAACTTCCACAACTAATCCTGATAATCGTCCAGATGATTACGGTATCCCGGATTTCGATGAAGATGACAAAGCGAAGAAGATAGAAGAAAATATCAGGATGCTAGAAGATCGAATGAAGTTGGTCCAGGGGGATCATGACTATTATGGAGTGGACGCAAGAGAGCTGAGCCTAGCTCCAGATTTTGTGCTTCCGCCAAAATTTAAAGTTCCTGAGTTTGAAAAATTCGATGGAAACAGCTGCCCATCTTCCCATATCACTATGTTTTGTCGGAAAATGACAGGATATAGAGGGAATGACCAACTCCTGATCCACTGCTTTCAGGAGAGCCTGTCTGGTTCTGCTATCCGTTGGTACAACCAGCTCAGCCGAACTCATATCAAAACATGGAAAGACTTAGCCAAGTCCTTTCTGGAACAATATAAACATATCAACGATATGAGACCAGACCGGGTTATGCTACAGAACTTGGAAAAGAAGCACAATGAAAGTTTCCGACAATATGCATAGCGATGGAGGGATTTGTCTGTGTAGGTTCATCCGCCCTTGGATGAAAAGGAGACTAGAAAGTTATTTGTACAAACTCTGAAGGCACCTTATTTCGGGCACCTGGTGGCAATTACATAGGGAACTTTCTCAGATCTAGTTATTGCTGGTGAGATGATCGAGCTAGCTATAAAACAAGGAAAAATTGAGGGAGATATCAACAATGTCAGTACCTACAACGCCAACAAAGGTGTTACGATCTCAAGTCCAAAAAATGTTGCAATTGTACCGTCTAGTACTTCTAAACAAACTCAGAGAGGACCGAGGAAAGAAAAGATTTGCATCAGTCAAATCCCAATGACATATGAGGAGTTACTCCCAACGCTAGTTGAGAAAAATCTTGTGACTCTAGTTCAATCCAAACCTAGAGAGGCCTCATATCCTGAAGGTCATGATATTAACGCTGTATGCAGCTATCATATTGGGAGCTCAGGGCACACCACTGAGAATTGTGGGGCATTGAAACGTAAGGTTCAAGATCTGATCGATTCAGGGGCATTCACTTTCAATATGTAATGGGGCATTCTGATCGAGAGTCATATGGAGCATCCATTAGGAATTTTGTTACATTATCAAGTATATCATCTTGTTTGAACTTTTTTTCTTTCGTACTTCTTATGCGTGAACATTTTTAAGTCACTTGACGTTTAAACATTTTAAATAAAATGCTTCCTTCTTAGGAGATGAGAAAATTTTAATCTTGAATTCCTTGAATATCACCTCAATTAAAAACTGTTTAATAATTGAGGTTGTAAATCTTTGACAAATGACAAGATTGAACCCTGCAAAACAAAGACCCCTTGGTCCTAATTTAAAAGATACATCAGACTACATATTTTTCTCTTACCGAGCTAAGTTTTCTCTTCTCATGAAGAGTTCATCTAAGGTTTGGTATTCAGACACGTATTAAGAGCGAACATAATATGAAAACTAGCACATGAGATTGCAAAACTAATTGGTTTATACCCTTGTTTATGATGTTCAGGGATGATAATGATCTTCACAGATGGAATAGTCGAGTAAGCAAATCTAGTTTAGGTCAGTTGTTTGGAAATTGAACTCTAAAGATGAGATCCCTTGACTTTCAAAAACACCTAGACTATAACAGGTTCTTCTTGACAATCTTAAGAAATTAAATCCGTAAAGATGAGCTATTCCACTAAGGCAATTGGTTATAGAGGAAAATCGAAAGCCCTGGCTTTATGAATAGATTATGTTCAAACTATGACACTGCTCGGACACTTGGCAATTCAATGTTTGCTCCACTGCTTTTGTCAGGCCAAAGACTTTGTGATGAGATGAACCCTTCAGTGATTTGTCCCTCTAAAGCTGAGCTATTCCACTAAGGCAATTGGTTATAGAGGAAACTTGAAAGCCCTGGCTTTATGAATAGATTATGTTCAAACTATGACACTGCTCGGACACTTGGCAATTCGGTGTTTGCTCCACTGCTTTTGTCAGGCCAAAGACTTTGTGATGAGACGAACCCTTCAGTGATTTATCCCTCTAAAGCTGAGCTATTCCACTAAGGCAATTGGTTATAGAGGAAACTCGAAAGCCCTGGCTTTATGAATAGATTACATTCAAAACATGATATTTCTCGGACACTTGGCAATTCGGTGTTTGCTCCACTGCTTTTGTCAGGTCAAAGACTTTGTGATGAGATGAACCCTTCAGTTAAACCTGATAAAAGTGATTATAAGCTGTCCCTATAAAGCAATTGGTTGAACGCCCCGACTTTATAGATTCGGCTAGCTAGACAATGGCAAAATAAATCAAATTCATCTAAAAAGAAATTTTCGATAATAATAGACTAAGGGAGTTGAGAAACACCTGTTATAGTCAAATTCACACGAGCACTCAAGAATTTCATTTTTTAGGCCGATATTTCTGCACTACCTTTGTTACAAGAGCTTACGAAACTTGAACAAATGGAAGATTTCAGAGAACTGAAACAGAAGTGTTCTGAAAGGTCTAGTCATTGATTATGCTAGTTGTGTCATTTTGTTCGCCTCTGATCAAAATACCAAATCAAGAAAGAGGGGCATGCCATGATCTTCACGATAACCAAATCGATGAAACAAACCCACCTCTAGACCAACTTTTCGATCTTGATATTTGTCAAAGATTTGCAGCTATCAAATATTAAAAGAGTGTTTGATTCTTTTGATATCCTATGAACTCATGTTTTATGATTTGCTTCAATTGTGAAACCTAGAAAGAGGTAACTTTTTCAAAAGTTCTTTTTGATATTTTTCAAAATTTTGAAAATTCGAAAGAAAAAAAGCATTTTCAAACAAGATAAGTTCTATGGAAGCATATCTTGGAATTCAACAAATATCGCTCCGAAGCTCAAGATCGAAACAGAGGCAAAGGAAACCATCTTTGGGGAAAAATTTGATAAGGGAAGGAAAATTGTCTTGAGGTCTGCAAGAGTACACCCTGGTGGAAATGAAGACAAATTAAGTCAGAATGAAGACTGCACACGCAATCATTCCCCTCACATCTTTGACGCATGAAATTTGCATCTTTGAATTCATCATCATGAGCAATAAAAACCTTGATTTTTCCTCCCTTGAGGGCAAATTCAATAGCAAATAAATTTCATTTGGGCCTACATCAAGCATACATCATCAGGATAGTTACATCCATATACATTTTACAGATCTTTCAGGAGAAGATGAGATTAAAAGCCAACTCGACAGATTGAAAGATCGACATTCATCCAATATAAACTTTGTCTCACTTAAGACAGTCTCATTTAATGCAGATGATTATCTCACTCAAATTTGTTTTTCTTAAAACATACTTTGTCTCACTTGAGACTGTTTTTCTCGAAAAAAGATTTATTTCACTCAAGATTGTTTTTCTTAAAACAAGATTTGTCTCGCTTGAGACCGTTTTCACTCGAAAGAAGGCATTTCATTTCACTCAAGGCTGTTTTTTTTAAGAAGATTTTATCTTGCTTGAGATAGTTTCCCTCGAAACAGAAAATTTTATCTCCCTTGAGACAGTTTCTCTTGAAAACATTCCCTTGAAATTAATTTTTTCTCTCCTGAGATAGTTTCCCTCGAAACAGAAAATTTTTTCTCCTTGAGACAGTTTCTCTTGAAACATAAACATTGAAAACATTTCCCTTAAAATGATTTTTTTCTCTCTTGAGATAGTTTCCCTCGAAACAGAAAATTTTGTCTCCCTTGACACAGTTTCTCTTGAAACATAAACATTGAAAACATTTCCCTTGAAATGAATTTTATCTCGCTTGAGATAGTTTCCCTTGAAACGAATTTTGTCTCCCTTGAGACAGTTTCTCTCCAAACATAAACATTGAAAACAATTTAACGAAATCTTTGAATATGTTTTCCTTCAAACAAATTTTGTCTCCCTTGGGACAGTTTCTCTTGAAACGACACAATTTGCTCGAGAATAGATTTCAACTTCACGACGAAGGATGTCTAGCTCGAAGCCAAACATCCACGATTTCAACTCCACGACGGAGGATATCGTGACACTCGAGACAACACAAGTTCAACTTCACAACGAAGGGACGGCTGGTTGTCAACAAACAACTTCTCAATTTCAGAGCCAATTTCAACTTCACAACGAAGGATATTGGACTCCAGACAACGCAAGTTCAACTTCACGACGAAGGGACCGCTTCTTGTCAACAACAACTTCTCAATTTCAGAGCCAATTTCAACTTCACAACGAAGGATATTGGACTTCAGACAACGCAAGTTCAACTTCACGATGAAGGGACCGCTGCTTGTCAACAACAACTTCCCAATCTCAGAGCCAATTTTAACTTCACAACGAAGGATATTGGACTCCAGACAACGGAAGTTCAACTTCACGACGAAGGGACCGCTGCTTGTCAACAATAACTTCCCAATCTCAGAGCCAATTTCAACTTCACAACGAAGGATATTGGACTCCAGATAACGCAAGTTCAACTCCACGACGAAGGGATCGCTGCTTGTCAACAAAATTTCATTCAGAGTCAATTTCAACTTCACAGCGAAGGATATTGGACTCGAGACAACACAAGTTCAACTTCACAACGAAGGGACAGCTGGTTGTCAACAAACAATTTCGGTTCCAGAGCCAATTTCAACTTCACGACAGAGGATATTGGACTCGGAACAATGCTACTTACATGATTTCAACTTCACGACGAAGGATATCCAACTCAAAGAAGGATTATCTGCCATCAAAATTTTCGAGTTCGACTCCATTCAGCTCGATGACACATCAATCGTACTACTTTCCGGTTGCAGTCGAGGTTTTCAAGTCGAGAAGATGACCTGGGTTAGCCGTGCCTTAGTGACAAGCAACCATTTTCAAACAACATAGCTTAAGTCAAGAAAAAGCTATCTGTCAATGAAGATTTCTGAGTTCGATTCCGATCCAAGGTCTTTAAACCGAGAAGAAGACCGAAGGGTAACGGGAAGCCACGTGCTGATTCAAATTCTGAACTACGGCTTCAATTTAATGTCATTTCAAGATGAACTCGACTTCACGATTGAGGAGTCATCCGTAACTCAATTCGACAGGGAGTTATTGAAACATCAGAGTTAATTTTCAACTCCACTGAACGAAAAGTGTGTCTTTTAATCTTTGCCCTATCCCCGTTACACGACTATGGGCAAAGAGGGGCAGCTGTCAACACACATTTTCGTCCTACTAGGATTCAAACTCCTAAAAATAGGATAAAATTTTGCTAGGATTCAAACTCCTAAAAATAGGATAGAGTTCTACTAAGATTTAAATTCCTAAAGATAGGATCCACAAACACTATAAATAGCCATTATAACTCACCATTGTAACACACGATTTACACACAAAACATAGAGGAAAGCACGGGAAGATACAAAGGCAAAACTATTGTAAAGGATTCGAAAAGGAAATAAAAGGTAGCATTTTCTTTTTTCTTTCTTTTGCATGTGCACGTTATTTTTCTTGAGATTTGGTTCGAATAACCCAAAACGTGGGTTGCGCCGATGACCAAAATGGGTGGGGTTTTGAAGTTTCGAACCTAGATCTACCCCGAGGCTTATTTTTAAAAACCGGTTTGATTTTCGGTTAAAGGAGGGGAAGAGCTTTTTAAAAATCTATATTAGTCCCTTTATTTATTATATGAATATTTTATTCATTTATTTTTATTATTCATGTTATTATTATTATATGTATATATATATAAATTATTTTCATTTATTTTTTTACTATATTTTTTTTATTATATATATATATTTCTTTAATATTTTACTTATAAGTATAATATTACTATATATATATTGTAATTATCTTTATCTAGTAGTATATATTTTTTATACTTTTAATAGTTTATTTATATACCTATTATTAAATATATATATTCTTAATTATTTTTATTTGATTATTTCTTTATTTATGTAATATATCTTATAACTTTATATATTTATATTATTTTTTATTATTTTTGTTTTTTTATTCATTATTATTATATTATTATTTAAAAAAACCTTGTGTCTTTATCATTATTATTATTAAACATTATATTATATACTACTAACCTAGAGGGTCCATTTTTTTGTCTTATTTCTTACTAAAGCCCCCCACTTTCGGTGAATTGGGAGGGTAGCTTTTCTATTTTTAAGTATTTGATGTATATATATAGCTTATTTATTTTATTAATACTTTGATATATATATATATTTATATTTTTTTCCTTTTTTCAAATATTACTATATATAATTAGTATTTTACTATTTGTTTTTTCTTATCTTACTTATTTATTTTATTTATTTTATTTTTCCTTGTATCTTATTTGTTTTCTTTACCTTGTTTATTAAACACATTTCTCGATTTTTTTAAAGGATATTTTCAAATCAATCAAGGGTAAGTAATTAGGATCGAAACTTTACCTTTTAATTTAACTTGTTATTTTTCTTAATTAAAACAACTGAAAATTACGTAGTACCGAAAGGGCGGTTCAAGGGTGCTAATCCTTCCTTGACCGTAACCGACTCCCGAACCCGACATATTTCTGGTAAGTCGCAGATCATGTAAGAAATAGGGTATCCGATCAACCCATTTATTTTTAAATAAATGATCGGTGGCGACTTCAATCCACATTTTTCTAAGTCGAAGCCCAATTCCGAGACCCAACTGAAAGACGGTTGCGACAGACACCTATTCGAAAATTTAGGTATAGATTTAACTTATTTTGGTATTAAGCCTAACTTATACTGGACCTGAGATTGCATAGGTTCATGTTTACTCCGTAGGTAGATATGTATTTAGTGTTTATACTTTAAAAATGTAGATTATGATTCTATTTTAAGTTGATATTTCTAATTTATTAAATTTTGAAATTTTAATATTCAGTTAAATAGTAGTAATAAAACCTTGATTAAATTCTTTCATGTATCAGATTTAAATTGTTGATTTAATTCATATTATTTAATTTTATCATTTTGAATATTTGTAATTTAATTATATTGACAACCATTTTATAAGTTAGAGTTTAGATTTTTAATTTAAGTACGAAATTGAATTTGATAAATTAAAAGATGTTATTAAAACTAAAATTTGTGTAATATTATATATAATGTGTAGCACATTTTTATCTCTATAGGTGTAGGGTAGGAGCTGCACTTGATTTTGTTCCTCCCCGACCAACCAAATACCAATATAAGTATTTACTTGACTATATATATAATCTGCTAAAAAATTTATGCTCATGAAAATATGGACAATATATGAAGTAATCACTTGTTTTATCACATAGACAAAGAAATTTTATTTAAACTCAACCATTATCAAACACACATCAAAGCTATTAATTAACAACGATAGTGACATAAATTTTAAGATTTATTCTTTTATATTTTTATTCATTTTATTCGGACCTTAATGATATATGTTAATATTTAATTGATTTAAATAAAAATAAAGAAAATACATTAGTATGTTTGGCGTGAAGGGAATTAAACCAATAATTAAATTAGACGGAGCAAAACTCCACTAGATTTGAAAATTGGAATTTTTCGATTCAGTTCGATTAAAAGAAATTTACTCGAATTAACTTTGAGTTGTGATTTTATAAATTCGAATCAACTTAAAAAAAATTCAAGTTCAAATCTAGTTGTAAAATATAACCCGAATAGTAACTCTAATAAATCAAATAACTCAGAATTTTTAGTAATTAATAGATTTATTTTTAAGTTTGAGTCAAGTCTCTCGACTCTATATGATATGTGTATCACACATGAAAAAATATGAAGAAATATATATATATATTTTATATGGTTATAAAAATACTATTTAAATTTAAATCAAACAATGTCATAATATTATAAATATTTATAATTAAATTTAAACAGGAATTCGAAAATTTGACTAGACTCGACTCGAATTTTATAAACTCAACTCGAAATATTTTCAAATCAACTTCGAGTTGTAAAATAGTGCTCGTTAACTCAAATAACTCAAATTTTTTAATTCCACTCCACTCGATCGAATGTTTACCCGTAAATCCAATGAATGAGGTTTATACGTCCAACCACTTAAGCTTGAAATTTATTATATTTATATTTAAATTTACCAAATACAATTAGAGAAAAATAAGTGTCAAGTAGGAGATAAAGGAGGTTGGAACCCATGACTCCTTTAGAATATTTTTTCTTAATTTTATTCGATAAATATAAATTTAAATTTTGATAAAATTATAACAAATTTCAAGCATAACTCAGTGATCCTAACTAAGAGGTTTTCTATTCAATTTTCTTCGGCACAAATGCATCAATTTATTTTCTTTAATTTTATTTGGGCTAGTTAAGCATCAATATCAATATGTGTTATCATTTAATTTGTGAACATAATTGAACAAAATTAACAAAATAACGACACATCATTCTTATAGAAAAAATGATATGAAAAATATTTAAGGTTGATGATCAAAACTAAAAAAATAGCATTACTGATATTTTTCCAAAAATATAGTTTAATAACTGAAATAGAAAAGAAATAATAAATTAATAACTATCATTGTAATTTACCCTAATATTTAAAGGTATTTATTTTTTTATTAATTTAGAGAGATTATAAGTGGTAGTATTTGTTTTAAATACTCTCATACATTTTGATAATGAACATTAAATATCTTATATAGAATTTATACTTAAACTCAAAATCTTTAAAAATAACAATCATCCCTTTAACTACTAAAATTATTTGATTCATGTAAATTACCTAGTTTTTAGTTATATGTAACGTGCTTATAAAACATGATGAAGGATGAAATTAGTTAGTGAATCGGATGTTCATGATTTATTCAAAGCAAAGGAGAACATTTAGGCCCTAAAAAGCTGATCTGACCTGTAAAACTGACTGAAACCGACTCGAGTCAAAACTGTTTTTGATCTGTACTGTGGCGATCCGAAATCGACTCGAGTCGGAACTGGGGTTGACCAGAACCCGATTTGGACCTGAAAATTGTGGATTCGAACCCGACCTACATCTGACCTAAGAATGACCTGAACTCGAATTGAATCGAAAATATGATACTCGAACCCGAACTGCATCCGACTGATATGAACCCGAGATTGACCTGGTAAATAACTGGAATTACCCGACCTGTTTTCAACCTGACCTGTTTTCAATCTGACCAGTTTTTAACCTGGCCTGTAAATGATCTGACTTGTTGATGACCTAATCTGATATTTATCTGACTTATATATTATCATGGAAATCTTATAAATTATCAATTTTTTAACTTATGATGTAATTAAAATATTAATATGATTACTTTTTAAATGTTATAATAAAATATTTATTATGATAATTATATTAATAAATATACCTATTATATAAAATTATTTAATAAAATTAATAAAATTAATTAAATGTAAATTAGATAAAACATTATTAATAATGCAAAGGAAAATTAATATAGTTTAATTTATATAAATTATATAGTTTAATTTATATAAAGAAAAAATAATATTAATAATAAAAGTATTTATTATGTAATATATATTAATGGTTTACATTAATAATATAAATAATTTTGGCAATAAAATAATAATTAATTTGATAATAAATGAATATTAGTATTAAACGTGATTAATTCTCTAAAATATAAATATAAACTATACCGTTTAAGTTTTGTACAAAAAATTATCTAACAATTATAACATAAATAAAAATAATATAAATATAAAGTATACCGTTTATAGAAACTGTATACTTTATTACTTTATATAGTTTATGCATGGTGTTTCTATAAATTGCATCGAATTGAAAATTTAAGAAGATATTTACAATTAAAACATGACTAAAATGAAAGAAACTAAAAATCAAATACAAGTGGGAAAATGATGATTGTTGGATGAGCATGAGCCTAATTAACCCAAAATATCTTGTTGACACTATATTTGGCGCCAACTTCCTAAAATTTTCTATTCCCTCTAAATTTCCCAATTTCCCTCTAAATTCTCAATTTCCCTATATTCTCAAAATTCTAATTTCCCTCTAAATTCCCAAATAAAATAAAAAAAATTCACACAAAAATCTTTCTTTTAAAAAGTTCTCTCACCACTCACTTTGAATAATATATATATATATACATAATATAATATATATATATATATATAATTAAATATAAGTGACTAAAATAAAAGATTCTAAAATTAACATTAACATTTAATAATTAGCCTACATGTATTACAAATATATGCATTTAATAAAACAAAAAACCCTAAACTACTCCTAACCGCATTTTTGTGGTGTAAGAGGGAAAAATTTTGACTTTGGGTTTTGAAATGAAACAAAGCACTAAATGTTGGCCTAACTTTTTAGGTGGTGTGATGTCACTAATATATGGCTAAAGGTACCAACAAATTCCAACCCTTGGATCAAAAGTAGATCCAATGGCCAAGATATTGTCTTTTCCAAGAAGACTCCAAGCTTCATTAACGTCCTATATATAAATTTTAATTATTTTTAATTTTCCCTTCTTTCTTTAATGTGCATAATTATTAAATGTTAATGTTAATTTTAGAATCTTTTATTTTAGTCACTTACGTTTAATTATATATATATATATATATATATATTATATATATATTATTCAAAGTGAGTGGTGGGAGAAAACTTTTTAAAAGAAAGAATTTTGTGTGAAATTTATTGATTTTATTTGGGAATTTAGAGGGAAATTAAGAAATTTTGAGAATATAGGGAAATTGGGAATTTAGAGGGAAATTAGGAAATTAGAGGGAATAGAAAAATTTGGGAAGTTGGCGCCAAATATAGCATCCAACAAGATATTTTGGGTTAATTAGGCTCATGCTCCTCCAACAATCATCATTTTTCCACTTGTATTTGATTTTTAATTTCTTTCATTTTAGTCATGGTTTAATTGTAAATATCTTCTTAAATTTTCAATTCAATGCAATTTATAGAAATACTACGCATAAACTATATAAAGTAATAAAATATATAATTTATATAAACCTTAAATCCTAAATCATAAACCTTAAACCCTAAATCATAAACTCTAAACAACAAATCCTAAATCCTAAACACTAAATCTTAAACCTAAACCCTATATCCTAAACCCTAATGTATGTATAAACCACATATAGTATACATAAACTATATAATATATATATATATACCTATATATATATATATACTATATAAAGTAAATTACTTATATAGTTTATAGAAACCCTAAATAGACTAATGCATACATATATATACTATATTAATATAAATTATAACATATAAACTATATAGTTTATATACATATATAGTTTTTATATATATATATATATACTATATTAATATAAATAATATTTTATAAACTATATACTTTTTATAGTTTATATACTTTTAATAGTTTATAAATATATAGTTTATATATAGTTTATATATATAATTCGCATAAACATAATTTATATATATAGCTTATAATAATTATATAGTTTATAATATAAATATAGTTTATAATTTTATATACATAGTTTACACATAAATATCATTTATATATATAGTTTATAATAATTATATAGTTTATAATATAAATATAGTTTATATATAATTTTATATTATATATATATTTTATTTTTTTTAATTTTTTAAATGAATGCAAGTTAGTATATTTTTCATATTTCTTCACATTTTGCATTTATTTCGATTTAATCCTTTTGTGTTTTTTAATTTATTTCAATTTTAAGCCTTTCACTTTTATATGTATTCAATTTAGTCCTTAAATTTATATTTACATATTCCATTGTTAGTTGTTATTTATTTATATTTTTGTAATTGGCCCATAATTTTTTAAATGTGTTTAATTTAGTCCTTTTTTATATTAATTTAAACCTAACATTTTAAATTTATTTCGATTTAGTCCCTTACCTATGTGGGTTGTTTAATTTATATTTTAAGATTTTATTTGTAATTTTATATTTCTTCAATTTTGTCATTAAATTTATATTTTTTACAAAATTGATCCATGAATATTTATTTTTCTCTTAATTTACTCGAAATCATATACAATTACAACTTACAATTCAACAATCACGAAAGATGACAAAATAATTAATCCAAAAATTAAAAATGACCCGACTTGAACTCAATCTGTATCCAATAAACATCCGACTGAATTTTATCTGTCAATGATGTGACCCGATCTGAACGAGATCCGACTGAAGTCCACCCGAACCTGAATTAACCTGGTCTTTATCTGCTTCAGGCCTGAACTGTTTTTACCTGAACTGTTTTTACCTGATGACATCGATCTGAACTGAAATTGACCCGACCGTGTCAAATCAACCTGAAAATAACCCGAACTGATTTGACTTGACCTGAACCCGATCTGAATCTGATATCAAATCAACCTAAATTGACATGTATTCGATTTTACCCACCTACCAAGATCCGACTAAAACATGTCCGATTAGATGATTTTAGAGCCCTATAGGTATTGTGCACAAGAGGTGGTTGTCGTACTGACAATTCAGTAAAAGCACAATAATTTAATTAGAAGTTATGCCAAATTTTATTTGAAACAACACACATTTGTGTGTGTAGATACATGAGAGAGAGAGAGAAGTGGCCCTGTGTCGGGAATGATATCACAAATATAAAAAGATGAGCAGATGAAAGAGAGTAAATGATAGAGGCTTTCAAGGTTTTTTTCCCAATAAAGAGTTTTATTAATTAGTCTAATAGAAAATTTATTTAAATAATATTTTTTACTTAATTTTTTTACACCGATGCAATAAAATTAATAAAAAATTTATATTTTATTATAATTCTTTACCTTAACGTGATGAGTTTGAATAAAAAATAATTTTTAGATAAATTCATCACTTCGACATAACGAAATCGAATTGCTTGAATAATATAATAAATATTGTAGATTCTAAAAAAGTTTCTATATATCCTATTAAGTTAATTAATAAAATTATTTGCCCTGTTGGAATAAAAGAAATAATAATGGTTATCCCTTGTTCTCATATGTAATGGGGTAAGGGGGAGGTAAGATAGTAGGGTCGATCCACATAGACTATAATTTTTAATCATTCTATTAATTGGATATTATATTAGATAACTGATAACCGTCGTTTTGCTATCAAAATAATTTCGATCTTAAATAGAAAGGAAAATGTAGTATAGGGAACATGGGTCGATCCACATAGACTATAATTTTTGTGATTTAATAAAATTGTTTCTTGATTTTAGGAAAAGATAGAATTCCAGGTAAAGTAGAAAATGTATAAAAAATAAAATAAGTATAAAAAGGAAAAATAATAAATATTAATAGTAATAAATATAAAAGGGGATTTTAAAAGGTGTTTTTAAAATAAAAGATAAGAATTAGATAAAAGAAATAATTAAATAAATAATCTAAAAAGATAGGGATAAAGAAAACTTATAGTGAAAGCAGCCTCAGACTTCAGCTTTGCCTCAAATTCTTTGGATCATCGAAACATATTTTTACTTCAAGATTCACGTTGGGTTACAAGGACAATTCTTCGCTGTCAACTCAGATTGTGTAGTTTCAACAATAACTGATTCCGATCTCAGTTTCCTCTTAGCAAACAATTTTGCTAAGTGTGTTCTCGGGAAGTTAAATATGCTTCAATAAGAAAATCCTTCTTCAAATGTTAACCATAACAATATCTAAACCAATGTCGAAATTGATTTGATTTGAAAAGTAAGCTAAGAAAACAGAGAGAAAATCCGAAGCGATTTAAGTACCTTACAATTCTCAGTTTGGAATTGAGCATTTGCTTTAGTCTTCAGCTTGAAAGAAAATTAGCTAAGCATGACCAATGTCATACTTAACATAATTGAAAAGTATGCGAAAAATAAAGAGAAAGCTAGAGAGAAAAAGAAGGCTTTATTATCAGATGAGAGAGATATGTTTCTAGGCTTACCCTGAGAGGGTATTTATAGCCTTCAAATTCCTTAAAACAAGCTAAAACATATTAAATCCTAATTAAAACACTTAAAACTATTTAAACTAAAATACCTAAAAAAATAATATTTAAAATAATATTCTAAATCCTAATTAAAATACTAAAACCTATTTAAGCTAAAATACCTAAAACAAATATAAAATATAAAAATAATATCCTAAAACTTAATTAAAATACTAAAACCTATTTAAACTAAAATACAAAGATAAAATAAATGTTTAAAATATTATCCTAAACTTGAGTTTAATTCAAATCCAAATTCTAGCCAGCTTTGATTCCAAAAATAAAAAACAGCAAAATTCCGTCCTTTTAGTGCAATTTCCAAAATCTAACGTCCTGCACAGAAAATGAATGAAAACGAACAATTAAGCCACAAAAACCAATGATTAAGGACTAATTTAAAAGTAAAATATTAACTAAATTAATCACTTATCAAATTCCCCTCACTTATTCAATGCTTGTCCTCAAGCATTCATCAATTAACATATCAAAATCATAAGTTGTCATCTTCAATTTCAATTTATTCCTCAAACTTCCAATCGAACTAAGTCCATGATATTTTCCGAATTCAAGTAACAATCAAGCAAAGGTACAACCAAGAAAATTTAAAGTAAGCAAGATATCTCAATTAATTGCCAACTTCAATGAAACATGACTCAATACCTCACAAAGATTCACACATGTCCGCTCAAAGTGTTTGGGGTAAATGAAATCACTCAAACCGAAACTAACCAAAATATTACCATAGGCTTGAAATCCAATCAAGTCTCCACTACGAAAAATGAACATAATGCAATAATCAAGGGGTCTTTAAACAAGGTGTAACAGGGCTTAGGTTAGGGTAGGGAAAATACCGAAAAGAAAGGTTTAAAATACCGAAACAAGAGATCAAAATAATTAAGAGCAATCCATGAATTAACATCAAGAGCAATGAAGAACAAAACAAGGAAAAAAGAATAGATGAAAGACAATTGAAACGATCGATTTTTCCTTCCTTTTTTTCCAAACAAGGGTCTGTTTTTTCTTTTTCTTTTTTTGCTGTTAGAAACAGTGAACGACTTGTTTTTTTTAAACATTGAATTTTTTTTTCGTTGAACAACAATGATACAAGATCTCAAGTCTCGGCAAGGGTGTAAAAAGAGAGGAAAATAAAAAGAAAGGCTTCAGGTTTAATTATGAGGTGTAAAACAAAGAAAGGGAAATAGGCTCAAATGTGGTTCACTAGTGGATATATAAACGGTTAGGTTTTTTGGGAAGAGTGGGTTTATCCTAGGTTCCCCTATCACATTAAAACATTACGTTCAACATGTAGTCTCTATATGCATTGTGATTACAAGTTCTAGAATATCCTAATTAGTTCGACACACACAAGTTAAACAATGAGCAAGAAAGAAAATGTATGCTCGTTAGGCTCAAATCTCACAAGAAACGTTTATATGCATTGAGTCAAGTTCATCTCTATCGACAAAAGCATGAAATATCAATACTCAACAAAAACATCACCAGCTATATCAATCACCAATCATGCAAATTAAATTCGATCAAAAACATTGTCATAATCCAAAAAGAAGCAAGAGTATAAAGCGAAATTCAATACTAGCAACTAACGATCCCAACATATCAACATCAGAATAACTCAATTTCGAACAATTAAACATGTCAAGGAAAAATTTGACACATGCTTATCCCTCCCCCTCATTTGTCCCAAAACGTATATCAAATTTAAAAACAAAGAGAGGGAAAAAGAATACTCCCCAATCTAGTGGCGACCGCGGCCATGTCGAGACGAGTTGTTGTAGAGTAGAATGTCTGATACTGCACTGTTCTATTCAAACTTTTCTCCACAGTTCGAACCAAATCTATTTTTTTCCGCACTGTATTGTTCGAATTTGCTGTGTATTTTTCTGCACTGTTAAAACCAAATCAATTTTTTTCTGCACTGTTGTTCGAATTTTTCTGCACAGTTTGAACCAAGTCAATTTTTCTGCACTATTTTTTCGTTAAATATTCGATCAGAATTTGAATCTATTTAGAGAAAAAATAAAATAAATTAATTAAAATAAATAGAATGAAAATAAAGTTTGTAAAAACAATAAATAAAACGAAAATAAAATGAAATAAAAAAATAAAAAAAGAACGAAATGGGTAGCCTCCCATCAAGCGCTTTTGTTTAACGTTGATAGCTCAATGACCTGAATCAGACTATAGGTTTCGAGAGAAATACTTCCTCCACTTCATACGCGTTTTCCAACTAAGAACTTCCTTATGAAAAATTCAACGATCGTATTATTCTTTTATTTTTTTTCTTGTAGATTTTGGCTTTCTCATAGGCTTTTCTTCGGATCTTTTTTAGCTTTAAAAGTTTATCGGAAATAACCGATGAAGTAGCATTTTCTCCTAAAAAGGCATTCTTTAAGTGTTTTAACATTTGTTTCAATTCTATCTCAGGTGTCTGTAAAATAGAAGGTAAAATTTTAGTTTTAAACGAAGGTAAAAATAAATCAGAACTGATTGAATGAATATTTTCAAACTCCCTTTCTTTCTCTTTGTGGCAAAGTTCAGGATCCATGTAAAGATTAGATTCAATATATTCATCAATTGAAGGATCTAAAATATCAACAGAATTAATTCTTTCAACTTGATCTGGGTATTTCATTACTTTGTAAACATCAAATTCAACGATCTCACCATCAAATTCCATTGTCAGTATGCCACTTTTAACATCGATCTTTGTATGTACAGTGCTTAGGAATGGTCGGCCTAAGAGTACTTCGGAATAAGTATCCGACCTATCATGTTCCATGTCAATGACATAGAAATCTGCAAGAAAAAATAATACGTTAACCTTCACTAAGACATTTTCCATCATTCCCACTGGATATATCACGGACCGATCAACCAACTTTATGGTTACTCCTGTTTCCTTCAAAGGCTCGTTAGTAATCATTTTATAAATAGATAATGTCAAAACATTGATTGAAGCTCCTAAGTCACACATTGCACGTTTGATTTTAAACTCACCTATTTTGCAAGGTATAACGAACATACCTTTATCCTTCATATTTGGTGGGAATTTTCGTTGAAAAATTGCAGAGACATGTTCTCCCAAATTTACCTTTTCGTGCCCCATTAATTTCCTCTTTGTAGTGTAAAGTTCTTTTAAAAATCAAGCATACTTTAGTACTTGTCGAATTACTTCAAGAAGAGGTATGTTAACTTGAACTTTTTGGAACCCTCTAAGATCTACTTTTCTTCAGCTCTTTTATCACGCTTCATCAACCTTGATGGGAAAGGTAAAGGCTTGATTTCATGAGAAAAAAGAGAAGGATGTGAGTCAGATGTACCTTGTATATCTAGAGGTGGTGTTTCCTCTTGTTCTTCATGATGTGCATCTTTTTCTACTGAAACTTCAGGTGAGATAACTTTTCCACTTCTAAGTGTGATGGTACTAACATTCTCTCTCGGATTTAACTCCGTTTGAGAAGGTAGTCTTCCTTGTGATTCCAATTTCCCTAATGTTTGAATTAGTCGGCATACTTGATTATCTAACTCTTGAAGATGTGTCTCGGTTCGACTTAGAACTTTTCCTGGGATGTAACCAACCTTTCTTGTGAAATTGCTAACTTTCCTATGAGTTCCTCCAATGATGAGTTTTGCGTTTGCTGTTGAGGAAGAGGCCTTGGTTGATAAGTTGGTCTTTGATTTGCCGCATAGTTGAAGTTTGGGTGATCTCGCCATACTGGATTGTAAGTATTACTGAATGGGTTGTATTGTCTTTGTGGAGGACCTGGAAAATTCCCTACTGCATTGATTTCTGCATTGTCTCATTTTTGTATCAGCGGGCATCAATCCGTCGGATGGTCTAGTTTTGTGCATATCCCACATGCTCTTGTTACTCCAGATTTTCCTGCAACAACTGAATTAACTACTTCAGTTAATTTATCTAACTTATTTTCAAGGGAAACCGTCGACTGGGTTCACTTGAAAACTGTTGAGTGTTGGCTTCCATGGTTGAAATCAATTCCCTTGCTGTTGTTGGGGTTATATTTACTAATGCTCCTCCACTGGCAGCATCCACCATTTTCATCTCCATTGGTAAAAGGGCTTCATAAAAGTATTGAAGTAATGTTTGCTCACTTAATCCGTGTTTCGGACAACATGCGCAAAGCTTTTTAAATCACTCTCAATAGTCATAAAGATTTTCTTCGCTCTTTTGTTGAATGGAAAGAATGCTCATTTGTAACTCGCTTGCTTTAGCCGCTGAAAAGAACCTGTCAAGAAAAAATTGATTCATGCCATCCCATGAATTAACAGAATTGGGAGGTAAATAAAATAACCAATCTTTAGCCAAGTCGGCTAAAGAGAAAGGGAAAGCTCTCAATTTAATTTGATCTTCGGTAACTCCCTATGGTTTCATGCTAGTGCAAACCATGTGGAATTCCAAGTGTTTGTACAGATCTTCAGTGGGAAAGCTATGGAAAGTGGGAAGAAGATGAATAAGTCCCGTCTTTAATTGAAACGGAGTCCCGTCACTAGGAAAATAATGCATAATGGTGTCTGAGTGACAGGAGGTGTGGCTAGCTTACGGATTGTTTGTTCTTCTTCTGTCATCGGAATGTTGTATGCGTATGCTTCAGTCTCCGGATTTGATTCTGCTTCTAAACTTTGGTCTTGTTCTTCTTGTCTTTTTCTCTTTTCTTGAAGCGTTTGTGTGTGGATTCTTCGTGCTCGTGCTTCGAACTCCGGATCTAGATCTACTAATTCACCGAGGTTTCTTTTTGTCATAAATTAAAAACTAGAAAAATAAATCAGTACTTACCGTTATTCCCCGGCAACGGTGCCAATTTGATAACCGTCATTTTGCTATCAAAATATTTTCGGCTTCTTAAATAGAAAGGAAAAGGTAGTATAGAGAAGCATGATCGATCTACAGGGACTATGGTTTTTGTGATTTAATAAAATTATTTCTTAATTTTAGGAAAAGATAAAATTCCACATGTATAATAAAATAAATAATTATAAAAAAAGGAAAAATAATAAATATTAATAGTAATAAATATAAAATGAGGATTTTTAAAAGTTGTTTTTAAAATAAAAGATAAGAATTAAATAAAAGAAATAATTAAATAAATAATCTAAAGAGATAGGAATAAAGAAAACTTATATTGAAAGCAACCTCAGACTTCAACTTTGCCTCAAATTCCTCGGACTATCGAAACAAATTTTTACTTCAAGATTCACGTCGGCTTACAAGGACAATTCTTCGCTGCCAACTCGAATTGTGTCATTTCAACAATAACTGATTATGATCTCAGTTTCCTCTTAGCAAACAATTTTGCTAAGTGTGTTCTCGGGAAGTTGAATATGCTTCAATAAGCAGATCCTTCTTCAAACGTTAACCATACCAATATCTGAACCAATTTCGAAATCGTTTTGATTTGAAAACTAAGCTCAGAAAACAGAGAGAAAATCCGAAGCGATTTAAGTACCTTACAATCGGAATTGAGCATTCGCTTTAGTCTTCAGCTTGAAAGAAAATTAGCTAAGCATGACCAATGCCATACTTAGCATAATTGAAAAGTATGCGAAAAATAGAGAGAAAGCTAGAGTGAAAAAGAATATTTTATTTTCACATGAGAGAGATATGTTTCTAGGCTTACCATGAGAGGGTATTTATAGCCTTCAAATTCCTAAAAACAAGCTAAAACATCTTAAATCCTAATTAAAACACTTAAAACTATTTAAATTAAAATACCTAAAAAATAATATATAAAATAATATTCTAAATCCCAATTAAAATACTAAAACCTATTTAAACTAAAACACCTAAAACAAAGATAAAATATAAAAATAACATCCTAAAACTTAATTAAAGTACTAAAACCTATTTAAACTAAAATACAAAGATAAAATATAATATTTAAAATATTATCCTAAACTTGAGTTTAATTCAAATCCGAATTCTAGCCAGCTTTGATTCCGAAAATAAAAGAAAACTACAAAATTCCGTCCTTTTCGTGCAATTTCCAAAATCTAACGCACTGCACAGAAAATGAATGAAAACGAACAATTAAGCCACAAAAACCAATGATGAAGAAGTAATTTAAAAGTAAAATATTAACTAAATTTAACACTTATCAATAACGATTAAGAAAATTTTTAAAATTTGATTATGATTAATTCAGTTCAAAATCAATTAATTAACTGAACTAATAAAAATATTTAATATATTATGTATTATATATGTTATATTTTTTAAGCTCATACCTTGTAAGAATTTAAATCTAACTATTTTTAATCACATTACACCTATCAAACTTTCAAGACTCAATCAATTTTTAACTCAAATGAAAAAAAAATATCTCTATAAAATTCAAATTAATCTAACTAAAGTTTTATAAAAAATCGATTAATTTAGTCAAAACTGAATTAATTGAATTTTGTCCGATTCAATTAACAATTAAAATTTTAGTTAATTTAATTTTAAATATTTTAATTCGATCAATGAACAAATTAACCGTGTTTTTATTATTTGGGTACTAACAAATTAACCGTTTGAATATGAGCCTTTCCCTTTTAAAACAACACAAGAATAAAAAGGAAAAAGGAAAAAATATAATAACCCTACATATTTACTTGGCCATTTCCACCGGCTGTTACTTCATCCTCTTGATGAAAAGACCTTCCCAGCTCCCTCCACAACAACAACAACTATTGCTATAGTATTCCACTTTATCCCAAGCACTTCCAGAAAAGCATTGTTAAGATGTAAATTCCCTTTGCCCTTTGCACTAACTAAATGCAATTTTCGACCCTTGTGTTTTAACCTCATCATCATTAGCAACTAAGGTAACCCAAGATCGTGCGCAAGTTTGCTTGCTTAGTTTTGCTAATGCTAGCTCTCCCCTGTTGAGTATTGGAGGAATGTTCATTCTCTTATATTAGAAGGCAACATGATTACTGTCATAACCATTTTTTTTGTAAAACAATTAAATATTATTTTAAAAAACGATTACGACTTTATTTTGGAAAAATTGGTGATTTGAAATTAATTTGAATTAAATTGAATAGAGTCGCCATCGACCTTTGGGTTAGGTAGGCCGAATACCTAAAAAACGTCTTTTAAAACATTTTAAGAAAGATCATTTTAAGACAAAATAGTCTGCGTTTACCAAAGATTCAATTAAAATGGATTCGGGAGTCGGTTACGTGTGGGGAAGGATAAACCCCCAAAACGCCCAAAATCGGTACTGTCGCTTACACATCGTCGTAAATGGTGGAAATTACAATTTGAATATGAAGTAAAAATATGATCTATTTATTGAATATTTGTTAAAATTAAATAATAGAAATACTTCACTTGGTAAGAAATCTCAAGATTGCAATCCTCCAACGGGAAAGCTATCTCATCTATTTCTTATCTATAAAGTACATCCTATCTTTTAATTACCACTAATATATCGTCATAAGTAGAAGATACAATATGCCTAATTATGTATCGTTAATATTAACATAACAACCATTAATACAATAAAATTATGAAAATAGAATAATAAATAAATTATGATTTATTTATTGAATATAGTTAAATTAAAAAAATCCTTTTCTCGATAAGAAATCTCGAGATTTGCAATCCTCCACCGGAAAACTATCTCGTCTATTCTTACTTGTAAAGAATATTTCTCTTTAAATTAAAAGATAATGACGAAAATTGACATAAAATACATCATATTATACTTTTCCAAAACATACATCACTCATATTAAGATTCAATGAAGAAAATAATAATAAAGATTAAAATTAAATATTAAACAATATGACCATCAAATAAATTAATCAAAAAAATAAAAACAATAAAAATAATTTCTATAAGCTTGTAAAGGAAGAATTTGCATTTTTATTTATTCAGTTTGAACGTCGTATCAGATTGTACCACTTCGATCAAGTGATACTTTCCACGCCCTTCTATAATATGTGTTCTTGAAAATAAAATCAAATAAAATGAAAATAAATGCAATTGGATATATAAACATTTACGTTAAATTATATTAAATACATTACTTACATAATACAAATAACCATAGAATATGTAAAATACATTCATACATAAATAACTAAATAAAACTAGGTTAACATTACAAACCAAAATACAAACCAAATAAGCACATATGATAATTTCAGGGACCAAAATACAAATACAGAAATTTAAAGAGCTACAATCGAAGAAACATAGTTAAATAACTAAACTGAAATTACACAAAAACATGAAGATAAAACAATATTTAAACCAAATGCCAAAACAGTGACTAAAACAGAAGATGCATAAATCTGAGGGCCAAATTCGAACATCAGCTAAAATTGCACAACCATGCAAATAAGGACTAAAACGAAACATGCATAAAATAATATGGCCACATTCGAAATCTAATAAAAATGTAATAACAAACAGATAAGGACTAAAATATAATGACAGTAAAATAAACAGGCATTAATAGATATTTACCCAAATATGAGAGTAGTGATCAAGATAAAAATTTCATAAATGAAGGGTTCAATGTCTAAACTTTCAGAAATATTAACAAACCAGTCCAGTGACCAAAATGAGAAAAAACATAAATCACATGTCCAAATCTGAAGATCATAAAACCTACATAATACATAAACTGATTAAATAAAAAAATAAAACTATAGGCTCGAAATAAGATTGCATGGATTTCCTTTAATGACCAGATTGCAACCCTTACAAAAGCTTGAGGGACCTAAACTGTTGTTTACCCATAAATGCTAAGGACACGCGTGCAAGATTACAGAGATAAGAGGACCAAATGGACTATTAGCCCTTAATCCCATCACTCGGCCTCAAAACGACGCCGTTTGACGTCTGAGATATACCCTTTAAGGGTTATTATCAAACCCTAAAATCATTTTATAACTCCCCCTCATCAGCCGTTTCACTCTTTCTTCTCTCCCTTCTCATATCTTCATCTTCCTTCGCCCAAAAAGCAGAGGCTCTAACTCCCCGGCCACCGTAGAACGGTGGCCACGGGGAGTAACCCAAACCCAGTGAAGGCTCTCTACCCTTAGATCTACTCACTACACTGACCTAATACCCAAATAAATCCTTTGATTTCGAACCCAACAAAGCCCCAAAAAAAGACAAGTTCTTTTACCTTCGGCGAGGGACGCTTGGCTCCGATGAAGCAACGGTGGTGGTCAAAAACCAGGGTCAGATTCTTACTCTATCTCTCTCTTTTTTATTTTTTTCGAATGGATCTCTTTTTTCTTTTTTTTCTGTTTTTCTTTTCTTAAAACCCCCCGAATCCCCCCTCTCTCATTGTCTGTTGATTTTTTTTATCCTCTCCTTTTTGGATGAGATGATGATATCTAGAAAAATAGGGGATGGGTCTCACTGACTTTGCATGATTACATCCCGATTTTTCGGGATTTAATTTGTTTTTTAAATGGGTTCTCGGATTTAGGTACTGTAGATGAAATATACTGATTTGGTGATATGTTTCACTGTAGATGACGATGGTGGTGTGGTAACAGTGACTAGATCATCGGAGTGGGCCGGAACTTGCGGCGGCGGCGCGACATTTCCTCTGTTGAGGGCGACGGCTACTGAACGGTTAGGGTTTTTAGAAACCCTAAATGGCTTCTGATCTAGACCGTTGATTTGGGTCTAGATCCAACGGCTGGGATTTGGGCGGCTGGAAGCTGAAAATGATAAAACCCTAGTGGTTTGGGGATTGGGCCTGGACCGGTTCAGGTGTGGCTGAGGGGTCTGTTGAATGTTGGGCTCCGGGATTGGGCCAAATGGGCTTCGGGTTGTTGGGCCTCTGTAATCTGAATTGGGCTTAGGGATTAGGCCTGCAACAATTGTAATAATAAATAATAATAAAATAATAAGATAACGATAATAATAATAATAATAAAATAACGGGAAAAAAAAAACCCGGACTAGGTCAATGCTTCCTACAACCTAAGGGATTTATTCAAGTTTCATCTCGTGTTATCCCAAACTCCTAACCTAGGATTTGGGGCATTATAACCCTCTCCTCCTAAAAAAATGTGTCCTCAAAATTTACATGGTAGAAGGGTGAGGGTACTGAAGTTGCATATCTTCTTTTGTTTCCCAAGTTACCTCCTTAACACCATGATTCCTCCATAGTACCTTTACTAAAGGAATCCTCTTGTTCCTTAGGTCCTTTCTATCCCTTGTTAAGATTCTAATTGGCTCTTCTACAAAGGTCATGTCTAGGCTAACCTCGATCTGCTCTAGTGTATGACATGGGAAATATTGGAATGGTATATCCTAAGCACTGATATATGGAACACATTTTGGATCCGCTCTAACTCTGGTAGTAAGAAATAACCGATAAGCCACTGGTCCGACCCTCTCTAATACCTCATAAGGTTCTATGAAGCATAGTGTCAACTTTCCCTTGTGTCTGAAATGAATCACCATCTTCCATGGGGGAACCACGAGGAACACCTTATTTCCTACTGTGAACTGTATATCTTTACACTTCAGGTCTATTTAAGATCTTTTCCTATTTGAGGCGTCTCTTAATCGGCTCTAAATCAACCGAACATTCTCTTTAATTTCTTTGATCAATTCAGGACCCACTAACTTACCCTCACTGAGCTCTGACCAACAAAGTGGATTTTTACACTTGCGCCCATACAAGGCCTCATTCAGAGCCATTTGAATGCTCGATTGGAAATTGTTATTGTACGTAAACTTCACTAACGACAAGTGTCTTTCCAACTACCCTCAAGGTCTTTGACGGTGCACCTAAGCATGTACTCTAAGATATGAATAACGCGTTCTGATTGGCCATCTGTCTAAGGATGGAAAGCTGTTCTAAAGTGTAGTTTGGTGCCTAATCTATCTTAGAGTGTTTGAAGAATGATATTGGGATACTGATCATGCACTTTCTTTGATTGAGAGTACACTAGAATATCATCTATGAATACCACCACAAATTGGTCTAAGAATGGGTAAAAGATTCGATTTATCAAATCTAAGAATGTTGTGAGGGCGTTGGTGAGTCGAAACGGCATAACTAAGAACTCATAATGACCATTTATTATCCCGAAAGTTAACTTCCCTACATCGACATCCTTGACCTTTAACTGATAGTAACCTTATCGTAAGTTAATTTTAGAGAATACACATTCTCCCCTCAGTTTACCGAAGATATCATCTATTCTTGAAAATAGGTAACAATTCTTGATAGTTAGCTTGTTCAACTACCTGTAATAGATGAACAACCTCATCGACCTTTCCTTTTTTATAACAAATAAGACCGACACTCCCATTAAGATATTCCCAATCAAATGAACCCCTTATCTAGAAAATCCTAGATATGACCTTTTAACTCTTTTAGTTCTGTCGGTCCCATGCGGTAAGGGTAGATGGACACTGGGGTTGAATCAGACATTACTTCAATTTTGAACTTTAACTCTTGATTTAGTAATAAACCTGACAACTTTTCGGGGAACACATATGAGAAATCTCGTACTATCTGGATATCTATGAGTATTAGAATTGAGATTTGGGTATCAACCACATGAGCCAAGAAGGCCTTACATCCCTATTTGATCATTTATTTGGCTTTTATAGTTGTCATGATTCTTAACTGACTCAACCTATAACTAGATCACTAGTTTGGTACCATTATCCTCCCTGAGCTTGAGTTGTTTAACTTTACACTTTAAGATAGTATCGTGTTTAAATAACCAATCCATACCTAAAATTAAGTCAAACTCTTAGAAGGGTAACTCCAATAAGTCTACTATTAAGGTCTATCATTGGATTTTTACTAGGCATCACCGGTTGATCTTGTCTTCTAGGACATCTCGACCTAAATGGCTCGATACTCTAACCCCCACTTTTATGTCTTCGACTATAATTTTTATTTCTTGGACTATATCAGAGCAGATGTATGAATGGGTGGAACCGTGGTCTATCAATACAGTCATTGGAATGAAAATACTGTGAAAGTATCTGATATCACTTCTTCTGTATTTCAATCCTCTTATGCTCTCACAATATACTATCTGGAGGCTACCCTCAGCTCTGCACCAGCCACTGATATGGTCCCTTTACTATACTACTCAAATATAGTACTACTTCCTCTAATTGGACCTCTACCCCTCTATCCATACGACATTAACCTCTAACTCGCTGTTAAAATTTCTCCCTAAGCCATTGGGACAGTCTCTGATGAAGTGGTCTAAGGAGTCACAGCTAAAGCAACCCCACGATCCATGCTAACACAACCCTGGGTGTCTCATCCCACACTTAGCACAAATTGGGTGAGTGAAGGTTTTAGATGAATTGTTGGCACTCACCCCAAGACTAGTATCAGGGGTCTCTTCTTGGACTCAGATTATCCTCCATGATCTGAACTCTGACCGACTCTTCTTGATTGTGCAACTAGGAGTCTCTAAGAACCTTTACTGTCTTTGGCCCTCTTGGTCGAAGTCTATGATGGTCTCACCAGCTCGATAGGTCTCTTGGTTTGTCCCACATACTC
The DNA here is from genome assembly GCF_006381635.1 of Hibiscus syriacus. NCBI lineage: Eukaryota > Viridiplantae > Streptophyta > Magnoliopsida > Malvales > Malvaceae > Hibiscus > Hibiscus syriacus. Next base: position 3,028,804 of record NW_024062054.1, read on the forward strand.
TCTAAACTATTTGACCCTCTTACTCAGGACCCTCTCGACTGCCTTGACTAACAAGATAACTCAACGAAGACCCTGGGATGTTTGGCTACAAGGTAATATAAAATGTCGAGGTGTAAGCCCTTTTTGTATCTCCGAAAGTGGTGGTCCTCAGTTGACACCAACTCTGTAGCATATCTGCTCAACCTAAGGAACTCACGCTCACGCTCATACTCTATCGTCTTATCCCCTGGACTTGGTGTAGAAACTACTCTCTCAGATCATTGGTATGGGCCTCTCTAATTTATTTTTGTCTGAACTATGAAAGGAACTACTATCACAATGGTTTATTTGGATTTAGTGCCATATATTTTGTCTCCACCAATCTATGGAATCAACCTTGAGTAAGGCGATGACGCACCCAAGCTTACCCTTGAGGGGTAAGGTACAGCTATCATAGGGTGTACAGTGTCTCTCTGAGCCACTAATCTATTGCTTTAGGATCGTCATCCCCTGATTCATAGAATTCGATGGTCTTATATCTAAGGAGCCTCTTTGTGGGGGACTCCCAGGTATTAGGGCAGGCTGAACTAGAGGAATGGGTGGAGGAGGTGGTACGGTTGAGGTATTGGATATGATCCTAACGATCTACCTATGTGGCGAGGTCAAATCTCTAAGGAAGGTCGCTTCTTCGATCCCCACTTCTATTGGTATCTCGTGTTGATTCTTATTCAGGATAAACTCGTCACCAGTATCAACTGCTAACAAGGATGGCACTCATCTCTACTGTCCTGACTGTATGTTGGGTTGTCTGCCATGATTTTTTCTTAAATTAAATAGAAATAGAGGTTATTATCACCATTTCAGTCATTGTAGTACTCTTAACTCTCTAGAGGCATGTACATGTATAGTCACTGGCTGACTCTAACCCACGAGTCTTACGAACGACTAAACTTGATGCTCTAATACCATTAAACATAACACCCTAATCTAGTCTGACTCAAAGACTGGTAGATAAGAATGTCACACGAGACCAACAAAGTTGCTAACCCAAATAATTTTCTTTCAAAACGATTGTAAATCATTATATAAAATCCATCCAAGGTAAAATGAAATAAAAACATAATAATCAGAGTTTACAAATACGGGGAGCTTATAATACAATAAAAATAATAAGTATAATGAGTTTAAAACAAAATAAACGTACGACTGACAACAAACGGGTCTAGAATAGTACATGCCCTATAATATAAATTAAGATGTACTTTGAAAGCCTCGGCGAATTTGGAATATTTGATGATGATAATTTTCCATGAATGGTCTCCTAAGAACCTGAACACGAAACCAGATTATGAATGCTAAGCTTATGAGCTCAGTGTCACACTAATAAATTTATTATACTACATGCATTCATTAAATGAGCATGAAAGTGGCATAGGTACAAAGACAGGTGAGAATGCTGTTATGAACTGCTAAAGTAGGCATCATGGTGTGGTTGAAGGTTCTGCATCTTGGAGCACACACCCCTCTGTCCTTCCTAAAATACCATCGAGTATTTGGGATGAGATCTGAAACTGCATCGGAAATGTACACACGGTCAACTTACTCCGTTGAATATTGGGGCATCTACGCCTAGTCGACAACTAAAGTGCATTGGCACTGACTGGATATATCCAAGTAAGACGATTGTATTTTGCTAAAGGAACTCGAGTGTCTTGGTTGTTTTCAAGAGTTAGACAAGTCTAGTTTTATGTTATCCTGGTTGTTACTGTTTCTAACTGTTCAGTGTTTATTATTATTCTTACTTGTAGTTTTATTCCATGGTAATCTGATATTATTAAGCCCCTCAAATCTAACCCTCAACCCAATGGATTTCTTATCCAAATCTATTTGTGGGTACCAATACTAAGCCCTTTAGTATCGATGTTGACCCCTGGGTATCAATATTAACTGACTATTATGAAATGAGGATGAAAGGTAGTATCGATACTCTTAGGCCATGTATATTTTTGTGTCGGGGTGTCGATACTATGTCAAGTACTGATACAAAAAATGGCTTCAATGTTTTGGAAATACCTCAATATTGATACTTCTACTGGGAGTACCGATACTTTACCCCTAGTTCGATACCAACAATGGGTACTGGAACTTGCTAAGTGATCTCGGTATCGGTACTCCTACAGAGAGTATTGATACCCAATGAAGGAGTATCGATACTTCTAGCCTAAAATCCCCTTGCTTGAACAATCTGACGAATAATATCAGTAATGTTCTTCCAGTATCGATAATCGTGCCTAGAAATTCCATGTTTTGGGCATGAAAAATTATAACTTTTCTCCCCAAAGACCCTACTGAGGTTCTCGACACCTATTAAAGTTTTATGTATGATAAAAGGGATCATAATAGGTCTTTTAACATGCTGGAAAACATTAAAAGATGCAATCTACCATGGACATGCTTCATAACTCATTCAACCTACCAAAACTCATCTAATGACCTACATGTGTTAGAGTTCAGTTAGAAGGGTGTTACCTTGAACCCAAGCTCAACCAATAGTCAACTTCTCTTTTCCTTTGATTTTGGAGTTGTCCCCCACTTCTCTTACTAAGCAAAGAATCAAAGACAATAGCTACTAACTTATTTAGAAGTTAGGAAAGGTTTAGAAACACTTTCAAGGACTAAAACCTTCTAAAAACAAGCTGAATCACCATGGGTTTCTAAAACCCCACTAAACCCATAGATGATAACTTTCACCAAATCTTGCATTTAAGGGCTAGAATCAAAGCTCTAGGAGATGTGATCTCGTTTCTTACTTTAGCTAAACTAAACTAGGATTGTAGACCAATAAAGTTTTCACCTTTGCTCAAGCTTTTAAGGGAAAGAGATGGAGTTTGGAGGAATAATAAAATGACAAAGGAAAGTTGAGAAAAAGAGAGGTGTCAGATGTGACCTCATTCATATTCAATGGAATTTAAATTTTTCAAAACAAAAATGGTATAATTATCTCCTTGGTCCTCATTCATATACAATATGGATGATCTTATGCTCAATGGAAATGATGACACAATGCTACAATAATTGAAATTTTTTTGCATAAGGGTTTTGAAATGAAAGATCTTGAGGATGTGAAAATTTTCTTTTGGTTTGAGGTTTTAAGGTCGAATGAGGGTATTCTCATGAATCAGTGCAAGTATGCTTTGGAGTTAATTGAGGACACCAGTCTAGGAGGTGTTAAACCATCAGTCACTCCTCTAGAATGAAATAAAAAATTTACTACAATAACCTACACTGCAGATAATAAAGTAGTAGGTGAAGATGAACTATTACTGGATAAAGTAGCATATCAAAAATTGATTGGAAGTCTGATTTATCTTACCAGCACAAGGCCTATCTTTTCTTACTCTACCAATATTTTGAGTCAGTTTATGCATCAGCCTAAGAGATCACATCCTGAAGTTGCTCTTAGGTTGGTCAGGTATATAGAAAGTCCAGGAAAATGAATACTTTTGATTTCACAAGGTGGTTGTGAGTTGAATGCATACTGTGACTCAGATTGGGGTTCTTACCAAATAACTCAGAGATCTATCAATGGTTTATGTATTAAGTTAGGGAATTCACTGGTTTCATGGAAATAAAAAAAACATATTGTAGCACGATCCTCTACTGAAGCTGAATATTGGAGCATGACGTTTGCAGTTTACAAAGATCATTTGGTTGAAGGGCCTGCTGACATAACTCATATTTAAAGAAGTTCATATGGCAAAGCTAAAATGTGACAGGAAGATAGCTTTGCAAATTGTTGTTAACCCTGTATATCATGAGTGAACCAAAGATATTGAAATTGATTGTCATTTTGTTTGAGAGAAAAGAATGTATCAAAACAGAATGTGTTTCAACAAGTGAACAACTAGCATACATCTTGACAAAGGCCTCTGGGAGTCAACAACATAAGTACTTGATTTCAAAGTTGGGCTTAGAGATGTATTCAAGCCACAATTCAAGGGGAATGTTGAAGATTAGTTAGTTTGTTTCCTAGCTAGATAATTATTCAGTTAAGAGATTGTTAGTAGCAATTAACATATTAGTTAGGAGTATACCACTTGTATATATAGAACCTTTTGTACTAGTTTATTGTTCAATGGAAGAAACAATTTCTATGTTTGTTATTCATTTAACAAAATATATATATAACTAAATCATGTCTCGGCCGTGTGCTACCGCTTTGCACGCAGTTGATGACTAAAATTTCTTCTGATGATTTCTTATTGTGGTCATGGGTAGGAGTGTTCACTCCTCGTTTTAATCAAATTAATTTAATTAAAAAATGGATCATTAAATTAGTTCGGTCGGGAATGGTGAATTTTTTTCAATGTTTTGGTTAACAATTAATTTGATTCGAGATTGATTAATTAACCAAATTAACCAAAAATAATAAATATTATATATATTATATATATTAAATACATATTTTAAGTTCAAACAGATTAAAAAATAACATCTAATTATTTTTTAATCATACAAGACCTATTAAATTATCATGACCTAATTAAATTTTAACCTAGATAAAAATTATCTCTCGAAAAAATTATAAGCAAAATCAATTAAATCGGTCGCCGAGCGAATTAATCAAACTATGTTTAGTTTAGTTAATATTTTCAGAAAAAAATAGATTCAATTTAACGGTTTAAAAAATTCAATTAATAAAAAATCGATTAAATCGATAATCAAATTAATCATTTGAAAACTTAATTTGTAGGACTAATCTTTCTTGCAATCCAAAAGTCTTAGTTTATTAAATGGTTTGTCAATTCTTTGGGAACGCCATTGCGCCATGGTTACGATGAGGGCCTGAATTTCATTACTTCCAAACCCCAATAACCAGTAGGTCATCAAATTTTATGTTGTAATATATAAATTTAAAATAACATATATCTGAAAACTCTTTTAAAAAAATAAGTGAGATTTAAGATACATTAAATTTGATTATTTGTTTGTTTAAGGCCTCAGATTTATCATTATGAAAAAATATATTAAATTTTTATAATTTGATATATTTATATTTTGAAAACTCCCTTTCTGAAGGTGAATAAATCAAGTCTACTAGCCTTTTCTGCTACAAATTAAGTCGCATAATCCGAAGGTGAACTGCCAAATAAGTATAGATGCCACTATGCAGAAAATTCAAACATGTTACCAACTGAAATTTTATTCATACAAACCAAAATACCCAGTTGCTATAGAGTTTCAGCACTTATTCATGAGACATGTAATTTTCTAGTGCACAATAATACTGGCATCAAACAAATATATCTTAAACGGGAACCAACGGTAATTAACTTAGTGAAAATTTATAAAAAGTTTACTAACAAGAAACAAACATGATATTGATGATGCAATGATCTACAACAGCTTAGTCAAAATCTATTCATAGATCCAGGAGTGAACAATGCTCTGCCAGTTAACAGGGCTTTCTGGGAACCACAAACCAATTTCCTTGCACTCTCAACAGAATCACTTCCATGAATTGCATTCCTGAAAGAAAAAAAAGCAAAAAATCAGCACATCGATATGAATTATTGTCGGATCAGGGAAATAACAAATCGGATATGCCTAAATGAACCAAGCATTACCTGCCAATGTCGATTGCAAAGTCACCACGGATTGTTCCAGGAGCGGACTCAGCAGGGTTTGTGGCTCCGATGATCTTGCGACCGGTGGTCACAACATTCTTACCCTCCCAAATCATAGAAACAACGGGAGCAGAGATGATGTACTCTACGAGACCGTTAAAGAAGGGCTTTGCAGAAAGGTCTGCATAATGCTTCTCGGCAAACGATTGATACACAGAGATGAGTTTCAAACCTAAATCAGGCCCATCCAAAGTTAAATAAGTAAACATTCCACCAAAAAGCATTTAGTGCAAAAAGAAAATCCATTTTGTCTGTTGAACTTAAGTATTACATAATTACTATGAACATTGAAATCATATCCACGGCACTTAAAAACCAATACGTGGAAACCAACACCAAGGAAAAGCAGAGACGAAACTATCAGAAAATTGATGAATTCAGTGATTTAAATAGCGGTCTACTATCGAAATAGCATCCATTATATAGCGGTAATTGTGCCTTATGAAACCATTCCTGCACAACCATGATACCCACAATGACCACAATAGCCTTCGTTATGACCAAATTGCAACAAACAAAATCGGCCACAACGACAATTTAAATCCCTGGAGTTTAACTTTCAAATAGAAGCCTTTCTTCTCAAATCTCCCAATGATTTCACCAACCTGAAAGATATAACAATCCCATTTTTTACCCCAGGATTCATTCCTCACGGTCTTAGCATGCAAAAAAGATTAAAAACAAAACTAAAGCAACATTCTTATGCTACCCAGTATATATGATTAGCTGAGTTTGGACAAATATTCTCCCTGGGAACATTAGATCTACGAACCTAAATAAAAGAGTTCACTAAGTTCTATACAACTGGAAATCGAAAATGAGTTGTTCTAGTTAGAAATTTAAAAAACCAGACTACCAAGGTTCTTTCTTTTATTTTCTTAATTTCTAGCAGTTAAAGGAATTGAACATTCGGATAAAATTATAAGTGAAAGAAATTAAAATTGAATTAGTGGAAGTAGAAGAATTACCAAGCACCTTTGGACGCCATCAGGCTTGATCACGATGAATGTTTGTTCCATGTTTTTTCTTTGTAAACGTTTCAGCGCGGGCCACCTCGCTGCTTAGTGCTTATGCTAGAAAGTAAGAGTTTAAGGCTTTATATATAATCGTATTACGTGGCCACAACCCTAGTTTCAGCCACACTTGCAGGAGAATATCCCAGCCCTAATCCTAAACTTGAGGTGTTTTGTCTCAAAGTGCTGATGTAAGTATTTTTGTTTAGGTGAGCTATGCAAATAGTCCCTTAACTATTGAACGATCATTTGTTGGGTCTCAAAAATTTATAAAATAATTATTTGATTAAATCAAAAAAATTAATTAATTTTTTATTAAAAAATAATTAGTCGAATCTTTTAAATAATTAATCAATTGTTTTAACGTTTAAAAGTTAAATTTTTTTAGAAATTTTTGACTTAAAGGATCAATTTCTTAGTAAAAGAATCGATTCCTTAATAAAAAGATTGATCTTTTGACAAAATAATATATTTTTCTTAAAATAATCCATCCCTTGGATTTTAGTTGCCAGTGTACTGATCCAATTTTTAAAAGAATTGATTTCTTTCTTGTTAAGTCTAAAAGGATCTATCACTTTACAAAGGGGACTGATCTTTTAAGGAAAACATCGACCTCTTCCATAAATAGTTCAATCTCTTTTCTGGAAACAATCAAATGTTTGAAAAAGAAAATTGACCCATTTTAGAAAACGATTGATCTATTGTGACATAAATGTTATTTCTTTATAAGTAAGGATTCTATTGCATCCCAAACAACTCCTAACAACTAGAAATCATTAAAAAAAAAGGATATAATAACAAGTTCAAAGCATCTTAAGTCCAATAAGAAACAATACTGGAAGAAAATATCAATATTATAGTCTTTGTGAGCTAAAATATTGCATATTCACTTGGAGCTTAATTGTTAATATTGTTAAAGTGTTATTAGAGTGGAGCCTATTTGTTGCAAACATAATTTATCTTTTGAGATTTTTTGTTTGTTTGTTAAGTTTGTATTTACTCTTTGGAAGAGTGTGTAATTAATGTTTTGAGTATAAATCTTGAGGTATTTGTAACTTGTAAGGTTGTACATTGTCATTAAAAGCTGAGAATTCTAGTGAATTTGAGAAATTCTTACCATGGATGTTAAAGTAGTAAATATTTTATAGGTTCGATTGGTTTGTCTTTCCAAATCTTGAGGTGATAGTGGGAAAGTTCTTCGTAGATTGGGTTGTGTGTAGTATAGGTGTGGTTATATGTATGAGAAAAGTCGGGTTGATCATTAGTGATTGCATCAGTTAAGGCGCTAATACCAACAAAGATATCATTTAACTTTTCAATAACTGTTTTTAGGTTGTAAGGAATTTATGATCTAATTATTGAAATCTTTCAATTATTTTTTTTTCATTTTGATGTTAATTTTATCATTCTTTCCTTTTTCGTAATTTATCAAGTCTTTGTTTTAGACTACCCAAAGAAATATGTGGAACGTCTTCACTTTTATCTTGAAATAGGATTTTTTTGTAACGCCTTAAATTCTGGGTTAAGAGTGTTGGGTGTTTCCACAGGCCTTAGAATAAAATTTCCCTAGTTTATGAAAGGCTTGACTCAAGTGGGTTTTAGTTTGGGTTTAGGATGAGCCCAATAGAAGATAAAAAGTATGTTTTTAATCATGGACCAAAGGAGGGAGGACTAAATGAGTAAATAATCCATTTTTTCAAAACAAAGTTGAAATCCCATTAATTGAGATGATATCATGCCTGAAAATTTCTCTTCTCTTTTTCATCCCACTTTTATCTTATTCTTTCCATCTCTTCATCTTCCTTTTTCCCTAAGAGCCAATCAAAGTTGGAAACTTTAAGAAATTCAAGCATCCTCTAAAACTTCCAAGGTAAGAACCATAATATACTCCCCCAAGCTTCAATTCAGGCCCTCTTTTACAGGTTTTGGTTGTGTTAGCCAAAAGTGGGTTTTAGTGGATTTATGAAACCTTAGGATTTCAGTTCGTTTGTGAGATTTTTGAGTTGTAGAAATTGTTTCTAGCATTGTCTTAAGTTCCAAAATGAGTTAACAACTCATTTTCTTTTGTCTTGATTAGTGAAAGAGAAAGGAGAAAGCTCTAAGGCAAGGGGTAACTAGCCCTAGGGTGAATTGAGTACGTTTTACAGTAGTTTAGCATCAAGGTGACACGTTTCTAACTTGTTCATACCACATGTAGATCATTAGATGTGCATAAATGGTTAGTTAAGTTCATAAAGCATGTATGAGTACGCCATGGTAAATTCCACGTTTGATGTTTTCAGTAAGAAATGTGACTTATTTTAACTCCTAAAACCTTAAATAAGACTTAAATAATGTTTATTATCCTTAGTAGGAGGAATGGATATAGTTAGGCCACATTTTCGTGCCTAAAACAGGGTATTTCTTGGCATGAGTATCGGTACTAGAAGAACAATACCTATATTGCTCATCAACTAGTGTAAAATGAGGATGTTTTGGGAAGGGAGTATCAATACTCGTCCAAGGAGTATCGATATTGTTGGTCAGGTTTCGATACTCATAGGGTGGTATCGATACCGGGGCCACTTAAAAGATTCTAGTAGCCATTTTGGTTTCGATACTCAAGGGAGTATAGATACTCCCAGTAGGAGTATCGATACTGAAGTATTTTTCAAACATCAAAGCTCATTTTGGTATCGATACTCAGTGTAGTATTGATATACTCCAATAGGAGTATCGATACTCCAAAACATCGAAGCCATTTTTGGTATGGATACTCAAGGTGAGTATCGATACCCATGGGTCAATAATGATACTATTGGCACAATATCAGTACCATCGTAATGAATTGGGAAATTAAGCCAATCGATTCAAGTATTTGAGTTTGAGGATTTTGTGGTAATAGAATCCTTGAGTATACGACTATAAGTGAAAATAACTAAAGTAACTATAAATATAACTAGAAACCAAACAAGTTAGGATGACAAAAGACTGGCCTTGTGTGACTTTCAGGAAAAAGTTAAGACACCCAAGTCTCTTTAGTAGTATGACGAATCCTTCATGAATTAATATCCATATATCGTCTATTAGTGAGTTAGGCACTTCAGTTGCAACTAGGCAAGGATGCCTTAAGGCTCGACGAAGTAAGTTGGTTGGGAACGTATCTGATATATGTAAAATTCCAGATTGCACCCAATACTTGAGAGCATATATGTAGGCTAAGGATGTAAGCTTTAGATGCATGTAAAATTCTGTTCTTACCCTGAGACCCTCGAGTAACCTAGGTAGGCTAGTGTGTTGTCTCGAGATGCAAAAAATTCATCCGACCACACCACTATGCCTATCTCATGTTCGTTGACTTTACTTTTGCATACCCATGACTTTACGCACTGGTATGTTCATGTAATGAATACATGTAGTATTGCATAGTTAATATCATGGCACTGAGCTTGTGAGCTCAACGTTCGAAATTTGTTTCCCTGTGCAGGTCAGTAGAGCATTGACGAGGAGCCAATCGCGTAAATACATTATAGATCAGCCGTCTTTCAGAGTATGTCTTGAGTCTTTTAGCCTAAAATGAAACGTTGAGGGCTAAAATGCTCTAAAAAATGAGCTAAAGTGGTTATTATGTCAAATGTTAAGGGCCTTTTTGCCCAAAAATAAATGTTAGGGCCAAAATGCTTCAAAAAGAAAATATAGACAAAAAGATCATTTTCATAAATATTAGGGGCTAATTTTAGTATTAGGAAAAAAAATTAAATAAGAATCTAAACATTGTTAGTATTTGAAAGTGGCACAGTGAATAGAAAATGGTTGAATTGTGGTGTAAATTAGTATTGAGTACAAATCCTAGAGAAACTCTTAGAAGCCAATAAACTTACGACGCAATTATAAGGGTAAATTACAAATTTGATAACTGAACTTTCATATGATTTCTATTTTACTCACTGTACTTTCAAAATTTTTAATTTGCTCACTCAACTTTATGGATTTAACTTTTTGGTCACTCCAATGGTATATCACTAACAACTCGTTGATGTAGAATATTTTAATATTAAACATACCACATAGAATTTTCAAAAATAATAATAACAAGGGTAAATTACAAATTTAATAACTGAATTTTCATATGACTTGTATTTTACTCGCTGTACTTTCAAAATTTTCAAATTTGGTCACTCAACTTTATAGATTGAGTTTTTGGTCGGGGTAAGACCAACGAACGTGGGGTAGCCGAAAACAACATTGGACTTAGGCAACGACGATGAGATAAACAAATTGACTGGTTTTGGTTGGAAAAAGGAGAGGACTTCAGTAGTGGCAATGGTGAGACGAACAGATGACCAGGGTGGCTAAAAATCAACGAAAATCGGTGGGAAGCTTTGGTTTCCTGACAAATCTTTGACGGTTTCTATAAGACGAAAGACAGGGAGGCTTCACGATCGACTCTAGGGTTTTGGTCGCGGTGGCTTGGCGCTCACACCGGTGCTAGCGGTGACAGTCACCGTCCAACAACGATGAAGATCACTATTCAACGACGATGAGAGCAGCGGTGGACAATCGTTGGTGATGAGAATTTTAACGGCAGAGTGACCAAAGAAACTCAATCTATAAAGTTGAGTGAGTAAAATAGGACTTATATGAAAGTTTAGTTATCAAATTTATAATTTACCTTTTATTTTTTTAACTTGTCATCGAATACATGGCTTTTAATGATTAAAAAATTATTTCTATAAGCCATGTCATAACGGCGTGAGAGATTTAATGACATAGTGCCAAAAAAATACTCAATCTATAAAGTTAAGTGAGCAAATTGAAAATTTTGAATGTACGGTGAGTAAAATAGGAATCGTATGAAAGTTCAATTATCAAATTTGTTATTTTCCCCAATTATAATTAAGGTTGTGCGAACATGGACTTACTCAAGCCATTGTAATTTGCTAAGACAATACAACAGAATGTGTAATTAATTTTTTTAACCCTTATTATTATATTATTATTATTAGAGAAAATAACCTCAGTGACCAAAAATGCCTTATAATATACGATTTTAACCAATTTTTTTTGGATTTGCCAAAATGACCAACTAAATCGCAATGCGATCGATAATTCACAACGCGATCTCCAGTATCGCAAATCAGTTTCCAGATTCGCAATGCGAACTTCGACTATCGCAACGCGAACTTGGACTATCGCAATGCGATTTACATATTCGCATTGCGATAGTCCAAGTTCGCGTTGCGATAGTCGAAGTTCGCGTTGCGATAGTCGAAGTTCGCGTTGCGATTTTCCAAATTCGTTGCGATAGTCAAAGTTCACGTTGCGATTTATTCCAAATTCGTTGCGATAGTCGAAGTTCGCGTTGTGATTTTCCAATTTCGTTGCGATAGTCGAAGTTCGCGTTGCGATTTATTTCAAATTCGTTGCGATAGTCCAAAATCGCAACGACTGGTGGTATTGCATTTGTTTCTTAAGAATTTTCTCTAAAAATATAGTATTCGCGCGGACGTGTCGAAGACACGTATTACCACGACAACGACAACGACAACGACAACGACCACGACCACGACCACGACCCGAGACGGACGGCGGCGGCGGCGGCGGCGCGCAAGAGTCCCCTTGTTCTCTATCACTCAACAAGGAAGTGGGAAAGCCAAGCCTTAAATACCATTCCCAATAGTGTTTCCAATACTATGTGGGATTGAGCATTACCAACACTTGTTTCCAATACAATGTGATTATTCAAGAAACAATTAACAATCATGCACATTAAAACAACTGAATCAGCAACCAATTGCATTAGTATTATACGATTAAATATGTCATAATTAAAAATCAATCTACAATCAATCGCGATTATTGCAATTTTAAGCAAAACATTCAAAAATAATATCACTATTTAAGGCTCAATCCCACATAGTATTAGGAACAAGTGTTGGTAATGCTCAATCCCACATAGTATTGGAAACACTATTGGGAATGGTATTTAAGGCTTGGCTTTCCCACTCCCTTGTTGAGTGATAGAGAACAAGGGGGACTCTCGCGCGCCGCCGCTGCCGCTGTCTCGTCTGGTCTCGTCTCGTCTCGGGTCGGGTCGGGTCGGGGTCGTGGTCGTGGTCGTGGTCGTGGTCGTGGTCGTGGTAATACGTGTCTTCGACACGTCCGCGCGAATACTATATTTTTAGAGAAAATTCTTAAGAAACAAATGCAATACCATACCAGTCGTTGCGATTTTGGACTATCGCAACGAACTTGGAATAAATCGCAACGCGAACTTCGACTATCGCAACGAATCTGGAATAAATCGCAACGCGAACTTCGACTATCGCAACGAATTTGGAAAATCGCAACGCGAACTTGGACTATCGCAACGCGAACTTGGACTATCGCAATGCGATATCGCAATGCGATAGTCGAAGTTCGCGTTGCGAATCTGGAAACTGATTTGCGATACCGGAGATCACGTTGCGAATTATCGATCGCATTGCGATTTAAATGGTCATTTTGGCAAATCCAAAAAAAATTGGTTAAAATCATATATTATAAGACATTTTTGGTCACTGAGGTTATTTTCTCTTATTATTATTATAAAAAAAATCATTAAAATAGAAACAAGTAAAAAAGAAGACAAATTCTTTAATATCTCGGGATTTCAATGTCCAAGTGTTGCATCGCCGACACCCTACCACTTTTACAACTGCCGCCTGTAGTAAACGTCAATCACGCCGATCACCAACTGAGTCTTCAACTGTACCATACATTGGTCACCCTTGTTATAACATACAATTCTAAACCAAGAGAAGGGGGAGGTGGATAAAAGAAAGACACAAAAATGAGAAAGCTGAGGCTTTCGGCCAAACCCGACACCAACATCCATTCTAAAGATTTAAACAGTGTTTGCGGACAGTTAATCCTAAAACATAGTAATTATAATTATAATTATAATTATAAGGAGTCATTATTAATGATTTTTAGAATGTTTTCTAAGATAAAATGATATATATAATCTAATCAAATAGAAAGCTTTAAAAACTCAGTAATAAGATAAAATAAAAATTAAGTTGAAATTAAATGTAATGATAATAAAAATATATTGAAATACGAAAAATGAAGGTTGAAATGTTGAATGAAATTTGAAAAAAATTTAAAGAATACAAAATGACTAAATTAAATAGAATTTAAAAAAATGTGTAAAATTTAAATTGTATTTATATTACTGAAATTATGAATAAAATCCAAATTAAATAAACGTTAAAGATTACATCATAAACTAAGGATTAAATTATAAAATCTAAAAAGTTAAAGAGAGCGTGGAAACAAATTAACATATCTATTAAAATTATATTTTAGATCTTATAGAAATCAAAAAAATAATAAAAAAACAAAGGGAAATTGGAGTGGAACTGTCAAAACTCAAAAACATAGCCCTTTAATAGTTAAAAAGAAAACTCTAGAACTTTCATTCTCTCGACTCCAAAAATCCCAACCTTTCACATTTTATAATAATAATAATAAACCCTTTTCATCTTTAAGATAATTTCGTCGAGCGTCGACCAACTCCCATCTCTCAAGTCACAACCTTTCACCGCTCACTTTTTTTCTAGACAATTATTCTAATTGACCAAAACCTTTGATATTCTCTGATTTTTTACCTTCTCAAATTGAAACTCATTACTCAACTTCTTTATCAGTAGTGAAGCTCAACTGAGGCAATATTTTCGACTGAGAATTTTGAGTTATTTATTTTTTATAGTAACGGTATGATATTGTTAATAGCAACCCATTATCGACTCTATACTCCATTACCCATTAAACTGCGGACGCAGCAGACCGTTATCGACGTGAATCCGTTGCCCATCACGAAAATCATCAATATCAATTTCGAACGATTGCTACCTTAAAATAACGGCTGCTATAGCATTTTTATTTTGCTATTTGAAACCCGGTTCCATTCATCTCCCCCAAGACTCCACTTCTGGCTTCACCATCGGGCCTCCTAAGCTAAAACACCTTCACTTACGCCATACACTAACACACCACCTTCAATAACTGAACCAAAACCATCACCCAATACCACCTCTTTGCCCAACCCTTGTCTCCACCGTCATCGTTAACCCCACTTTCATCATCCAGAACCACAATCATTTCACGACTCTCTCATCCTACATTGCTCGAGCCTACATCGAAACCAAAAGTACTGCCATCACAAAATCAAATTTATCCATCTCCAACAAAACAAATCACTGTTACCAAATAAAGACTATAACAAACAAGAAAAGAGAAAATATAATAAAAATTAAAATAAACCATGAAGGTGATATCTGATAGTAACAATCCAAGACTAAATTGAAACATGAGAAAAAGTAAAAAAAAAGAATCAATTTCTTTAAAAATATAAACGAGATTTAAAAGGAAATAAAAATACTCTTTATATTTGATCTTGTGATCAGAATCAGTTGAGGCCTGTCGGCATACATTTTCCTTAAGACATATTTTCGACCACTTTTTGGTGCTCGAAATCCTTTGGTCGTCTGTCTTCCAAGATACAACAACTAGATGATAAACTACAATAGCACAACAATAGAGATCACGAACTTTACATGCCTTAGACTATCATCGAAAAAACTAAGGAAAAAAAGAATATTATCTTAGAATTAAATAAACTATTTTCAAGATAAGAAAACTTCTTGAATTCTAAGATGTGAAAAACCTAAGAGATTTGCTCATTATTTATAGGAGAATTTTGAAAGAGTTTTACTCTAACTAAAACTCTTTTAATATCTAAATTTAAATAAATAATAATATCTTTTAAATTTAAAATATTATACCTGAGAGTTTTACTCCAACTAAACATCTTTTAATATTTAAATTCTTTTAAATTTAAAATAATAAACAGATATACACTGTTCAAATTAAATAAATATTAATTTAATTTGAAATATACAAAAATATGTAAATATCTTTAATATTCAAACATAAAAAGATAACAAATACCTTTTTTAAATTGACATATTCAAAGAGTAATTATCCTACTAATATTCAAATTAAATAATATCTTTTAATTTGCAATATTTAAATGGACTCTGAATTTAATATAAATATTAAATAAATCAAAGTAATTCACCCATTTTTTCAAAAAAAGGAAAGAAAAAAAACCCACCTATTTTGGCCTTTATGGATTTCCCGGCGTTTGAGGACTCCATTCGAAGGTCCCAATAGTGAGTAGCCCCTTTTGGAGAGAAAATAACATGTTTAAAAATGACGAAGATCTAATGGCGAGCGGAGGAGATCGAACAGGAAGAAGTCGAATGGTTTTGGCCTTGACTCATTGATGATAGGGTATTTTTCGGTGAAACCAAGACCAAATCTGTCCTCAAGAGGCCGATAGGAATTCATCAGTGTCTTTGGAAGTCCAACAACCACCAAAAATAGAGGCCAGAGCTAGAGGCGAAGCTTTGTTAGGGGTGAAAGGGGCCTCAACCCTGTAATTTTTTTTATGTTCGATAGATTAGTATTTTAGTTCATTTAGAAAAGTATTTGAACTAAAAATACAAGAATTTATTAAATATTTAATCAAGTAGGGTCGCGCTAAAGAAGGATAATCCAATGTTCTCAATGTTTTTGGTCTAATAACAATTTAGGTTATTGCAAGTTTAAATATTAGACAAATTAGACATTGTCATTTGAATTTTAAGTTTAAATACCTAATAAGTCATTGTAGTTTTCTTTAAAACTTCAATATTTATGACACTGCCAATATCTAATCTTAACTCTTTCCCTTACCAGAGTGGTGGCTGGCATTGACCACAAATGGTAACAACAACATACAACGATCGATGATCGATTTCTTAGAGAGAAGCTAGATCTTCCCTCTTTTTTTTTCAAATGAGCTTAACCCAATATTTTTTTTATATTTATACTCATAATCTATTTATTGTCTTTGGGTTTAAAAGGTTTGTAATGCTTGCATGTTTAACAAGAAATCTATTTAGTCTTTTTTTGACAACTTTATTTCCTTTTATTTTTTATTTGCACTCTTTTCAATTATTATTTGAGCAAGAAGTTCACTGATTTTGAAACACGATACTTGCTAATTTAGAAGCTGTGTTGCGCTTTCGTTTGGGTAACCCGAAGGCGCAACCAATATATATTATACCACATCACTTGGTTGATATCCAGATTCGACCCATTGAATTTCTTAATAGAATCAAAGGCATTGACTGGTAGAATGACTTGTTGGCAGATGTTGTTATCAGAGTGTTACATTGTGTATATGAACCAAGTCTCTTTTGTTTTAGACGTTGAATAAACTAGAGCCTTTCAAACTATTATTGTTAAGATTAGAATCTTAGCTAGAGGATTTAGCACTTGATGTTAAGATTAGAGAATAGTAGCTATTAGAATTTGTCGAGACTCGTTTTCGTTCCTTTTTAATATTATTATCATTATATTATTATTATTATTATTATTATTATTTTACAAATCCAAGAAAGGCCCAAAACACAAAACCAGGCTTAGTTTTAAATCAAATTATTAGGACCCAAACTCAACCCAATTACAAGCAACCCTAACCTAGATTAAAGCCTAAATCAGTTAGGGTTTCTAACCCTTAGCCTTGCACGGCACCACTGGAGCTAATCAAATATGTCGTCCATCTCCACCAATCCTTGACCACCGATCCTACCATTATGATTCACCGCCGCTACCACCAATCACGCGCCAATAGCCATGCAAGGCCACCACGACATGCAACTCTAACTCCTACATCAAGCAACCCCACGCAATCATTATATTTGTAATCATTTGATGTTATCAGACAGAAAAATGACAAAAAAATATGTAATATTCGGGGCTATAAAACCTCAAACGTAAAGCTATAAATGGGCTCTCTGGTCGGTTAAAAAAAATACAAGCAAAAGATAGAAAGCTTTCAATGTACTTTTTCTTGTTTTTTAGTTTCAAGATCGAAAAATTGAAACAAAAAATCGTACATTTTCGAAATAAAAACAAAAGCAAAGAGAGAAGAGTGGATCGACGTTTATCTGAGTCATTTAGACTTCGCGAGAGGTCGTTAAAGCCTTGGAAAGCCAAAGGGTCTCAGCTATTTTCGCTACATTGGAGTCCATTTAACGAGAAATAGACCCCAGATATGAAATGACGAGGTTAAGAAGAGCCTCCTGGAGAAATTTGGTGGCCAAACGACTACCAGTGACCAGAATAGCAGTCGGTAAGAGCCAAGCGACCGACAATGGGCCGATTTTTAAAGAGAATGGAGAGCCTCTCTATCTAGTTTAAAGAAAAAAGGAAAATGAAAAAAAAGGTTGTTTTTATAGAAAACTTTAGGGGAATTTGCACTAGGTTCCCTAAGTTAATCGTGTTTTGGCAAAATGGTCACCTGTAGGGATCACTTTTATAATTTACCCATTTTTTATGCATTTTATATATTTTTAGGGTTATTTGTGTTTTAATCCCTGTATGTTTAGCGTGTTTTTATAGATTGGTCATATGTAGTGACTGTTTAATTTATTTTTTAAATGTTGTGGACTAA
The DNA here is from genome assembly GCF_006381635.1 of Hibiscus syriacus. NCBI lineage: Eukaryota > Viridiplantae > Streptophyta > Magnoliopsida > Malvales > Malvaceae > Hibiscus > Hibiscus syriacus. The sequence continues at coordinate 3,047,010 of NW_024062054.1, forward strand.
TTTAGTAATTTCCATTTTTTTATTTCGAATGTATATTTTAGGCTAGGAAAAATGGAATATTTAGGAAATAACGCTAGTAGTTTCTACAGGTTTGTATTTTGAACCAGAATTTATCTTTCTATTTATTTTAATTTGGTCATACAATTTTAGTTTTTTAATTTAGTCCACATGTTTTATTTTTTTTAGTTTTTGTTATTTTAGCACTTAATTTTAAAAATACTAATTTTAGTCAGTTTTATACTTTATTTTATTTTAATTTTGATATGATGGTTTGATTGTTTATGTTTTAGTCCTTTTTTATTTTATTTTAATTTTTTCATGTTGCTTGCATGTTAGTTCATTTTAGTCCTTCATTAATTTTGCATGATACCCTGATAAGCATCTCTTGACTCGAATCGAAATAAATTGACTAAGGGTAATATTTCTTCATTTTAATATTTTCGTAAAGTGACTATCTTAACGTATAAAAAAGTTACTTAAGATAATTTTAAAATAAAAGTCTATCCCACTTAGTGACACAAATTAAATCGAATCCATTTTAAATTTCGAGGATTGGGAAAAGATCACGTTCTTTTAATTAAATTCATCGAGAAAAGACTATTAGATCGAATATAAGGTCTCATCTCGAGATATTTAAATAATCGAACATCCTTATTCTCATTAAATATTGGTAAAATAAATAATTAATTATACTTGCTTGATATATGTTTTTTAATTTGCTCTATTTTTGCATGTGTATTTTCGATGGGTTTTCGAAATAATGACACTCGAATCGATATTGCAAATAGTAATATATTTTCATTTCAGTTGGGGTAATAAATGACTGCTCTAAGGCATGAAAGGTCATTTATTCTCGATTGGAAATAATTCGATATTATCATTATCTCTCAAATTAATATTGATTTTTAGGATATAATAGTGATATCTCTTCAGTTTGATTGGAGCAATAAATGACTGCTTCAAGGTGTGAGAGGTCATATATTCTCAATTGAAAATCATCATATATTATTGTTTTCACTAGAATTGATATTTAATTTTAAGATGAAATAGTAATATCTCTTCATTTCGATTGGAGTAATAAATAACCGTTTTAAGGCATGAAAAGTCATTTATTCTCGATTGGAAATAATTAGATATTATTATTTTCTCCCTTAAAATTATTTTTCATGTGTTGTTATTTTGAATTAATAATGAACTTTAGAATGAAATTTTATATTTTTTATTTCAATTAGAGTAAGAATCTATTGCTTTAAGGTATGAGAGATCGATTCTTCTCGATAGGAAATAATTAAATATTATCATGTTTCGTCCAAAAATTCAAAGAATATTATTTTTAGGGGATCTTAAATTAAATCAGATTCGAACTCGTAAATTTCATTGCAAAGACAACTAGTTAATTGACTAGGTACTGATTTAGGACGCTGTGGGGGTGCTAGTGTAACCGGCTCTCGAACTTGAATTTTGGTAACGCAGACCGTAAGTTTGTTGTTTTAATTAAAATTAATATTTTATTCAAATGGAAAATACATTTTTGGGTGCCCAATCACACCCTCATCAAAGATTGGTGGCGATTCCTCGAACCACGTTTTATCATCAACCGATCAACATATTATTTTGAAAAGAGACCCCTCTTTTCCCCCATCGAAAAACTGTTTCGGCAGCTTGGCAACTCTGTTGGGATATTTTTTTGAGAGGTAGGCCATTAGTCGACTAATTAATTGTCTTTGTAATTGAAAATTACAAGTTCGCTCTAATTTGATTTTTTTATCCCTTGTGTGGTTTGAATAAAATTTTCACTTGTAATTTAGTTAACCATTAAAGGATTGACTGATTTGTTTGCTAATGTTTTTAGAGTAAATAATTGTTCAGGGTTTTGAGTTTTCTGTTTGGTGTTGATTGTTTTGTTTTTGCTTTTCCTTACACATTGTACAACCATATTTGCATAACATGAGTTAAAACTCCGCTCCATCCTATTTAAGTAGTAGTTAGAAGCTACTCCCTCGTGTGGTTTTCACCACCGTATAGGATAGTGAATTGCTCTTGGGGCTCACGCCTTATGGTCCTCGTGATGGTTTTCACCGCCGCATGGTCATAAAGAGGTGTGTCCCCTCGAATTGAACTCGATTCAAAAGCCTATGATGGGCCAGAATTGAGGGTTCGACAGCCCAATGAGGCAACGACAAGGACAATTCGAGGACCTCTTACTTTAGAATCGAACACATCATGTAGTAAACTTATAAACCAGATAGAGCCTTAGCCATATTATAAGAATCCCGTGAGGAGAGTACTCAAGGAAAAACATGTCTGAGCCTTTCAATTTTTAGTGTAATTTTGATTCCCTAATAAATGTATGTGAACTAGAGATCATGCGGCTAGGTTATTTTTTTCAAAAAAGCATGCGAACTAGATGGCATGAGGTTAGAATTTATATAATAAATAAAGCACGCGGATATAAATCCGGTTTAGGTAGGATGTACTAAAGCATGATTGGGTAGCGAACATGTGCGGTAGGGTTTTATCAATAAATTATATTATATCCAATTAATTCATTTATGATTACTGACTAATTTTCTCTTGTCCTTTTGTTTTATTTTGTTCTCATTTTGCATTGCACTATTCATCACATGGTGTTGATCCGGACTGATGTCTATATAGAAGGCTAGTAATATGAAACGAAGGATTCAAAAAGAGGTAGAAGATAATGCACACGTTTTTAGATGGTTCGAGCAGTCTCAACTAACGAATGGAGACAATTTACAGCCAGGGTACTTGTCAGATCTGATTGGGTACACACACACCAATGTTCATCAAAATGACTTGAGCGAGCTAAAAGAAATTTGGGGAAAGTCGGAAGCATCCGATAAGTAGTTGTTTTATCAACTCTATGGTGACATCTCATATCTCTTAGATGTCATGATTTACTAAAATCTATTTAGAGCTCTGGCAATGTTTTGGAACCCCGCCTATAGTTGTTTCACTTTTGGCCGAATCGACATGACACCTACCATAAAGGAATACCACGCCTTGATTCATTGTCCGAGATTCCAAGAAGATAATGTGTACACCAAGCCGCCAAATACTCTTTCCTTCAAGAAGAAACTGCTTCTGATGACCGACATGAGTGAAGAGTGGGTCGTAAGAGGCATCAAAAGGAAGGGAGATAGCAAGTGCATTACCTGGACTCTCTGAGAGAAGTGATCGACCATCATCCCGACAAAAGAAAGAAGATTGATATGTTTGCCCTGGGTATTTATGGGCTAATCATATTCCCAGAGGTTTGGGGCATATTGATGTATCAGTAGTTGACTTGTTCAAAAGACTGGATAGACATGTGGATCCTGTTCCGGCTATCTTTGTAGAAACGTTCCATTCCTTGAACTCTTCCAAACGAGATTGAGAAAGATAATTCATAGGTTGCACACAGTTGTTGCTAGTCTAGATCCTCAGTCACTTCAAACACATAGAGAGGGCACATGGTCATGTGTTTTTAGGTATTTTCACCTTTGAATGATTTCCTTTCTCGAGAATGGCCCGAGGGTTTCACTGAAGAAAAGTGGACGGTCATTTTCAAAGATATCCGAGAAAGTGATATTTTATGGCGTGCTTCGTGGAACGATTCTTCAGACATACTGTATAGGTGTGGAGAAAGAGATTGGGTTATATTTCCAAGCATATGAGGTTCTATAGGGTATGCTTCATTATTGGTTTCCAGGTAATATGGGTCGAGATAATTTATTATGGCAACTTGGGATTTTTTCGGGTCTGAGTTCGTATTTAGAGGAGAATAATAAAAGAATAAAATCTAAGGGGTTGCCAATGCATGGAAGCACCCTCGTAGGGTAAATCTCTTTACTTTTAACTTAGGGTTGTCACAAGAGTTATGAGGAGTAGAGAAGCAATAAAATTAATGATAATATCTCGATGGTCAATCCAGAAAATACTCAACCTATGGAAGAACATCTTAGAGTAGTATCATATCAGCTAGAACAAGTCAGGCTTGCTTTCGAGGCTGAAAAAAAGCAGTGGAAGGAGACATTACGGAGATTGGAGTCTGAGTTGTACCAGAGAAGCTTAGAAATCGATACCCAAAAGAGTCGAACTGACCAGATTGAGAAAGTAAAGAGGCAACTCAGATTGGACTTCGATGATCTCTAATTTTCTTACCAGTGAAAGGTCAAAGCTTATGTGGCCACTAGCTCAAGTAAGTCTCATGTTGAATGGAGACAAGAAGTGGCATGTTTAAAAAGAGAAGTCGGGGAAAGTAGTGAATATCTTAAGCAGATTAGACATTAGGAAAAGCTACTTTCAAGAGAGAAGAGTGCACTAAAGCAACAACTAAAAGAGAGTCGGGTCTAGAATGAGAAATTAAAGGGTAGAATCTTGAGTTTAGAGATAGCTTTATGACGGTACCGAAGTTGGGAAATCAGTTCAAACCGTACAGAAGTTGAAAACCTGAAGAAGCGTGTGAATGAACTCAAGGCCATGGTTTAATACTTTCAGAGAAGAGTAAGTGAATTGTCGATAGTCCCCTCTGAATGAATTGTACAGTTACGACATCATTGGGAACATGCTTAGTGAAGATTTAAGTAAAGGGATGACCTTATCGCGAGCTACCTGCAGCATGCTCAATGTGTGGCTTAGTACTTTGTTTACCTATCACATGAAGCTGATGTTGTAAGATAAGGGTTGGAGTTCCAAACTGAAAAAGCTCAGAGGATTTTAGATTTACTGTGACACATGCAACAATTAGCAGAGATAGCTCAGATTTATCTGTGATATGTTTTAGCCTTGTAACCGAACTTCGTTTCTAATATAAAAAGTTGTTCTAAGGAATCATTCCAGAATCAACACTTTGCATTGCATTTACGTTGCATTTACTTTTCGTATTGTATTTTATTCATTAATAGTCATTTTTTATATTCATTAATAAAATACCAATATTAATAAAAATGTTGTATGGAAAAATAATGGACATTTCTAAGCATCCGTACCATACTCGAAAAAAGGCAATGGACGAAAGATTTGCCCAAATTGAGAGGACTCAGCACGAATTATAGGAGAGTTTCAGGAAAGCTCAAGAGGAAATGCGAGAACAGATGTTGAAAGCGCATAATGATATGTTGGAAAGACTGGCAAGTATGTTGAAAGGAAATAACACAAGTCGGGAAGAGCCTTTGATTATCGGTGCTACTGTTGAAGAACCTATGTATTACCCAGGCTTCAAACCATGGGCTGATCATGGAAAAGCTCCCACTATTGGTTCATTCGAAGAATCCTTATACCCCCTGACTTTACGCCACTGCATGTTAGGACACAACAGACAGTCACTACTCAGTCGGGAAGAATACACGTAAACTTACCTGGTACTTCTGTAAATCCACACCTTGTTAAGGATGTCCCAGAGTTTGATGAGGAGGGCAAAAAAGAACAGAGTAAGCAATTTAAGGAGGAATGGGAACAACTGAAAGATGAAATCCGAGCCATGAAAGAACACGCTAGCATGTATGAGATCAATTCCAAGGAGCTAAGTATGGTTCCTGATTTAGTGCTACCACCCAAGTTTAAAATTTCGTACTTTGAAAAATTTGATGGCACCAATTGTCCCCTACTTCATCTGAAAATGTTTTGCAGAAAGATGAAATGATACTTAAATGATGATAATATGTTGATTCATTACTTCCATGATAGTTTTGCTAGGCTAGCTGTAGTATGGTATAGCCATTTGAACCGAGAGCAGATCAAGAGGTGGGTCAATTTAGCTGATACCTTTTTGGGATAATTGTTATATTAAAGGCTTAGCCCCAAAATGCCAATACCTTCAAAGAATAAGGATGAAAGTTGTTGAAAGCTTTAAGGATTATGCCCTAAGATGGAGAGGGTGGCAGCGTAAGTTCAACCTCCCATGTTAGAAGAAAAAAATAGCATACATTTTCCATATTTCTCTTCTGGCCCCTTTATTCGAGTCGATGCCGACAAATTCAACAAAGGACTTTGAAGACCTTGTGACAGATGGGGAGTTACTTGAAAACTCAATCAACAAAAGAAACTTAAAAGTCACTATCAAATGTCCAACCGATCAAAAAGTGAAAGATAATGATGTAAATAAATTTCACGTCCAAAGCCCCCACAGCCGCAAAAGAAAAGAATCAGCTAGTTGTTTGGACCGACTAAAGAAAGTCTCATGATTAAGAAATACTTTGAAGATGTTCCAAAATTCTATCTCAGAACTGTACCCCATTTGATTAAAGGTAAATACCTTGTACCTAGGCTGACGAAAGTTCCACCAAACTTTTTTGCCAACAAATATGATCAAAATAATGTCTCTGATTTCCACTTTGAGGTATTTGGGCATTATACAGGGAATTGTAGGCCGCTGTTAAAGGATATAGAGATGCTTATTGAAAATGGGATGTTGACACAATAATTGATGGAACAATGGATGATAAACTCGAGTGGGGCATCAAAGCACAATATGTATCATATGATCAAGTCAATTGCCATTGCATTATATGAGTAATGGGGCATCCTAATTAGAAGAGATCATTTCATCTGTCATGGAGCTTTATTCCATTTGCATCATCTTGTTGAATTTGTTTTTTGTCCTTTTAAATTTTTTGTAAGGATATTTTAAATGAATTTATTATACTTTAAAGATGGTGAGTATTGAATCAAATTTGCAAATATTGTAGTTCTTTGAATATCAACTGAATTAAAAAATATTTAAATGATTAGAGTTATAGATCTTTGACAAACTGACAAGATTGAAAACTAATAAAACGAGCCCTTGACCTTACCCCAGAAGATACATTCAAACACCATACCCTTCTCATCTAAAGACCAATACAACCTTCTCCTATCATGAGGAAACGATCAAGAGGCTTGGTATTTAGGTATGCATAGACGTGGAAAACATGGAGCATCTTTTGTGTATGCCATTGCAAAACTTACTAGACTACACTTCTGCTGAAGACGTTAAGTGATGATTCTAATATTCACAAATGAAATGATGGAGTGGATGAATTTAGTATAGTTCAGTTGTTTGGGAACTGAACTCCAAATATGAGATTGTCTGACCATCAAAGACACATAGACTATAACAAGTTCTTCTTGATGAGCTTAAGAAATTCTAAATATGAATACTCAAAAGGTTAATAATTTATTATTATAGATTATACAATAAAGTTGAGTTATTCCACTAAAGAAATTGGTTATAGAGGAAACTCAAAAGCCATTGGCTTTATAAATATATTACATTCAACCCATGACATTGCTCAAATACTTGGCAGTTCGGTGTTTGCTCTACTACGATTGTGAAGTCGAAGACTTTGTGATGAAATGAACCCTTCAACTAGCCCAATGAAGGTGATTATATATATACACAATAAAGTTGAATTCAGCTAGCCAGAACAATGGCAAATTAAATTAAATTTATCTAATAAAGAGTTTAAGTAAAATAGACTAAGGGAGTCGAAGAACACATGTTATAGTCAGCCTCACACAAGCACTCAAGAATTTTATTTTTAGACTGATGTTTCTGCACTACCTATGCTAAGGAAGTCTGCGAAGCTTGAACAAATGGAAGATTTTAGAGAACCAAAAACGAAGTGTTTTAGAAAGTCTAGTAATTGATTATGCTAGTAGCATCATTTTCTCCGAATCCAGTTAAAATACCAAGCCAAGAAAGAGAGAAATGTTATAATGTTCACAAGGATCGAGAAAGAAAGGACATCTTCGATGACTAAAACCTTGGGAAAGAGGAAGCCAACCAATCAATTTTGACACTTATCAAAGAGCTATAACTTTGAAAACATTAAAAGAGCTAGTGATTATTTTGATATTCTGTGAACTCATGTTTATGATTTGATTAAATTGTGAGCCTGAATTAAGGAGTAATACTTTACAAAATTCTTTTGTTCTTTGATTTCTAAAATAAAATAAAGGAGAAAAACATTTTCAAATAGTACAATCTCAAATGCGGAAGGTCCTTGAAGTGGATGAGACCCATTTTGCCTTTATTGTAGAAAACAAATAAGCGATGCCAGAATAATGAAGCATTCCACAACCTTGAAATCAAGTTGTCCGAGAAATCAGAAGGAATGGAGGATAAAACTTGTAGCACTTCCTTGTGAAATTGTCGGTAACCCGTCAAGAAGTAGATGAACGCCTTATTTGAAAGGGGCGTATATCCCAACGCATAGAAAAATGCAAGGATGAGACATGTCAAGGATGAATTTTTGCACCCCAAATAGGGAGGAGCCATAAAAATACCCACCTTAGGGCATGACCAAAAAACCCAGATCATTTTGAGATAACAAGGTTCAAGCCAAGAGGACATTGAAAATGAGTCTCACAACTTGGAGTGTCAGGGGAAAACCATGAATTTGAGCAGAGCTTACCTGATAAAGAAAACTAGCGGAACATCAATTAACTGTAGAGTTCCAAAAAAAACTATAATAACGTAATTGAGTCAATGACAGAAGGGGGCATCAAGGTCATATTCCTGACCACTGTAAGAATTCAAGAAACATTTCTTCTAAGACTTGACCACAGATAAGAAGTAAGGAAGACACAAAGACATAACATGATCAAGTGGCTCTTCAAAGTTGCAAGCTTGAAATCATAAGTTGCTACTTTGATATCTGAGTAAACCCTAGAGAGGAGTGATCAAGTAGAAGAAGGCCTAGTTCTCCACTTTGGAGTCAAAGGAAAATTGAATCAATATTTGTGCACGCATGAAAACATCATTTGCATAAAAGAAAATGCATTACATTGCATTTACATGTCACATATAAACATATAGTTTTTACAGATCTTCCGATGAAAAGAGAAGATTCATGATATTAAAATCCCAACAACTGGAAGCTAGAATTCAAACCTTAAATGCAGAGAATCATGTTTAGGGAGGCATACTCCCATATTCGATGGCTGCGAGACAAGTTTCCACAAGAAAAATTGATTTTCAAAGATTATCTTGAAAACAAAATCTTCAAGTATGATTTTTCAAAATTTCAAACATATACTAATAAGTGGTAATGTTTAATTTTCCAATTTGATATTCTGGAAGACAAGAGAAGCAAGTCTGCCTTGATTCAATCTTCCTTAAAGAACAATGGAATAACTCAACATCCCCATACCTGATTTTCCCTCAAGAAAAAAAATAGATCCCTCTATTTCAAGATTAGATATTCCCTGAGTAACATTGGAACAAGTATGCCTCGATTCAATCTTCCCTGAAGAACAGTGGAATGAGTTGATGTCCCCAGATCTTATTTTCCCTCAATAAAAAGCAGAACAAATCCCTCTCTTTCAAGATTTGATATTCCCTGAGTAACAGTTGAACAAGTCTGCCTCGATTCAATCTTCCATAATTAACAGTGGAATGAATCAATGTCCCTAGATATGATTTTCCCTCAAGAAGAAGCAGAATAGATCACTCTCTTCCAAGATTTGATATTTCCTAAGTAACAGTTAAACATGTCTACCTCGATTCAATCTTCCTTCAGTAACAGTGAAATGAATCAAAGTCCCCAAGATCTGATATTTCCTCAATAAGAAGTGGAACATATCCATCTCTTTCAAGATTTGACATTCCCTAAGTGACAATGGAACAAGTCTACCTCGATTCAGTCTTCCCTGAAGAACAGTGGAATGAGTCAACGTTTCTCGATTTGATCGACTATGGAGAAACAGTGGAGCAAATCTCTCATCAGATTTCAAAGCGTAGAGTTGATAGAACGAAAACTCATTGTCTCTTCGTCTTTGCCTTATTGTTGTTTACACAAGAATGGTAAAGAGGGGTAATTGTTTCCCATTTTTAATATTATTATCATTATATTATTATTATTTATATTATTGTTAATAATATTTTTATTATTTTTTTACAGATCCAACAAGGGCCCAAAATACAATAGTAGGCCCAGTTTCAAATCAAATTATCAGGACCCAAACCTGACCTAATTACAAGCAACCCTAACCTAGATTGAAACCTAAACCGATTAGGGTTTCCCACCCTTAGCCTTGCACGCCACCATTGGAGAAAATCAAATCTTCCTCCTATCTCTACCAATTTCCGGCCACTGCCGCTGCCACCATCAGTCACCACTGCTGCCACCAATCATGCGCCAGTAGCCATACAAGGCTACCACCACACGCCACTCCAACTCCTACAATAAGTAACTCCACAAAATCATTATATTTTGTAATCATTTTATGTTATCAAAATGAAAAAAAGACATAAAAATATGTAATATTCGGGGGCTATAAAACCCCGAACGATAAGCTATAAATGGGCTCTCTAGTCAGTTTTGGAAAAATAAATACAAGCAAAATATAGAAAAGTATTCAAGGTATTTTTTTGTTTTTTAGTTTCAAGATCGAAAAATAAAAAAAGAAGACCCACACATTTTCGAAATAAAAGAGAAGCAAAGAGAGAAGAGTGGATCGACATTTACCTGAGTCGTTTAGACTTCACTAGAGGTTGTCGAAGCCTTGAAAATTTGAAGGGACTCGACTATTTTCATGACATTGGAGTCCATTTCGTGATAAATAGACCCCAGATATCAGACGACTAGGTCAAGGCAAGAATCCTGGTGAAATTTTATGCCCAATGGCCACAGAAGATAGTGGCAGTGCGACGGTAGTCGAGGGCCAAGCAACTGGTGATGTGCCAATTTTTAGAGAGAAGGGAGAACCTCTCTCTTTAATTTTTAAAAAACATGAAAAAAGAAAAAAAAAGGTTGTTTTTATAGAAAAATATAGGGGAAATTGCACTTCGATTCCTCTAAGTTATGTTGTTTTTGCAAAATGGTCACCTATAGGGACCAATTTTATAATTTACCCATTTTTTATGTATGTTATATATTTTTAGGGTTATTTTCATTTTAATCCATGTATGTTTAGCGTGTTTTTAAAGATTGGTCATATGTAGTGATTGTTTAGTTTTTTTAATGTTGTGGACTAATTTAGTAATTTCCCTTTTTTATTTCTAATGTATATTTTAGGCTAGGAAAAATGGAATATTTAGGAAATAGCCCATGTAGTTTATGCATGTTTGTATTTCGAACTAGAATTTTTCTTTCTATTTATTTTAATTTCTCCATGCAATTTTAGTTTATTTTTAATTAGTCCCCATGTTTTATTTTTTTTTTATTTTTTTTGTAATTTTACCACTTAATATTAAAAATGCTCATTTCAATCACTTTATACTTTATTTTCTTGTAATTTTGACTTGATGGTTTGTTGTTTATGTTTTAGTCGTCCTTCTTTATTTTATTTTAATTTTTGCATGTTGCTTGCATGTTAGTTCATTTTAGTCCTTAATTACTTTTGCATGATACCCTCATAAGCTTCTCTTGACTCGACTCGACTCGAAATAAATTGACTAAGGGTAATATTCATTCATTTTAATATTGTCATAAAGTGACTAACTTAACGTATAAGAAAGTTACTTTCGATAATTTTAAATTGAAAGACTATCCCACTTAGTGACACAGATTAAATCAAATCCATTTTAAAATTTGGGGATTGGGAAAAATATCATGTTCTTTTAATTAAATTCATCGGGAAAAGATTGTTGAATCAAATCTAAGGTCTCGTCTCAAGATATTTAAATAATCGAACATCCTTATTCTCAATAAATATTAGTAAAATAATTAATTAACTATACTTGCTTGATATATGTTTTTAATTTTCTCTATTTTTGCATGTGTTTTTCGATGGGTTTTCGAAATAATAAAACTCGAATCGATATTGAGAAAAGTAACATCTTTTCATTTCTGTTGGGGTAATAAATGACTACTCTAAGGCATGAGAGGTAATTTATTCTCGATTGGAAATAATTCGATATTGTCATTCTCTTGAATTAATACTGGTTTTTAGGATGGAATAGTGATATCTCTTCATTTCAATCGGAGCAATAAATGAATTCTTCAAGGCATAAGAGGTCATTTATTCTCGATTGGAAATAATTAGATATTATTATTTTATCTCTTAAAATTATATCTTGGGTGTTGTTATTTTGAATTAATAATGAACTTTAGAATGAAATTTTAATATTTCTTTATTTCGATTTGAGTAAGAATCGATTGTTTTAAGGTATGAGAGATCGATTCATCTCGATAAGAAATAATTTAATATTATCATGTTTCATCCAAAAATTTAAATAATATTATTTTTAGGGATCTTAAATCAAATCAGACTCGAACTCGTAAATTTCATTGCAAAGACAACTAATTAATCAACTAGGTACCGATTTAGGGCGTTGTGGGTTAATCCTTCACCACACATAACCGACTCCCGAACTCAAATTTTGGTAACGCAAACCACAAGTTTGTAGTTTTTATTAAAATTAATATTTTTATTAAAATGACAAATATGTTTTTGGGTGCTCAATCACACCCTAATCAAATATTGGTGGCAATACCTCAAACCACATTTTATCATCAATTGATCAATAGATTATTTTGAAACGAGACCCCCTTTTCCCCATTCGGAAAAACCGTTTCGACAGAATCTAAAATGGTTAGTGAACCTTTTTTTTGTTTACACTTTTTAGATTAAAGAAATATGCTATGCGTTTTTAATACTTTCATCACAATATTTGAAATGGGGTATGGTCTTGAATTAATTGAACATCATTTTGGAGGATTTCAAGGTTATTTAATGAGAAAATATATATGACTTTCTAAAAAAATTACATCATAATCATGAGATTCTTTAGATTTTGAGGGACACTTCCAAATTTTCTTTGAAGTTAGAAAATTTTGATGTGTTTTCAAGAGTTTTAAATTCTATGTTTCAAGCCTGATTCATGAAAATTGAGGTGCTTTCTTGAATTATATTAAATTTTAATATTCTTCTAGTCGTTGGGGAATGCACGAAATTACCCCATGAAAGACATTGTCTTTGAAATTTTATATAAATTAAGTTGTGAATTTTTGAGATTTTCAAGTGTAATTTTGATTCTTTTAGCCGTTAGAGAATTCAAAATTATTCTTCAGAATTTTAAAATTCCTTATTAATGCAAAAAGTGCACTAACTGCATTCATGAATCGAAACAAAATATTCTTGTTCAAGTAAGCTTCATTTTTAGAGGTATTGTGCGGGTGCTAATCCTTCCTGATACGTAACCGTGCCCCCTAACTCAATTTTGGTTTTCGTAGACTTAAAAAAATTTAGTGATCCAATCACTCCTAAACAGATTGGTGAAGACTCCTTTCATTTTTTATAAGTATTTAATCTTTATTTGATTTATCTTATATAAAGAAATGTGTAAAATATTCGTACGAGTAAAATGATTAAATACTTTTGGAGGATAGTTGCTAGAGTACCCCAAAACATGTAGTAAAAGTTACGATACCCAAATTATATTTAGTGTCGATATTTGAGGAGAGTATCGACACTTAAGATTTATTTCAGTACTTAGGTGAGAGTATCGTTAACTATGAGATATCATAATTACATTAAGGTATAAATTGATATCGATACTTGGAATGATGATCGATAATCCTGGATGCAGTATTAGTACTCGGGTAGGAGTACAGATGCTAGTTGCGAGAACCAATTATAAAATTCCGGATTAAGCAAGGCTCGAGTGAGGGGTTTTAATAGTGATTGAAAATAATTAATAAGTTTTACTGATAATGTGACACTCGAATCCTCGGGACTTGGGAGTTACACTTAGTTGTATTAAAGCTAGAGTTTAGTTTGCTTTAGATTAATCCGGTTGAGTCCTACATGCCCATAAAGTTGCAAAGTGTACTCACAAATTGAGACTCTGATATCGTTCGTGCATTGTTGATTGATAAGTTAAAGTGTTAGCCTTTGATTAATAAATGTGAAACAAAGAACAATCTGATAAGAAAAAGTTTGAGGTAATTAAACTGAGAGAATGAACTCTAGCGAGTTGACATACCAGGTGATAAAATATGTTAGGAAAGGTTCGAGTGATGAACCTAATCTCTTCTCAGTGATGAACCTAATCTCTTCTCATGGATAAAGCTGTCAAAAGTACTCAGACGAAAGTATAAAAACTTTTATAGCGAGACTAGGAAGGGAAAATTTTGCCCAAGCAATAGATATGTGTTAAAGAGTGATCTCGATAGAGTAACAAGAAATTCATGGGAATAAAAGTCGATTCGATTATCCTCTTATAGTAAATATTGTAGACGTGATTAAGGTTGAAATTCCCCTTCAAACATGTATTGGATATCAGATTGCGCAATGAAAATGAAAATATCTATACCAATATTTTTACAAGAAGCTAATTTTTAATATTTCTAATATGTAAACCATAGTTAACTGGTCTAGCCATTATGAGAAAAAGGTTCATCTTTATCCTCTAAGTTGTTGACCCGTAAAAGAAATTTTGATAAGACATCCAGAATTGAATCTCTACCCTGACATCGATAAATCCCTAATCATACTTTTGGGAACAAATATTGTGATATATGCATGTGAATCTTGAATTCCAACGTGATCCTTTCCTTTTGATGGTTGACTTCATCAATAACGTTTTGGGTGAACTCTAAATATACTGATTAAATAGGTAATTTCTCTATTTTGATAATTTCTGGTCTTCTTAGTTTTGATTCTTAAATGATATACGCACGCGATCAAATAAAAATTTTCCTTGCTTCAATAAGCGTATATCTTTTCAATCTTATTAATTGGTGCCCCTAATTTTCAACATGTTATACCTCATTTTAATCTAATATAGTGGTGAGTGGTTGTATTTTAATCTAAAGTATTTTTGTCAGACCCTTATAAGAGTCGTTATTTCATTGATTCTTGTATTTATTAAAAAAAAGATTTGTTAGTCCGAAATTGTGCTAATTCATTTTAAAAAAATTGATTCATGATATTAAATTCTATAGAATGAATCCTATGAGTACTTCTGATCTTTCGTTGGATTCCTTCAGTACCAACTTCTTTGGACCTGAGGGTGTCAAACGTTGACCTTATGTGACGTTGATGAATTATGTCTCGTGATTTCTCAAATGATATTTCTTAATAGATTTTTTATAGAGTTCGATAACAAAACTAGATCTCAAAATTTTGTATCGGATTCTCGTAGGAACTCATGATATGATAACTCGTGTATACTAAAAAATATGGATCATTGATTCGAAATGATGATAGTTAAAATTTTGATAACCTGTGTTTGTGAATTCGAGTTTTGTACTCTGTAGCCTGTGAATACTTCTGATGTCTCATTGACTCCTTTCAATTTGAGTTTTCAGACGACGTGTTGTGTTCACATTACTCAGTCAATTGTGATTTTCAATAAATTCTAATAAATGTCAGTTTGAGTGTCGCTGGTGAAAAAATTTCCGTGAATTTCTTGTTCATTTTATGTTGATCTTTATATGATTCGAGTTTGATAAGAACTTAAATTGTGTTGACATTTACGTCCTTGTTAGAAGTATCATTCGACCTATATTGATTTGACATCGTCATGTCAATGTTGTTAGCTATATAGTATTTTCGCTTGTGTCAATGTATCATTGGACGTGTTGGAAGAGTTTTCCTAGTAAACTAAATATTTCAATTGTTTCCATTTTATAAATTATAATTGGAATCTTTGAGTCTTTCTTAAATTCTTGAATTTTGTCATGAACGATAAAATCCTCAAAATTCTGGTGACTCCGTCATTATGTTATTTTGGTGTACCACTTAGTATTCAAAAACAATTCGTTCAATGTTCCTAATAAGGTTACTATTTTTGCTCAGGAACCTTATTAGGAAGATCAGTCAGTCGAATATATGTTAGGAGTGAGATTTAGGCGAGAAATCTACTTGAGTATGAGCTAATATGATCGTTGTGTTCGAATATCATTGTAATTCATTTTATGTGATGCGATTTATGGTGATGAGATCGAATTATGAGCGTTCGGTGCGAATATTAAAAACAGTTTTTGGTTCGTGAGTGAGAAGGAATCGATGATGCGGAATGTCAACTACATTTGTACAAAATTTGAGATCGATAGAAATTTTGATGACAATTTTTTCTTAAGAGGGAAGAGTTGTAACACCCCAAATTTTGATACTCAAATCCGACCCAAACACTTTTTCCAAGTAAATTCTTATTGTAATAATATTAAATACTTTCAATATTTGAGAAAGTGAAAAATCAATTGTTAGGGGCAACTCTAGGGTGCGACAGCCTAATATAAGGCTAAGGAAAGACATGACCTAAAACATTATAAACAAGATAACATTTTAGGTTGCGCGCAACCTAAAATGCTATGTTTTTCTTACTTTTCTCGGGTGTAAAACTTCTTCGTAACATTTTAGGTTGCAACCGAAAATATTGCCTTTTTCATAATATTTTTTGTAACACACCAAATTTTGGCTAGTAGTTTTGAGTTTACCTGAGAGGTAAATGGACCTGTAGATTTTATAAATTAGGTTATTGGGCTTAATTTGGGTTGGATATGAGCCCAACTAGCATAAAAAAGGGGAATTTTGTAAAGTAGAAAGATGAAGAGGGACCATCACTGAAATTAGCCAATTTTCTTAAAGATGAAAACTTTATTATCTTTTCTTCTTCATAGCCTCGACAATTCTCCTCTTTCTCTTTTCCCTCTTCTTTCTCTCCAAGCCATAGCAAAGGTAAGGTTTTTTTTATCCTTTTTTATACTTCAAATTTATCCTAATTAAACCCCCAACATCATTGTTTTAAAGATTCAAGCTTGGGTTTTATTTTTGCAATAGAAAGAGGGGCTTTGTCATCCAAAACTAGAAGAGAGTGATTTCTAGCTAAAAAAGCTTCATTTTGGGATTCAATCATCAAGGTTGTTTATTTATAATCCTTTGGAGTATTAAGTTTCTATAAATTTCAAGAAATTATTAGGATTTGGATATTTGGGCACGTTTAGGGTTTACTTTGATTTGGAAATGTGAGCATGTTAATAATGTGATTTTAAGACACCTTAAGACCCAAAACAACTTACTAAAACTTTAGAATAAGATTATAAACCAAGCCAAGTCATTTAGGATAATTTTTAGGTGTTTTTCAAGCCGAAAGTATATATTTCAAAGTTCGAGTATCGATACTGGATTAATTGAGGCAAAAATTAGGGATTTTATAAGGGAATATCAGTACAACCAAGGTGAGTATCGATATTGCCTTGTAGTATCGATACTCAGGGTAGATGTATCAATATTAAGGCTTTAGTTTTGCGACAATGCATTTTTGGTATCGATACTTATAGGGGTATCGATACTTGACCCTAGGGTATTGATACTACATCTAGAGTATCGATACTACCCACTTTGTATGATCAGATTCGATCCGATTATGGTCCGTAAGAGTTAGGGATGGTCCGTAAGGATAATACTTAGTCAGTGAAGGACAAAAATTGCCAAAGGGGCCCAATGACACTCATAGGAGTGGGTTACAATAAATTCTTTTTGTAATAATATTAAATAATTTCAATATTTGAGAAAGTGAAAAATCAATTGATAGGGGCAACTCTAGGGTGCGACAACCTAATATAAGGCTAAGGAAATACATGACCTAAAACATTATAAACAAGATAATATTTTAGGTTGCGCGCAATCTAAAATGCTATGTTTTTCTTACTTTTCTCGGGTGCAAAACTTCTCCGTAACATTTTAGGTTGCAACCGAAAATATTGTCTTTTTCATAATATTTTTTGTAACACCAAATTTTGGCTAATAGTTTCGAGTTTACCTGAGAGGTAAATGGACCAGTAGATTTTATAAATTAATTTATTGGGCTTAATTTGGGTTGGATATGAGCCCAACTAGCCATAAAAAGGGGAATTTTGTAAAGTAGAAAGATGAAGAGGGACCATCACTGAAATTAGCCCATTTTCTTAAAGATGAAAACTTTGTTATCTTTTATTCTTCATATCCTCAACAATTCTCCTCTTTATCTTTTCCCTCTTCTTTCTCTCCAAGCCATAGAAAAAGTAAGGTTTTTTATCCTTTTTTATACTTCAAGTTCATCCTAATTAAACCCCCAACATCATTGTTTTAAAGATTCAAGCTTGGGTTTTATTTTTGCAATAAAAAGAGGGGTTTTGTCATCCAAACCTAGAAGAGAGTGATTTCTAGCTAAAAAAGCTTCATTTCGGGATTCAATCATCAAGGTTGTTTATTTATAATCCTTTGGAGTATTAAGTTTCTATAAATTTCAAGAAATTGTTAGGATTTGGATATTTGGGCACGTTTAGGGTTTACCTTTGATTTAGAAATTTGAGCATGTTAATAATGTGTTTTTAAGACACCTTAAGACCCAAAACAACTTACTAAAACTTTAGAATAAGATTATAAACCAAGCCAAGTCATTTAGGATAATTTTTAGGTGTTTTTCTAGCCTAAAGTATCTATTTCAAAGTTCGAGTATCGATACTGGATTAATTGAGGCAAAAATTATGGATTTCATAAGGGAATATTGGTACAACCAAGGTGAGTATCGATATTTCCTTGCAGTATCGATACTCAGGGTAGAAGTATCAATATTAAAGATTTAGTTTTGCGACAGAATGTATTTTTGGCATCGATACTTATAGGGGTATCGATACTTGACCCTAGGGTATTGATACTACATCTAGAGTATCGATACTACCCACTTTGTACGATCCGATTTGATCCGATTATGGTCCGTAAGAGTTAGGGATGGTCCGTAAGGATAATACTTAGTCTGTGAAGGACAAAAATTGCCAAAGGGGCCCAATGACACTCGTAGGAGTGGGTTTCAACTAGTGTAACCATAGTAGGCGTAATGCATCTAAGTATCTTCAGTGAGTACATAATAGATAATTATGGATGGAGGATTAGTGCACAGGGTGTACCAACAAGAGGTATGACCAAGTAATCAGATTATGAGACAATAATGGCATATACCGTAAGAACGACAGAGAGTTTTGGATGTACAACTACTCCTTTAATGTGAGGGCCAATTGAGGAAAGCATAATAAGATCAAATAAAGTATCATTACCCATAAAAGAACCCGAGTAAGATATCAGGCCAACCAGAACCATTTTTAATAAATTATAACCACAATAATCATCGTGAAGTCCCGAAACGCGTAGAGATTTCCCCAGAGTCAAGAGTATGACTAAAATACCCTTATGTAGTGAATAACCAAATCAGTAAAAATTATCAATAATAAAAGATTATTTAACCATGGCATAACGTTCTAGATGAAAGAATAAGCGAGATAACAGCTAGAAACAAAAATAATAATAATAACAACTAAAAATAAAAACATTAACAGTAACAACTTGAAACATTAATAGGTTGGATGTCACAAAACTAGCCTTGTGTGACACTTGAGAAACAACCAGGACACTCAAGTTACATTAACAGTAGGATGATTATCTTGTTTGTTAGTATGTCGAGGTATAGACCAGTCAGTGCCAAGAGACTCCTCTTGCCATCTGGGTACAGATGCCCTAAGACTCGATGGAGTAAATTGGCCAGTGTACATTTCTGATGTAGTTCCAGATCTCACCCTACTATACCCAAGGGTATACCGGTAGGGTAGAGGGGTGAGTAAGCTCCAAGATGCAAAACCCTCAGTCGCATCATGATGCCTACCTTAACTAGTGTATGAGTTATAAAAGTGTCAGTATTGCAATCATATAATGCACAATAGAGTCATTATTGCATTCAGATAAAGCACAACAGATTTAGCATGACATTCAGATAATTCATAGGAGCGTGAGTATCATATTTAGATAATAGGCAATAGATATATATATAAGGGTTAGAAACCCTTTAGAGGTTTACTCATGGTTAAGCCCTTAGTAGAGAAATTTGGGAAGCATGAGTCCGAGACCCCTACTTCAATGATAGGAAAGCTAAGCCTTAAGTAGGAAGTACTTGAGATCATGCATGTACCTACTGCTTAATATCATGTCTTTAGCATGCTTGTGTTTATGAAATTCTTATGATGCTCTAGATTAGCAATTATATTGCTAGGCTTTGAAAGCTCAGCTTTCAGATGATTTACGTTGGCAGGTTAGTAACATGAGCAGCTCATGGAGCACCATCGCGATAAGACTTCCAGAATCTCCTTCATTGTATTGTACTATAGCTTAGTGGGCATATGTATTCATAGAACCTTATTCATGTATTTAGTTTATTAAACTCATAGTTTGTATTATTTTGATTTTAAATTATTTTTCATAGAGCTCTGGTTTTGTAAAATGTTTTTAACAACTATTTATGTTTAATTATGATACCATTCAGCATGTTTGAAAAGAAAAAAGAATAGGTATTAAAAATCAGGGGTTGCACCGGTAGCCTAATGTGGCAATATAGGCCTAATCGGGTTTAGGGTGTTACATTTAGTGGTATAAAAGTATCAGGTTGAGTCGGTACTAGGACCCAGTGGTCAGTTTTAGTAATGTGTCAGTGAATGCATGCCCCTAAGTACTAAAAGAACTTGTGTAAGTCTGGAATCTTGATGGTGATTAATTTTTTAATCTCTTTTACAAAATTTGTGATGATAAACAGTTTCTAACGTAATTCAAAGAATCATATAGAAATGCGAGTCTCACACCCCGATAAAGTCAGTAAAGGATTTCTGCCAGGCAGAGATTATTGGTGTCCCATCAGGCGTAAGCATTGCAAAGGTGACATTTTTTAGAGGAATAATTTCCACTCTCAAAGAATTAGTGGATATCATTCCTAGAGCACAGACAGTTCAGTCAACCACCCAAGGTGCGTTAGTGCCAACATAATCCCCAGTAAAAGGCTAAGGAGGTTTCAGACAGTTGATTTATTCAGTTCAAGCGATAACAATCTGATTTCAGTCGATCAATGGTTATGAGAGACAATTGGACTTTCAGGAAGCTTCACTTTACCTCAGAGGGTAAGTTAGAGCATGTCATCATTTTTACCCAAGGGTGACACTAGAGATCAGTGAAAGACTGTAGAGATGGCACTATAGGAAAAGGTGGCCACGTGGAATCAGTTTATGAGTGAGTTCAGAACAACTATATTAGTGATTCGTAAATGGATGATTCGAGATTTTAGTTCTCTCAGCTAGTTTGGAGAGATCGCCCAGTGTTTGAGTAGGAGAAACAAACCTTCTTTGGGTTAGTCATTATGCTCCAGAGTTGAATGTCCCCAAGTCTTGAGGTATAAGAGGTTCTTTGGGAGATTTCATTTTGATATCAATGTATAGTTAGCGGTAGGTCTGCTTAGAGAGTTTCAGTGTAGAGCATGAGGATGAGATTGTTGGGTGAGTCAGGCACCTCGAATATAAGGACTTGTGTATCAATAGACTTGTATCATTTAGTGGCAGGGAGGACTAGGGGTTCGCCTGAAGAGAGAAAAATGAAGTCAGTTCAATCATTCCAGTTAAGTCAGAGGTCTATGGTAGGGTCTTATAGAAGACTATCAACTCCCAAGAATGGTGAGTTTTAGAAGCTCTGATAGAGTTTTGGATTATCCAGAGTGCAAGCACTGTGACAAAAATCAACGAGGAATGTGCTTTAAGCTTTCAATGAAATGTTATAGATATGGATCCTTGACACATGTGATAAGAGACTAAATTAGTTTAAGGGGTGACATTTCAACTCGATCGAGGGAAGCGACCTCAGTAGTTCAGTATAACTGAGAACCTTCTCTGAGAGGTGTTAGTTCTATGTTCAGACATGAGAGTAGTGAAGCAAATCGACTAGTTCTAAATTCAGCTTGGTAGATTATGGAGAGACAGAGTCAAGAAGTTGATCGTAGATGTGATATCAGATAGAGAATCCAAAAGTGTGGATCTGAGTGTCAATCTAAAGGGAGTTGTTTGAACAAATGTTGCTTCATCTCAAGATTCCAGGATTCAGAGTCAGAAGGATAGGTGGTTGTTCCTTGTTAAGTTAAAGATCAATTCTAAGAAATATTTAGCCGTATAACCTTTCACCATTTTGCGATATATATGGAAGCATTCTTGCTTGTGGCCCTGTCAGATATGAGACTATAAAGAGCATTTTCACTTCTTCAGTAGAGGGTTTGTATGATCGACCCGCAAAGATCTCCATGAGAGTGTTGAGAGTACTCAGTTTACTCTTTTCAGTATAATAATCACCTTGTTGTGAGAAATCTTAGAATATGTATCAGTAAGTGTCAAGGCACTTCAGTTACTAACTGAGCGCAGATGTTAGACTATGCCCAAAGACCAATCATATGATGATTGTATTGATATATTTTCTTCAACATATTTATTGAATAAATGCATTCTCATTATTTTCTTTTGCTATATTTTTGTGCATTAAATAAACTAAAAGATAATAATGTTTATATAATAATATCATTATTATTAAAAGATCCTTAGTCAATTATTATTATGGGAATGGATAATAATAATACATTTATGACTAACATGTTATTGATTGATGACAATGAATTATCAGAATTGATACATGAATATGTTGTTGGAGAACAATGTATTTGATTAACGCGCTATGAGCACATGTCTTGGTTATTATGTGACGATCACGATATTGCTCATGGTGACAACTATATGTATGATCCTTATACTTGAGATCATTACTATCTCAACATATATTGTTGTATGTTTTGATATAGTTAAACATGCTCCATAATTGGTTGCACTATAAAGACTAATATTAAACATATAACGATATATGTAGTGGGGTGTGAATGATCGAGATAGGATTTGATCTTTCTACATAATAGAAAACATAACGCATGCCACTTGATTGAGTAAGACTAGAAATGCATGGCCATGCTCGAATAAGTAGATATGAGATATAAAAAATTATTCATTTATTATAGTCTACTCTAGATATCAAGAAATAATATATAGGCTATACAAGTGTGACTATTCCAAGACCCGTGCCTATTTCAGATATAAAAGGGAAAAAAGATATAATACATTAGAAGAGTTAATCACGAAGTTGCTATGTTGAATCATCACTTCCTATAACTTAGGTGACAATGATATGTTGCTAGATGTCACTAATTATTTGTAATATTAGAATGGTTCTAATAATTATTACTAATGTTACAGGAACCTACAGGATCACACCCCAGGGTTGAAAAGAGCAATTTATAAATGAGTTACACGCATACAATTTTAATTATGTGTGTATAAAATGTATAATTAATATTAATATATATTTGAAATATATATGCGGTTGTAATTTTAATTATACATGGAATGTCATATTTAATTAAAAGAATATAATTAGTGTAATTATATTTTTTTTATAATTTTCAAATTAAAACCCTAAGTGTTAGGGCAACACGATATAAAAAGGATGTTATTGATCTAATAGACATTTAATCATTTTTGAAACGAATTTTCTCAAAACAGTTTTTGAGAAAAAGAAATCTCTCTCAATTGTTTTTCAACATGGTGAACTGAGTAGAGTTCGAGACATTTTTTTGGAGGCTAAGATTCAAATTTTTTGTAAGATTATGATTCGTTGTTGTATTGCTGCTATTCAAGGAACCCAAGGTGATAAACCATATCTCTTTCTCCCTATTTTGATTTTATCGTACGTGGTTCACTGGTGAGTCCGTTAAGTTTGTTTCCTATGTTCCATGAGGTGCACCGATGATCGCAACAGAGATTCCCCCGAGTACCCACAATGAGTATGTTAGCATGTTTATATTCTGATACAACAGTTCTAAAATTTCACCCTATATTCTAAAGGCATTGTAGGTATTATAGTGAGTTGTGAATCTTGACGTATAGTGAACCCTCAGACGTCACCAATATGTCTTCTTGCATGAACAATAAGTGAATCATCTAAGTGATCCAATCCTTATAAGTGGTTTCTTCATGTTGGTATATGAGCGCGAGCCATATACAATACATATCAGCAGTCAACATTAAGTAGTACCGATGATTTCAGTGCTTCAAATAAAAGGAGATCAAGTATGTTAAACTAAGTTTGAATAGCGTTAGTTGTCATCAAATGACCCAGTAGTGGTAAGTGATAGTGGGTGTCAAACATGGAATCTCAGAGTCCTTAGTTAGAATGTAGTTGCAGGAAACCTTCGCTTCGTGTGTGTGCTCCTTAGAAGAGCCAGATGTTGTTAGTTTCACTCAGCAAGTGCTCGATTTCTAGTTGTGAGTGGCACAAATGCTCAATCAAGTGAATAGAGAATATGTTAGTTGAGAATTATCATCATGTCTTCAGTGGTCGGTATTGAGATAGTGTTGGTAGGTGCCATACGATCTTAAGGTATAACACGAGGGGTCACCTATATACAGTAGGTAAAAAGGGTTATCGGGTTATGTAAAGAATTTACTCGATTGAGTAAGGTTAACTACAGAAGGATTTGGCGGTAGTAGTGAGTCATGGAATAACGTTATCATTGTGGAACACTCCAAGCATGCAATATTAGATAACCAAAATGTGATTTCCTTAGCTTCATGCTTCTCGAAGGTTTTTCGCATAAAGTTCAGTGTTAGTAGCGCCCTCAGAAAACCTTAGACTGATTTTTTGGGTTCCGATTAGCATTGTCATATTGTGAGGGCTTCTTCCTTGAGAATAAGTTTTTATTAGGTTTATGCACTTCGAGATTTCTAATTGTTTGACCTATAGGTAATTTGAACCAAGTAAATTTCGAGGATGAAATTTCTTTTAAGGAGGGGATAATTGTAACACCTCAAATGTAATACCCTAAATTTTGGTCTGTGGCCAAAACGTAAATTTTGTAAATTTAGTAACCAAAGTATAAAATTTAGAAAAGTTTAGGGATAAAAGTGGTAATTTTCCCAAAAAAAAATTTAATTCCATAAATGGATAGTTTACTCTTGAGAGTAGGATTTTATGGAAAACAAATGTTTGATCCAGAAATTATGTTAAAAACTATAAGGTGTTAAAGTCCAGTATAAATTTGGTAAATTAGATCGAATATAAATTTTGGGAAAATTTGAAGGATGATAAATTAAGCTTAAAAATATTATTTCCACATATTTAAATGATGTAAAATAATAGTGACCATTGGATATGAGGAATTATTGCCATGTGTTAATTTGGACTGTTGGATGAAAAATGGCAAGATTGAAATTTTGGAAAGATTGCATGAGAAAAGTTGTAAAGGGTGAATTATTTTGTTCATATTTGACTTTAGAAAGATGATAAGTGTTATGTGGCTTGGTATTAAGGTAAATATCAAGTTTCATTAATGGAAAAAATGGACATTTCTCATTAATTGAATATTAAATTCATTTAAGCTTAAATATAAGGTAAATTAACATGAAATTACTTAGAAATTTCATGAAAGCTTGGTGATTTTTTATCTCTTAGTCCTGTACCCCAAACCCTTGGTAAGAGAAATTTTATTTCTTATTTTTGAACAATTTCCTTTGGATTTTAGGTTAAGAATGTTCTATTCAAAAAACGTTATCATTTGGTACCATTATTGCATGCTAATTTGGTTTATGTGCAAAGATACCAAATTCTAGGGTTTATGTTCATATTAGGGTTTCATGATTGGATGAAGGATTTAGATGTTTTTGAGATTGTAGAATAATTTTCAAGCATGATTGATGATTAAAATCACTTGTACATTACCATATGAGCTTATGAAGTTTCAATCAAACCTTAACCTAGGAGGAAAGTTATGTTTTGATGAAATTAATTTAGGGGTTTGATTGTATATGGATTGAAATGTTGAATAGATGTTGATTTCATACTGTAATCAATTGAAAATCATGAGATTTAAATCCATAAGGCATTCGGCCTTAAAGGAAATATTGGGGAAAATTTGTGAAAAAATTCACGAGGCCTATAAATGATATTTGGAAGGTTCTACAAGCCTTAGAAAACTTTTTGGACCATTTTGTAGTTTTTCAAAAGTTGGGAGACCTATGGAAATTTTGATAAGTTATGGGTTGAATATGTAATTACTCAATAGTTGATGTATATTGCTGGAAATTACTGTTTGAGTGTTGAAATTGAGATTAGAATGTGAAATTTGGCCATTTTGGAAAGTTGACAAAGTTTAAGTATAAAATGGCAAATATTGGAAAATTTAGTGATTTAAGTGATAATTATAGTATTGTTGAGGTATTGGGCTGGAAATTAAATGCTGGGAATTTATTAGGCTTATTTAGGCCTTGAATTGAAGAATTAATGACAAAGGCCCATTATGAGTAAAAAGGAAAAGTTAAGATGAATTTTAAAAGAATTCAAAAATAATAACACTTTCGAGTATTATTATTATTATGTATAATGTTAGTATGAATACTAACATGTAATTTTTATATTTTTATGTGTTTTTTTGGATGCTTGTGTAGATCATGAAGAAATTCGAGATACAAGCAAATCAAAAGGCAAGGAAAAAGTTCAAGAGTAATCGAATATTGACAGTAAGGCATAATAGAGAGACATACCAGGTGAGTGTATTTATTATGTACTTATATGACATGAGGACGACTTGTGATGATTCAACCTCGAGTGTTTTTATTAAATATGTTTGAATTTATTTTGATATATAAATATTTTCATAATGTTTATGAAAATGATTTTACGAATGATTTTAGGGTATGGACTGTCCAAAAACGAATGAATGTGTTTCATACAAATTATCATTTATTGATGGTTCAGAATAAATGTTTAACATGCGATTTGGGTTTTAAAGCCTATTGTATATAAATTGAGAGTCATAGGTGCAATTGTAATACCATAAATAAGGTGGTATTGTAATAGTACTTTGTGTACTATAGCACTATGTATGTAATTGGCATACTTGATGTATGATGGCTATCGATCGATTTTGTTTGATGTATTTTTGCATATTCATGTTAGTACCTTACGTACTTTCGGCACTTTGTGTGCAAGAACAGTAGTCGTACGTGATTACTACTTTGGAATGGGTTAGTATAGTGTTGTTGTGTACCACAATACCTATACGATGTTATTGTGGCACTTAGGGGCTTATTGGATACATTGCATTCTCATTTTTCATACATTGGGTTGTGAATAGATTTTTGAATACATCGATTGATAGTATGCTATGCATATGGAAATAATATTTCGCAGGTTATTTGACGGAAACATGATTTATCAAGTCAGTTTTAAGTGATTATATATTATAAGGTTTCAAATCGTATATGATCTTTATCGATATACCTATGTTTTAAGATGCCTTGCTTACTTTATTATGTCTCACTAAGTGAATACTTAGCATGTGATTATTTCACGCGTAGGTAATAGCGTATGATCAGATTAAGGAATGTAGCTGATAGCAATTGTCAAGGGTTGCCTCATCAGTAACAGTATCACATCTCTAGATGATTATTTTGATATTACTAGTTTGCATATATTAGTTATATTATGATGCTCTGATATGGTATTTGATATATGGTTGTAGCGTTATATTATATTTGAACTTAAACTACTATGTGATGGACTTAAACCCTATTTTACATATTAGTAGTTAATGGATGTTTTTAATATTATAAAATTAAACTATTTTATTTAAAGAAATAAATTTTTTACTTATTTTTTAGTATGAAAATGTTTTAAAAGTTATGTGACATCTACGACTCGTGTATGGGGACGTATATGGGAAATTAGTGTTATGCCAAATTCCAAGCTAGTAGTTTCGGGTTTACCCGAGAGGTAAGTAAACCCTGCATAATTTATAAATTAAGTTGTTGGACTTAATTTGGGTTGGATATGAACCGAATTAGCCATAAAAGGGGGTTTTTGCATAATAGAAATATGAAGATGAGCCAACAATGTAATTAGCCAAATTTCTTAAAGATGTTTATTATCTTTTCATCTTCATATCCTCTTAATTTATCCACTTTCTCTTTTCCCTCTTCTTTCTTTCCAAGCCATAGAAATGGTAAAGTTTTTTTAGCCTCTTTTATACTTCAAATTTGTCATAATTAAACACCCAACAACATTGTTTTAAAGATTCTAGCTTGGGTTTTATTTTTTGCAATAAAAAGAGGGGTTTTGTATTCCAAGCCTAGAAGAGAGTGATTTCCTGCTAAAGAAGCTTTATTTCGAGATTCAATCATCAAGGTAGTTTATTTCTAATCCTTTGGAGTATTAAGTTTCCATAAATTTAAAGATATTGCTAGGATTTGGATATTTGAGCATGTTTAGGTTTACCTTTGATTTCATGATCAAACTATGTTTTAGGTGTTAATAATATGTTTTTAAGAAACCTTAAGACCCTGAACAACTTACTAAAACTTCAGAACAATATTAGAAACCAACCCAAGTCATTTAAGATGATTTTTAGGTGTTTCACAAGCCTAAAATGTCTATTTCATGGTTCCAGTATCGATACTAGATGAATTGGGGCAAAAGTTAGGGATTTCAGAAAGGAGTATCGATAGGGAAATATTGATACTCATGGTAGGAGTATTGATATTGAGGCTCTATTTTTGCAATAGAATGCATTTTTAGTAGCAATACTCATAGGTGTATCGATACTTGACCCTAAGGTGTCGATAATACAACTAGAGTACCGATATTGCCCACTTTGTGTGATCATATTTGACCTAGTTAAGTTCTATAAGAGCTAGGGATGATCCATAAGGATAAGACTTAGTCTGTGAGGGACGTAAATGGCCAAAGGGGCCCAATGACACTCATAGGAATGGGTTACAACTAGTGTAACCATTGCAAGCATAATGCATCCATGTATCTTCAATGAGCACGTAACAGACGTTTATGGATAGAGGATTAATGCATTGGGTGTATCGACGAGGGGTATGACCAAGTAATCAAAATATAAGACAACAGTGTTGTATACCGCAAGAATGACCGAGAGTTTTGGACGTACAACTACTCCTTTAATTCAACGGTGAATTAGAGAAAACGTAGTAATAGCAAATTGAGTATTGCTACCCATAAATGAATCCGAGTCAAATATCGGGCCAACCAAAACCACGACAATAAGTAGTAACCACAATAATCATTGTGAAGTCTCAAAATGCGTAGAGATTTACCCAGAGTCAGAGTATGAGTAAAATATCCTTAAGTAAAGAATATTCATATCAGTATAGATTATCAGTAGTAACAAATTATTTAACATTTGCATAACATTAAAAGAATGAGAGAGATAACAACTAGAAATAAAAAGTAACAATAACATATATAAACATAAAAAGTAATAATAGCAACTAGAAAATAGATGGGATGTCATAAAACTAGCCTTTGTATGTCACTTGGGAAACAACCAACACACTTAAGTTACTTTAGCAGTAGGGCAATTATCTTGTTTGTCAGTATGTCTAGGTATATACCAGTCCGTGCCAAGGCACTTCTCTTGCCAGCTGAGCATAGATGCCCAAAGACTCAACGAAGTAAGTTGGTCAGTGTACGTTTCTGGTACACTTTTGGATCTCACCCCAATGTACCCGAGGGTATATCGGTAGGCTAGAAGGGTACGTGAGTTTCGATATGCAGAATCCTCAGTCGCACCATGATACCCGTCACAACTTTATGTTTGTTGTTGTGTATCATATATTAGTATCCGGCATGCTAGAGGGTGTGTGAGCTTTGAGATGTAGAACCCTCAATCACACCATGATGTCTATCTCAACTGGTGTATGAGTCACAACAGAGTTAATATTGCATTCAGATAATGCACATAGAGTTAGTATTGCAATCAAATAATGCAACAGAGTTAACATGACATTCAGATATTGCATGGAATGTCAATATCACATTTAGACAATGCACAACAATCACAGAAATTAGCGTTAGAGACCCTTTAGAGGTGCCTATACATGCATCATAAGGCTCACATCAAAGGAACAAGTAATAACTCTTCCAAATGATCCACTCGTCCAAGCCTTGGAAAAGAAGACCATAACAGCAACAGACTTGCGATGACTTTTTGAATAAGATCTTGATCTTATTTGGTCAACATGTCTTCTGGAGATACAACTGTCTATCTATTCTTTCCAACTGTTCTTGAATCTCATTAATATGATGTCTGGAACTCAAGACACATTCATTTTAGTAAAGACAACGCATGTAGAAATTCTTATACGAGATTAATACGTGATTTTGTAAATATTAAATTTTCAATATTTATATTGATTATTTGTAATATAATTTAATAAATGATGATGCATTATCTTTTAGGATTATTATTATTATGAATTAAGGTTGAGTTAAAACATTATTTTTGGGTATTATTTTTTATTATGAATTAGAGTTAACATATGTTTAGTTTGTTATTATTTTAATCATTAGTTATTTAGGACCTTTAGAACTCATCCCCTATATAAATGAGGTTTCATTCAACTTTGTAAATCATATTTCTTTGATTAATAATACAACAAGAGTTTGTTTTTGCAAGTGATGATTGCCTTGTGCCTTCGAAGCTTCTTCTCCTATAGTTTTTTCAAGTTCTTGTGAGGGAGATTAATCTTCACACTCCAATTTGCCTTTTCATCGCGACTAGGAGGGTTGTTTAGAGCCATTTATCGAGTTTACCTTTTCATTGCGACTAGGAGGGTTCGATAGGACACATATCCTTCTATTTTCCACAAATCTATTTGCACCATCAATCATATTTACCGTCTATCTTCATAAGGGAGATCTTTGATTTCTTTATTATCTTATTTTATTTCAATTCCTTTATTTTTTATTTTGTTCTAATTATTGCCTTGATTCCAGTGCCTCAAAGAAACCGTAAAGAATCCTAGTTGTTGCTGCCACCTTCCCCTATTCACCCCATTTGTTCTTTATCGAGTCTAGATCTTTCTAGGTTTGATTCTTTAACTAGAGCAACGTTCATTAATCCGCCACCGCTTCCCTATCAGGTGTACTCATGGCTAAGCCCTTAGTAGAGAAATTAGGGAAGCATGATACCCCTATTCAATAATAGGAGAGCTAAGCCTTAAGTAGGTAGTAATTGATCTAGATTATACATGTACCTACTTCTTAGTACTATGTCTTCAGCAGGCTTGTGTTTATGAAATTCTTATATTGCTCTAGATCAGTGATTATACTGCTAGGCTTTATAAGCTCAGCCTTCGGATACTTTCCGTTGGCAGGTTAGTAGCATGAGCAGTTCGTGGAGCACCGTCGCTGTAGGGCTTCCACGATCTCCTTCAGAGTACTGTACCATAGCTTAGTGGGCATATGTATTTATAGTACCTTACTCATGATATCAGTTTATTAAACTCAAAGTTTGTATTTTTTTATTTTAAATTATGTGTCACAGAGCTCCGACTTTGTAAAATGTTTTATAATAGTTATTTATGTTTAATTATTATACCATTCAACATGCTTGATAAGAAAAACGAACATGTTTTGAAAATCAAGGTTGCTCCGGTAGCCCAATGTGGCACTTTAGGCCCAATCAAGTTTAGGGTGTTACATTTTCAGTTGAAACGAAAATGTTAAAAAGTTAAGATTTTCGGTCCGCTCAACCTGAAATGTTATGATATTTATAACATTTTAAGTCGCGTCTTTCCTTAACTTATATTACGGCAAAATAAGCCATGTAAGGTATATGGGTTTTTTATTTAGCCCATTAAGGCAAGTCAATATTTATTTTGGAATCTATGGTCTTTTCTACAGTGACACGGAACTCGTCACGCCAAAGTGACGAGTTCCAATAAAAATTATTTTTTATTCTAACTTTTTACCTCGATATAATAGATTTTAATAAAAAAATTATATTTTATTCAAACTCGTCACATCAGCGTGAAGAGTTTGAATAAAAATATTTTTTATTGGAACTCGTCATATCGACGTGACGAGTTTCAATAACATTATAGAAAATATCATAGATCCCAAAATAAATTTTGACTTGTCTTAATAGGCTAAATAAAAAAGTGGTATCTTTATTGGGCTAAATTTGCCTTATATTACGTTGCCACACCCTAGAATTACCCAATTGTTAGAGGATTCTGGTTTTCGAATATGATATTAACAATTATGGAATATTTTTATATCAAGCATGACTTCCTCGAATAATTGTTATTTTTATCAATATTAATTTTTTTATAATCAAAGTGTTTTTGTTGAATTTTTGTAAGGCTTGATTCTCAGATGCGATATCAAATGTTTTTATGGATTATTTTATATTGGGTGCCTCGTATTGATTTGAACTATTAAGTGATTATTCTGAAAGTTATTAAAATATCGAATGAAACTGAGGGTGGTTTACTTTTTTAAATATCTGTGTATTCGACATGTTACTAACAGAGCCGTATCCACATGTCCAGGTCCAAAACTTTTATAGTATATTATGGTTATAAAAAATAATTTTATATTAGTTACAGGACCCAATTATTTTTAATACTTATTATAAAAAATAAATTTTCTCTAATAATTATTATTATTGGTTGAATTTTTTTCTAATATTTATTATTAGGAGCATATTGTTGGTAATGCTCAATCTCATATAGTGTTGTAAACACTATTGGGAATGCGTATTTAAAGTTTAGATTTTTCACTTCCTTGTTGAGTGAAAAAGAACAAGGGGGACTCTTGTGCACCGCCGCCGTCTCGTCTCGGCTTGGCGTTGGCTCGTGGCCGTGGTAATATGTGTCTTCGACACATCCGCGCGGATACAATCTTTTTAGATAAAATAATGATGCAATGAACCTGGACTATTTCTGAGTTAGGTTCATCTAGATGTTTCAGTTGTTACAATGAAAGGTTTTAATCCAGATATTTTATGGACGATTTTAACCCTATTTTTAGTCTATAAATAGAGAGTTGGATTTAGATTATAAACTCACTCTCAACATTCAGAATTCACTCTCGAAGTATTTTTCAAAATATTCTCTGTGTGCTTTCCCGATCAGAAGTATAATATCACTAGCATTCCACTGGTTTCGGGTGTACGGAATTTGGAGCGACCGTGTTAACCTCGGGGGGACGGTCCGCCTATTGCAGCGATTACACACATCGGGGCGAATTCGTTTCTAAGGCAGTGGTTTTACCACGACACGATTTACGAATCTGTTCTTTTTAAATTACTGTATATCTTTCCTTTCAGTGCTAACGGCATGATTTTGCAGTCCATTTTTCCAACACGTATTTTTAAATTTTTTTTAATATTTGTATAAGTGTCCAATTTTTTGTCAATATTTTTTACTCCTAAATTTACTTTTCTTTTAATATTTGTTATCATGGACTCATTTTTTTCATATTTGTTATTATGAAACTACCCTTAAATTTATTTGTTCAACTTTATTATTAAGAACAATTACTTAAATAATGGTATGTAACCACAACAATGATTGTTATGCAAAGACAGTGATATCATCTGAAACTGTGATATCTATAATTGTTATGCCCACAATAACATATATTATTAAAAATTCACAATCACGATATTTGTAGTGATTGTAATATCATCCCTTATGTCCGCAATAGCGATAAATACAATGTAATAAAAAATACAAATAAAAAACTATAATTTAAATACTTGATAAGGACTTAATTTTTTTATTCATTCAAGGGCTACCAAAATCTCATAAACGAGCTAATTACTAAAGTGAAATTTATCGATAATTATATCTATACGTATATTTTTGTAGGTGTCCGATTTTATAAATTTAAGGTATTTAATATTCGAAAGCCTTCAAATATATTTAGATGATTCTAGAGTTCAATTATATTACTTTTTCAGGGGGACTTCTGTGTGTGGTGCCTAAAAAACGGTTAAAAAAAGGCGTGACATGTTAAATAAGTGACCGGTTAAAATTTAGACCGGTTATGTTATATCATTTAACCGAAAATATTATCAAGTACAATAATATATTAGGTAGCGCTTATATAATGTAATATGTAGCGCTTATATTAACCTATTTTCTAACTAAACATGTATATTTAAACCGATAACATTGCAAATTTACCTATTACATTATAATTATCGGTTTTGATGATTTTGGGATTGATACAATTTTAAATGTATCGACACTTAATGCGTGCACCTCGTTGTGCTTTCGTTTTGGGAAAAAAGTATCGACACATATTTAAAAGTGTCGATACATAATGTAAATCTATTTGCTAATTAACCAGTATATTTTTACCAGTTACATTGTAAATTTACCTATTACATAATAATTATCGATTTCGATATTTTTTGGATCGATACTTTTCATAAATGCATCGACACTTATGCGTGCACCAGTTTGAGTTCTTCAATCAACAGTTTCAATGACACAAAATCATAACCAAAAAAATAAAACTAAAACTGACCTAACTTTATATTATGGAGATAATAAGAGTATATCATAAGTTTGCGTTGAGAGATGTCTGTTTCTGAGTTTTTGTTCTTTGAGAAACTGATAACATGGTGAGTTTCCCAATGTTATTCTTTTGTTATTGCAAAGTTTTTGTTCTTTTCTTACTGGGTTTTGTTTAAAATATCCAACTTTTTGTATTAAAAAAAGAAAATTCTGAAATAAAAATGACCACACAAGCACACTTTTTTACTACGTGTTTTATCATTTCGAGACTGATTTTTTCATATTTTTACCTGTTATATTGTTATGGATCGATACATTTTTATAAAGTATCGACACTTTATTGGTGCTATAACTTATTTTCTTTTAAATTCCAAAAGTGTCGATACTTATAATAAAGTATCGACACTTTCAACA
Organism: Hibiscus syriacus; assembly: GCF_006381635.1. Classification (NCBI taxonomy): domain Eukaryota; kingdom Viridiplantae; phylum Streptophyta; class Magnoliopsida; order Malvales; family Malvaceae; genus Hibiscus; species Hibiscus syriacus. The sequence continues at coordinate 3,081,566 of NW_024062054.1, forward strand.
TATCCGGTAGCTCTTTACCGGTTTTGTCATTTCGAGACCGGTTTTGTCATATTTTTACCTGTTATATTGTTATGGATCGATACATTTTTATAAAGTATCGACAGTTTATTGGCGCTATAACTTCTTCTCTTTTAAATTCCAAAAGTTTCGATACTTATAATAAAGTATCGACACTTTCAACATATTCGGTAGCTCTTTACCGGTTTTGTCATTTCGAGACTGGTTTTGTCATATTTTTACATGTTATATTGTTATGGATTAATACATTTTTATAAAGTATCGACACTTTATTAGCGATATAACTTCTCTTTTAAATTTCAAAAGTGTCGATACTTATAATAAAGTATCGACACTATAAACATATCTGGTAGCGCTTTACCTGTTTTGTCATTTATAGACCGGTTTTGTTATTTTTTTACCTGTTATTTGTTATGGATCGATACATTTTTATAAAGTATCGACACTTTCAATATATCCGGTAGCGCTTTACCTGTTTTGTCATTTTTTTACATGTTATATTGTTATAAATCGATATATTTTTATAAAGTATCGACACTTTCAATATATCCGTAGCGCTTTACCTGTTTTGTCATTTATAGACCGGTTTTTTCATTTTTTTACCTGTTATATTGTTATGGATCGATACATTTTTATAAAGTATTGACACTTTCAATATATACGGTAGCGCTTTACCTGTTTTGTCATTTATAGACCGGTTTTGTCATTTTTTTACCTGTTATATTGTTATGGATCAACATATTTTTATAAAGTGTCGACACTTTCAATATATCCGGTAGCGCTTTACCTGTTTTGTCATTTATAGACCGGTTTTGTCATTTTTTTTACCTGTTATATTGTTATGGATTAATATATTTTTATAAAGTATCGACACAAACCGACAAGTTAAGTTTGTCGGTTGCCAAATTTTTTAATATTTCTTCATGACCTATTACATTTATTACTCGATATTTCCGGTAGCGCTAAACCGAATTGTCAAATATTTTTTAATGTATCCGGTAAACGTCGTATATTAGCCTTATATTAGTCCGCTTTCCTAAGACAATCCCCTTTTTTCAAGGTGTCCTATATCGAGACACTTGGAGTGGATTTCCACCGACACTTTGGGTTCAAAGACCACCGGCGACGAATATCAATAATAATCGTCGACGATCGGTGACCGACCAACGAGTTTGGCAATGATCATACCCGACAAGTGTAGAGTGCTTTGGGCGTGGTGGATCTGTGAAATGAGGAATATGAAAAATAATGTGGGAGTTCCGCTATAGGGAAAAGGAAAATTACATCAAGATTGTCTAAGTTAGGTGATATTTTGTCTTGTCCCCTAGCTTTAATATGGTTTTAATTATGGCTCATTAGTTTGGATTAGTGTGATTCAGTAATTAATTTAAATAATTAGGTGTTTGATTGGCATATATGTGACCGCAATAGGTGCAAGCTGATTTTTCCTTTTTTGTTGCTTTTGAATGTGTGTTTTTTTGGTTGATTATGTTGTTGTATAGTTTCGATCTCTTGGTATAGTGATGGTTGTTGTTCGGGTTTTTACTTTCTTGTGCTTTTTGTTTTGCTCTCTTTGTTGGTTGTGGTTCCATGCTTGGATTCTTTGGTGGCCTCGTTCTATTTTTGCTTCTCTCAGCCGGGGTTTTTATAACCCCATGGTCGGTCGTTGTGGTCCCGAAAATGACAAGATTTGTTGCCATGGTTGCGCGGTTGTTTGTGGGTTGATCGAAAACCCTGGGATGGTGTAGTCTCGGGTTCTTCGGTCGGACGTCTCGGCCGGCCATTTCGCGTGCTTGGCTCTTTACCTTCCCTGATTGTGTGTCGCCCTTCTGCTAGACATGAAACCCTAAATGGGTTAGGGTTGGGTCAAGCCCTTTACCCGATTGGGTCAGGCCTTTTACCCGATTGAGTTTCTGCCGGACCCGAACATGGATTCATTAGACCTGTAAAAAAAGAACAAAAAATGAAATTAAAAAATAAGTAATAATATAAAAATAATCAATAATGATATATAATAAAAATTATATAACATTATATTTCAAAAATAATATGTTTTTATAAAATTATATATTATATATGTTTCCAAAAAAATTGTTTCAAAAAAATTATATATATATATATATATATGTTTTCAATCAGAAAGTAAAATAGGAGATAATTCAAGCATCCTAGGTTTTGAAATTGAGTTTCGGGGTGGGCTCTAATTCCCTGTAATCTCCCGGTTTAGGTTCCAAAGAAAGGTACCCGAGCTCTCCTTGCTCATGCCCCCTTGGGATTGTCAGACCCTTAGCCCTAAGCCCATTACAAGTTTATGTGTATCAAGTTAAACTCGAGAGGATACATTCCCTTATGCCCAAACAGAGTAAATTCACACGAAGACATAAAGTATATGAATCCCGAAGGTTACTTGCTAGACCCATACGGAGAATAAATTCCCACGAAGGCGTCGCTTTCACCTCCACTTAAGAAGGGTTCGGAGCTCGGGTATAGATCCAGAGATGAAAACTTTTTCAAAAATCTGAAATCATTGAAAAAACGTCAGTACAACTATTTACTTGAAAAATAATCAAATGTAAGTAATAAGGATCGAAAATTTATCTTAAAATTTAACTTACAATTTTCATTTAAAAAAGAAAATTGGAAATTAGCCTTAGCCTGACTCACTTACCAGTCCCCAACAGAGTCGCCAAGTTGTCGCAACTGTCTTTCGGGTGGGCCTGGAATGGGGCTTCGACTTGAAAATATGTTAGAGCCGCCACCGATCATTTAAAAATAATATTTAGGTTGATCGGATACCATCTTACATGATTTGTATTTTACCAGAAATATGTCGGATTCGGGAGTCGGTTATAGTGAAGGAAGGATTAGCACCCTTGAACTGCCATTTCGGTACCATTTAATTTGTCGGTTATCTTAATTGCAAAAATTAAAAATTTAAAAACCCGATTCAAATTACTTACCTTTGATTGGTTGGAATTCCTCTAAAAAAATGTCAAAAAGAATGTTAGATTGTAAATTAAAAATAAAAAAATAAAAAAATAAAAAAATAAAAAAATAAAAAAATAAAAAAATAAAAAAAGATTTTTAAAAAAACATATATATGAAATCAAGTTTAAAGAAAGGAAAAATTGAAGAAAAATTAAATTTTAAAATAAATAAATAAATAAATAGATGAATAATAAAAAAGGTGAAAAATGTTAATTTTTTAAAAGAAGAAAAAGTAAATAAATAAATAAATAAAAGAAATGTTAGATTTTGAAAGTATGTAAAAAAATAAAAAAAAAGTAGGGAAAATAAAATAAAATAAGAAACTTTAAGGACTAAATTTGAATAAATTGAAATTCGTTAATCAAATTGATGCTAAAAATGAGTTTTTCGGACCGTTCTTTTCTCGAGCCAACACCGACACACACGCTGATTTTTCCTTTTTTTTGTTGCTTTCAAATGTGTGTTTTTTTGGTTGATTATGTTGCTGTGTAGTTTCGATCTTTTGGTATTCTGATGGTTGTTGTTCGGTTTTTTGCTTTCTCGTGGTTTTTGTGTTGCTCTCTGTATTGGTTGTGGTTCGATGCTTGGATTTCTTTGGTGGCCTTCGTTCTGTTTTTTCTACTCTTGGTCGAGGTTTTTATAACTCCATGGTCGGCCATTGTGGTCCCGAAAATGATGGGATTTGTTGCCATGGTTGCACGGTTGTTTGTGGGTTGACCGAAAACCACGGGATGGTGTATTCTCGGGTTCTTCGGTCGAACGTCTCGGTTGGTCGTTTCGCGTGCTTGGCTCTCAACCTTCCCTGACTGTGCGACGCCCTTCTGCTAGATATAAAACCCTAAACAGGTTAGGGTTGGGTCAGGCCCTTTACCCGATTGGGTTTCTACTGGACCCGAACATGGATTCATTGGACCTGTAAAAAAAGAACAAAAAAATTAAATAAATAAGTAATAATAATAAAATAATAAATAATCAATAATAATATATAATAAAAATTATATAACATTATATTTCAAAAATAATATTTTTTATAAAATTATATATTATATATGTTTCTGAAAAAAAATCGTTTTAAAAAGACTATATATATATATATATATATATTCAAAATATGCATAAAAACTATATATTATATGTTTTCAAAAAATTTTTCAAAATTTATATATACGTTTTAAAAATATTTTAAAATATATATATTTTATGTTTACAAAAACATTTTCAAAAATTATATTATATATATGTTTTTAAAAAATATTTTAAAACTATATATTATATGGTTTTTAAAACCGATTTTAAAAACTATATATTATATACATTTTCAAAAACTGTTTTTCAAAACTATATAAAACACGTTTTAAAAAATGTGTTTTCAAAATTATATAATATATGTTTTTAAATCGTATTTTCAAAATCATATTATATATATTTTCAAAAATCGATATTTTTAAAAAAACTATATATTATATATATTTTGAAAATATTTTCAAAAAATAAGCTCCGGACAAAAATAAGTGTTTACACAATCATATTTGAGCAAATTGATTTAGAGAGCGCCAAAAAAGATGGCTTTTATTTCATATATAAATATATATATAATGTCATCTAAAACAAGGCATTTCGATGGACATGTGGTAGGATTCTGTGGGACATGACACCTAACTCTGCTATTAGGATGTACTTGGGGTGGTGCCTGTATCCAAAAAAATTGAGGGAGGGAAGACTACGGGGGTTTGGGCATATCCTTAGGCGACAATCGTCGGATGCGGTCAGGAGGGTAGAGTCGATTACAGTCGATGGTGTCAGAAGGAGAGGACGACCAAGACAGAAGTAGCAAGACTGCTTGAGATCTGATTTGAAGGAATTAGCCCTTACCGAGTACATGACCTCCGATAGGAAAGTATGGAGACTTAAGACCAGGGTAGTTGAGTAGTGCGGTTCACAGCCATAGGGTGTAACATCTCTGTCTTCTTTTTAATGTCTTAGTAGTACTTTCCATGACTTCTCATTTATACATGTTTCTGTCATTGAAATGTATGAAGGCTTAGAACTAGGGTATCGGAGTAGTGTTGCCTTAGTTTAAGAATTAACGCATTTGAATTTATTCCTTCTCGTAGCTTGCTATTATTGACTTCTGCGTATCATTTCTATTCATGTTTCCTCTTTTTAAATTTAGCTGGGTCTTACATTTTCAGTCTATATGCAGAGATTTCTATGTAGGAAATTATTTGCAGGGAATTATTTACAGGAATTACTCCCCATTACAGACGCACATCAACTGCATATGAAGACTGTTCATCTATGTATTTATTTATTTATTTATACACGCATTTGTATCTTATCTTTATTTTTAATTTTCTGACTGCCGGAGGTCTTCCACGGAAGCTGCTCTCAACCTGGCGTTGGGGTCAACCTACTACCCTACCTCCCCTTTACCCCATTGCATATGGGAATCAGGGTTTGTTGTTGTTGTTGTTGTAAAACAAGGCATTTCGAATAGAGTATCATACTAAACAAACATTACTGCTGCGTTCTCTTAGATTCACTAATTAAGTTGTCAGCGTAAAAAAGAAACACCATGGCCTGGATTTCTTTGTGTTTCACATGTATCACAGTAAGGGGATAACGGAGGAGAGAAGAACCCCGGCGTCAACCGTTTTCGTTAGCAACATTCCAGATAGATTCCACTGGAAGGGATTGTGGTTACTTTTCGGGAAGTATGGTGAGGTCGCTGACAGTTTCATTTCATCAAAACGCAACAGAAGCGGTGCTAAGTTTGGGTTTGTGAGATTTTGGAATAGGGAGGATGCTTTAAAGGTGATAAAAAATTTGAACGGAAGCATTCTACTGGGGAAAAGACTTGTGGTATTAATGGCAAAATACAAAACCAGGGACCAGTTCTGGAGAAGAGATAAGATGCAAAAGGAACAGGAAAGAAACAACCAAAGGAATCCAAATGCCATGTACGAAGGAGGAGATGGAGTGGATAACTTAGAAGGATTCCAAGATAATCAAAAAAATATGAAGAAAAGGTTGAAAAGGAATCCCAGACTAAAAACAAGTACCAATGGAGATTCAGCAGCAGAAGGAATCAGAAGAATAGTAGGGCATATTGAATCTGATGAACTAATGAACCTAAAGAGATGCTTGATAGGTCAAACTGCATAAGTATGTTGTGTGAGTATCCAACAAAGGCTACAAGATTGGGGCCTCGATAAGATAAAAATTGTAAGCATAGGAGGAAAATCTTTCTTAATCTCAATTGAAGATGAGGATCTGTTTATCATGCTTAAATTGGTCGTACCTCAAAGAAATATTTGTGCATGTATGTGGCAAGAGGACCTGAACCAAGTGGATAGAGCGACCTGGATAGAAGTTACGGGGTTCCTCTACAATGCTGGAACACCACTACATTCAAAAGAATTGCGGAACTATAGGGGTCTTTCGAATATCTTCGTGAAAATGCAAACATGTTCTATAATGCCGAGAAATCTCCGTATTAGTTAACACAAAATATGCTCGAAGGTGTAATCACCATTTTTAAACCCCAAACCCGGAGGCCCAAACCTGAAGACCAACTACCTAATTACCCGAAACCCGACCCAGGACAAAACCTAGACCCTATCTGCCACCCATCTCCTCCAATCCCTAGCTACCACAGCTGCCACCAATCCATCCCCCGCCGTGTTAGAAACTCCTGCAACAAGCAAACCAAACTCACACTCCACGCAACACATCAAAACAGCAAAGCAAAAACAACAAGCAAGATTTTCAATGATTATTTTTCTGTAAAAAATGGGTATATTAACACAAGCTTGAAACTGTAAAAAGGGTCGGTTAATTAAAAAAAAATCCTCTCCAACAAAAACGTTGTAATACCATATTTCAGAAGCAATAACAACAATGGTGTAGACACCCGTTTTTGTCCAGGTCTACAAAAAATTATTTTATTATTATAAATAATAATAATAATATTATTATTATTTACATACTTAATTACATTTTGCAGGCCTAAATTCAAGCCCACAAACTAGTGACCCAATTACATCCAAGCCCAGATTACAAGCTCACTAGAGCCCAACCAGGACCAACCTAGTTGGAGTCCAGACCCGAACCCGCCCAGGATCTGACCTTAGCCCAGGCCCACTTGAATACCCGATTAGGGTTTTTTTCTCTTCTACTGTCAGCTGCCTAAATCTAAGCCCTTGGATCTGGACCCATTCAACGGTCTAGATCGCCCAAGGGATTAGGGTTTGCAACCCTGGGTACCATCTCAACCGCCGCCAGTGATAATCAGCCACCAAGCTGGTGCGTGGACTTCACCGTTCATTCTTCCCGACGCGTGAGCCGCTTCCTAACATTCCCGAGCTGCCGCCGAGTGTCCCACCGATCGATGATTTCACCAACAGTTACCAATTTCTGCCAAACATCCATTAAACAGTGAGCAAGAGCCCATCCAAGTCAGAAAATAAGAAAATCTTATCCTGAAAATATAGGATATTATTACCCTTCACCGAGGCTATCAAAACCATCAAAGAGAGGACATAGAAGATAAAAGAAAGATTATATATCACCAAAAGGAGGAGAATAGAGAGCGGAGAGAAGGGGGATTCAGTGAGAAGAGGAAATATTGGGGGGGAATACAGAGGGAGAACCAACTCGAAAAAAAACCACGAAAAAATGAAAGAAAAAATCATTCGAACCAAAAGAAAGAATAGAGGAGAGAGAACTTACCAAGGAGGTTGGTTCGTCGGAGGCCGTGGAACACCAAGGGTCACCATTTTCCAAGTTTGTGGAGAGATAATCTCTCTAGATCTGGGTTAAGGGGAAGGGATGTTTCATTTGGGGTGTTCGGCTCTCTCTGACAACCGTACGCCGCCGTGAGAGCCGCTGCGAGAATCTCTAGTGAACGACGGTTTTCCCTTATCTGTTGAGGGATTTTGAGAGAGCTTAAAGACTCTCTCTCTCCTCTCTCTCGGTTTGAAACAGAACAAATGAGGTGGGTGGCCATTTTTTGGCCTAAGAGATTATATATATATATATATATATTAGGCGAAGCAATGCCGTTTTGCCAAGGACCTTCAACGTGTTTTCATGCTAAGGGTAAATAGCACTCTAAGTCCCTGATCCTTTGTAATCTTACTTTTTAGCTAGTTAATGAAGTTTTGATTTATTTTATTTCGAGCACTACTGTTTCAATACTTGTATTTTAGTCCTGCTTTTTACAAATTATGTATTTTTTGTTAATATTCAAATTTGGCCATGACATTTGCATATATTTTATTTTATTCATTGTTGTATTTATGTTTAATTATTGTTTAGTCATCCATGTTTATTGTTTATTTTATTTTAATATGCAAACATTATTTATGGGTTATTTTTGTTTCTGGTCCCTGTATTTATTTTAATTTGATTATTAGGGCTCTGATTTATTCATATTTGTTTGTTAGACCTTTTAATTTCTATTAATACCATTTTAGACCCTTTAAGATTTTATTTTTATTGTTTTAGTCCTTTAAATATTTGTTTTGCTATTTCAATCCCTTAAATGTCTGTTTTTACTATTTTAGATCTTTTAAATTTCTATTTTTGTTTTTTGGTCCTTTAAGTTTCTGTATTTGTTATTTTGGTCCTTTAACTTTATGTATTTACTATTTAACCCTCTTAATTTATGTTAATTTTATTTTAGTCTTGTAAATATTTGTATTTTAATGATTTCATTTTGGTTTGTAATGTTTTCTTATTTTTATTTTAGTCATTTATGTATGAATGTATTTTACATATTTTATGGTTATGTGTATTATGTAAAAAATGTTTTAGTTCCATTTAATGTAAACATGTTATTTTTTTGTTTTTAATTACGCTTATTTCCATTGCATTTTATCCATGGATGAAATATTCGAATCGTTTCAAGAACACATATGCATAAAATGAGCGTGGAAAGCATCACTTGGTCGAAGTGGTACGATGTGACACGACATTTTACGACATGGGAACTTGAAAAAATCTCGGTTATTTTACTAATTAAATCTTGTTTATAATGCAATATATTATTCTTTAAATGACAATTTTTGTTATTTTACGTAACTATCGATATTCAATTTATATTTGATTCACATTTTATCAAAGAGAGAATATTCTTTATGGATAAGAGATAATCGAAATAGCTTTCCCGATGGAGGATTGCTTATTTCGATGTTTCTTTTTGAGTTAAAGAATTTTCTCTAACAATAATTAATTCAAAGTAAATTAATCAATGTTCGATAAATAGATCATATTTCAGCTTTATATTCGATTCACAACTTCCACCATTACGATAACGTGCAAGCGATACAATACAAATTTTGGGCGCTGTGGTGGTACTAATCCTTCCCCACGCGTAATCGACTCATGAACCCTTTTAAATTTAATCTTTGTGAACGTAGACCAATTTTTTGTCTTAAAAATGATTTTCCTTAAAATTGTTTTAAAAGATATTTTTAGGTATTCGACCTACCTAACCCAAAGGTCGATGGCGACTCTTTTCCATTTTATTCAAATCAATTCAAAATCAACCTATTTTCTAAACTAAAGTCATAATCATTTTTAAAATAATATTTAATTGTTTTAACAAAAATATGTTGTGACAGCTTGATGACTCTTTTCTGTCAAGGTTGTATCAAGTTTTTTGTCTTGTTTTGTTTTCCTTTTGAGTCAAAGGTAGCTATTTTCATCCTCACATACATCACGTGCATTTGCATAACATGAGCTCTAGACACGACCTTCGATCCAAATTAGTAGGGTGAATGCTTTTCTCTCGTAAGAATTTAATCTTCGTATGAGTTTTAGCAAATAACCCATGGACTACATACCTTATACCTTCGTAGGGATTTATTCCTCGTATGGTATATGGTAGTGAATCCCCTCGAATTGAACTCGTTCCGTTTGAAACCTGTAATGGGTGAGGATCAAGGGTTTGGCAACCCAAGGGGGCACCGACATCAAGGACAATTAGAGTACCTTTTTCCTGTTAGTGCCGAAACCAAGCATATAGTGAACTGTAGAACGGTCACCCTATGTATAGCCATACCAAACCTCTATCCGTCAGTAGATACCCAAAATTAGGTGGACACAAATGACGAGCGTTTCTAAACCCTTATCTTTTCTTTAAGTTTGTAGAATATATTTCTTTTCAAATAACAGCATGCGAACTAGATACCATGCGGTTAGGATTAATTTCTTGAAAATAAATCATTGTGGGTAGAAAGCATGTCTGGGTAGGATTACCATCTAATAAAAGCATGCTCGGCTAAATATCATGACGGGGTAGGTGTTATATTTATCTTTAAATAACATATTTAATTTTATTGATTATCTTGCCCGTACTAACTAATTTCTTTTCTTTTGTTTGCGTCATTTTTCATCCTTCTTTGCATTGCCTTTCATCGACATAACATAAAGCGAAAGTGTTGATCCGCAAGGGGATATTCGAGAGAAAAATTTTCACAAGAAGAGATAAAAATTTTCAATCAAGCAGTCACATACACAGACATGCACCGAGGGCTTAAAGAAGTTCAGAGTACAAGAATGAGACTTGCTCGAAGATCGTGCAACATTCGAGACTGAAATGATGATCCACTGATTCGAGGAGTAATCCAGCAGTGGAATCTTATCTACAATCATGTTATCGCTAGACATAAAGGAGCGACGCAATGGCTTCAACACCGCTGAGGCATTAACGAAGTTAGTTTACAGAGCATTGAGGGGCATCAGTTCCAAATACAAAGATTCGAAATGAAGCAGTGAGCTCGAAGATCGTGCAGTATTCGAGACTGAAATGATGATCCACTGATCCGATGAGTAATCCAGTAGTAGAGTCTTATCTACGATCATTCCATCACTAACCATGAAGGAGTGACTCAATGAATTTAGCATCGCCGAGGTATTAATGGAGTTAGGTTACAGAATACTTGAGGGGAATTATTTTCGAGGATGAAGATCTGAGACAATGCAGTGATCCACTTCAGACTCAATCATCTAAGTGAATGAATGTCTGTAAAGTGGATTGTCTTGTAATGTGAAAACTTATATTTTTGGTGAAAATTATTGTAAGATATTCATCGTTGGGATCAACATTTTTGCATCTTTGCATTTTACATATGTATTTCATTTTAAAGGATTTTCAGATGCATCATTCATAAAATCATGGAATTAATCCGTGGAGGATTCGATGAAGTGGTCCTAACCACATTGACAATTAAAAGAAGAAGCTGAAATCAGTACGGTGGGAGGTATTTTGTTGGTTGTAGGACTGAGCATTCCATGGTGATCTGAGACAAGAGTCCCTATATCCTGAGGGCTCGATGTTGATCCAGTACGCAATTACCACCTAAGAAGCTCCGGACATTCCGCTGAGAACTGCAAGGCACTGAAGATCAAAATCCAGAATCTCATTCATTCAGGGGCATCTTAATGCTAAGCAAGAGAAGTCATTGCATCTACTATTTGCACCGAGAGCATTGTTTTGTTTAAACTCGTTTTTGTTTTGTCTTAAATATTTTCTTAAATATGTTTAATCTTTTGATGACTGAATTTATGCTACCTTATAAGGTTGAATAATTGAACAAATTTTAATCTTCAGTTATTTGAATATCAAATGAATTATGGATTCTCTTAATTCTTCAAGAATTATAGATTTTTTACATATGGCAAGATTATACCTTTCTTATCCTGTCCAAAACCCCAAAAATGAAAATCTCTTGATTCTTTACCCGAAATAATTCATGAGTACTACCAAAAACCAAATTTTGACATTGTCCATCTTGGAGACTTTGAAATATTACCTTTATCATTTTTTTAGACCCAAAAGTCATACACATACCTTTCATTGAGCCAATAAAGTCATCCATCGTCTTCTTAGACGCAAAATCGACATTTTTTCTACCAATAAAACTTGAAGATATTGAGTACAAGATGTTCACTTGAACATTTTCCTACCAGAATAAACAATATGGGGCATCTTACATCAATCCAAATCCGATGACATATGAGGAATTGCTCCCAACACTTGTTAAGAAGAACCTTGTGACTCCAGTACAATCCAAACCAAGAGAGGCCTCATATCCCGAAGGCCATGATATTAATGCCATATGCAGCTATCATATTGGGAGCTCAGGGCACATCACTGAGAATTGTGGGGCATTGAAGTGCAAGGTCCAAGATCTGATTGATTAAGGAGCATTGACCTTCAATGATGATAATAATCTTCTTAGATGGAATGGTCAAGTAGGTTAATCTAGTTTAGGTCAGTTTTTTAGGAATTGAACTCTAACGATAAGATTTTTCTGACTTTCCACAAACACCTGGGCTATAACAGGTTTTTCTCAACGAGCCTAAGAAATAGAATCTATATACCCAAAATATATATATGTGTATACAATAAAGCTGAGTTATTCCATGAAATAATTAATTATAGAGGAAACTCGAAAGCCTTGGCTTTATGAATAGATTACATTCAAACCATGACATTGATCGGGTACTTGGCAATCCGGTGTATGCTCCACTGTGATTGTCAAGTTGAAGACTTTGTGACGACATGAATCTTTCAGCTAGCCTGATAAAGGAAATTATAAAATATATATACAATAAAGCTGAATTCAGCTAGCCAAACATTGGCAAATTAAATAAATTTAATAAATAAAGAGTTTCGGTGAATATGGACTAAGGGAGTTGAGGAACACCTGTTATAGTTAACTTCACACAAGCACTCAGAAATCTCATTTTTTTAGACCGATATTTATGCACTGCCTTGACTAGAGGAACCTTGAAAAAATGGAAGATTTTAGAGAACTGAAACAAAAGTGTTCTGAAGAGTCTAGCAATTGACTATGCTAGTTGTGACATTTTGTCTGCCTCCGATCAAAATGCCAAACCAAGAAAGAGGGGCATTCTATGATCTACACGATAACCAAATCGAGGAAATAAACCTTAGAGTTTAGGTTGCTAACCTCGAAATAAACCTTTCGATCTTGATATTTATCAAAGATTTGCAGCTATAAAAGATTAGAAGAGCAGTTGATTCTTTTGATATCTAATGAACTCCTGTTTATGATTTGTTTGAATTGTGAAACTTAGAAGGAGGAAATATTTTTTCAAAACTCTTTTGATATTTTTAAAAATTTTGAAAATCCAAAGGAAAAAAAACATTTTCAAATAAGATAAGTTCTCCGGAAGTATATTGGAATTCAATGAATATGTCTTTGAAGCTCAAGATTGAAGCTGGGGCAAGGGAAGCCAATTTTTGGGACAAAATTTGATGGGGAAAGGAAATAACTTATCTCAGGTTGAGGTTTGCAAGAGTACACTCTAGTGGAAAATGATGACTGTGCAACTATTGCATAAGAGACGATTGTACAAATCCCTTGATAAGGCATCGCACAACATGAATGAGAACATGAGAGCTGGGATTAGGAGAACACTTCCAATAAATGAGTAAAAAAGCTACTCCATCAGATCAGTGAACAACAAATAAATGAGAATACCAAACCATTGACCAAAAATAACAACTTGAGACTTTTTTATCCTTTCCTTACTTAGTCATACCTCAATAATATCATTAATATTGACACTTGTCAAATAGCTATAATTTATTGAAGGATTAAAAGTATAATTAATTCTTTGATATCCAATGAACTCTTGTTTTATAATTTGTCCTAATTGTAAAACTTAGAAAGGGGCAATATTTTCAAAACTTTTGATTAAACATTTTTCAAAACTCTTTTACTTGATATATTTTAAGACTTTTGTAAATAAAAGAAGTAGAAAAACGTTTTTCAAACAAGACAATCTCTCTGGAATAGATCTTGGTAGCTGATATGTGGCTCTCAGACACAAAGCTCATTCTTAGAATCAGTGCTGAAGCAAGAAACGATGAATGATGGGGTATCATTGGAGATTCAACATCGAATGTTGGGGCATCTTTGGGGATTCAACATCTTGATGTGAATGATCAGATCTTCTGAAGGCATTTCCTCCACCAGCAGGAACAAGCAGACTATCAGTATCCTTTGATGTTGTTTCTCTCAAAACAAAGTGTCGTCCGCTAGAGATAGTTTTCTTAAAAACAAAATTTGTCTATCGAGATAGTAGTCTTTTGCGAAAAAGCCTTGTTTCTTTGGAAACAAAATTTACCATGTTTCTTTGGAAACAAAAAAATTTACCATCTTTGAGTATGTTTCCCTTGAAACAAATAAATATATTTGAGATTGTTTCTATTGAAACAAATTTTGAGTTCCCTTGAGGCAGTTTCTTTCGAAACGCAAAATCTTTGAGTTTGTTTCTCTTGAAACAAAACCATCTTTGAGTCGTTTCCTTGAAACAAATTTTGTCTCTCTTAAGACAGCTTCTCTTGAAGCATCATCTTTGAGTCGATTTCTCTTGAAACCATTATCCCTAAAGATGGCATACTTTCCTCATCGTATAGGAACCATGTCATCCCCTGACTAGACCTCCTCATCACGTAGGAGCTGTGTCACCCCTAATAACCAGCCGTCCTCATCATGTAGGAATCGTGTTATCATCCCTAAAGATGGCATATCATCCTCATCACGTAGGAACCGTGTCATCCACCGACCAGACCTCATCATCACGTAGGAGACGTGTCACCCCTAGATAACCAGCCGTCCTCTTCGCGTAGGAACTGTGTTATCACCCTCTTTAAAGATGGCCAAGAACTCTTCATCACGTATGAGCAGTGTCATCCCCCGACGAGATCTCCTCATCACGTAGAAGTCGTATCACACTTAGACGACCAGACCTTTTCATCACGTATGAGTCGTGTCGTCCCCAATACTAAACACTATCAATTTTCAAAACCAAAAAAAAAAGAACCGAACAAAAACTTGTTGTCTTTTTCGTCTTTGCCCTATTCTTGTTAACACAAGAATTTGCAAAGAGGGGCAACTGTAGACACTCATTTTTGTCTGGGTCTACAAAAAATTATTTTATTATTATTATTATTATTACTATTATTATTATTATTATTATTATTATTATTATTATTATTTACATACTTAATTACATTCTATAGGCCTAAATTCAAGCCCACAACCCAATGACTCAATTACATCCAAGCCTAGATTACAAGCTCACTAGAGCCCAACCCGGACCAACTCAGTTGAATCCAGACCCGAAACGGCCCAGGAATCAACCCAACTCCATGCCGACTTGAATACTTGATTAGGGTTTTTTTTTTCTCTTCCGCTGCCAGCAACCAAAATCTCAACCTTTGGATATGGACCCATTCAACGGTCTAGATCGCCTAAGAGATTAGGGTTTAAAACCCTAAGTATCAACTCAACCACCGCCGCCAGTGATAATTAGCCACCAAGCCGGCTTATGGATTTCACCGTTCATTCCTCCAGATGCGTGAGTCGTCGCCTAGCATTCCCGAGTCGCCGCTAAGTCTCCCACTGATCGATGTTATCACCAACAGTGACCGGTTTCTATGAAACATCCATCAAACAGTGAGCAAGAGCCCATCAAAGTCAGAAAATAAGAAAATCTTATCCTAAAAATATAGGATATTATTACCCTACACCGATGCTATCAAATCCATCAAAGAGAAGACATAGAAGATAAAAAAAAAGGATGTATCACCAAAATGAGGAGAATCGAGAGCGGTAAGAAGGGGATTCGGTGAAAATATGAGATATTATAGGGAAATACATAGGGAGAACCTACTCGAAAAAAAAACTAAGAAAATAAGGCAAGAAAAATCATTCGAACCATAAGAAAGAGGAGATGAGAGAGAGCTTACCGAGGAGGTTGGTTCGTCGGAGGCCGTAGAACACCAAGGGTCACCGTTTTCCAAGTTTGCCGATAATCTGTTAATACCATTTTAGACCCTTTAAGATTCTTAATCCTTTAAATATCTATTTTGCTATTTTAATCCCTTAAATGTCTTTTTTTTACTATTTTAGACCTTTTAAATTTTTATTTTTGTTTTTTGGTCCTTTAAGTTTCTGTATTTGTTATTTTGGTCCTTTAACTTTATGTATTTACTGTTCAACCCTTTTACTTCCTGTTAATTTTATCTTAGTCCTGTAAATATTTGTATTTTAATGATTTCATTTTGGTTTGTAATGTTTACTTATTTTTATTTTAGTCATTTACGTATGAATGTATTTTACATATTTTATGGTTATGTGTATTATGTAAATAATGTTTTTAGTTCCATTTAATGTAAACATGTTATTTTGAATTTTTAATTACATTTATTTCCATTGCATTTTATTCGTGGATGAAATATTCGAATCGTTTCAAGAACACGTATACATAAAATGAGCGTGGAAAGCATCACTTGGTCGAAGTGGTGCGATCTGACACAGTATTTTACGACATGGGAACTTGAAATAAATCTTGGTTATTTTACAAATTAAATATTGTTTATAATGCAATATATTTTTTCTTTAAATGACAATTTTTGTTATTTTACATAACTGTCAATATTCAATTTATATTCGATTCACATTTTAATAAAAAGAGAATATTCTTTATGGATACGAGATAGTCAAAATAGCTTTCCCAATGGAGGATTGCTAATTTCGAGGTTTCTTTTCGTGTTAAAGAATTTTCTCTAACAATAATTAATTCAAAGCAAATTAATCAATGTTCGATAAATAGATCATATTTTAACTTTTTATTTGATTCACAACTTCAATCATTACGACAATATGTAAGCGACACAGTACCAATTTTGGGTACTATGGGGGTGCTAATCCTTCCTCACGCGTAATCGACTCCCGAACCCTTTTAAATTGAATCTTTGTGAACGTAGACCCGTTTTTTTATTATCTTAAAAACGATTTTCTTAAAATTGTTTTAAAAGACGTTTTTAGGTATTCTACCTACCTAACTCAAAGGTCGATGGTGACTCTTTTCCATTGTATTCAAATCAATTCAAAAACGATAAATTTTCTAAAATAAAGTCAGAATCATTTTTAAAATAATATTTAATTGTTTTAAAAAAAATTGGTATCTTAACCCACGCTTGAAACTATAAAAAGGTTCGGTTAATTCGAAAAAATCATCTCCAACAAAAACGTTGTAATACCATATTTCAGAAGCAATAACAACAATGGTTTAAGGGTTTTTTCTTTTTTTATATATTTGAATAGTTGCTATATATATGTATTTTTTTCTGTGTTATTTTTTTGGGTTAAGATCTCATAGAGAATCTTTTTTTCTTTCCAAACTATATTAACATACATTGATTAATTTTTTTTATTTCGAACTAATCTAACATCAAAAACCCATTTTTACAATAAAATATAAAAAATTAAAAGAAAGTAGATTAGGGTCGTACTTGAGTCATCGGAGCGTCGCTAGAGCCTGTGGTAGCCGAACGATTTTGGCCAAATTTTAGACGGTTTGGGGTCGTTTTAGGTGATTTTAGGCTTCGGGATAGGTTCGGGGTGGGTAGATCTACCTTCGGTGAAGTTTTGCGGCGGTCGGGCGGAGGCTGGTGCGGCTCAAGGTAGCCGACCCACTGTTGGCTGGGGGAAGGGGAGAGGATTTGAGATTTCTTTTTTTCTGGGTTTCAGTTATAATGAGTGAAAACAAAAAAAGTTGGTTTAAATATAGGAAAAATTTAGGGGTAAATTGCATTTTAAACCCCTATACTTTGCCGTGTTTTTTACATTTTGGTCCCTATTAGGATAAAAATAGCAGGACCAAAATCACTATTTTACCTTTCTGTTATGCATGCTTTAAATTTTTGGTTTATTCATTGTACCGAGACATTGTCGGTTTTTCAAGAATTGTTCAAGGAACAATTATTTTTTGGATTAATTCCTTGTTGCATTTGCATCTCGCATTTTGCACACCCATTTCGTATTTGCATGTGCATCTTTGCATTAGCATATATACATTGTACATTACATGGTATACATTATATCTAAACATGCATTAATCACGGATCCCGAAGGTAACTCGTGAAGAATCTTGTGATAAAAGTTTTGAGGTTAGATGAAGTCACCCCATTCGTACCTAAAAAGGATTGAGAGCTATGGACGTGATATTAGCATCGTTTGAAGTTCAAGGCACGTTGTCGAGATCCGTGGGGCACTGAGAAATGAGGCCTAGATTTTGTTTGACCCAGGTATTGACCTTTAACTCGTAATGAGATATTTTGGGGCCAATTATAAAAGAAGTTTTTCCACCCATCGTGAAGCCTTTTGGCACTTACTTTGTCCTGTTTGAACGTGTTTTTGTTCTTTCTTTGTTTTCTCAATAAATATTTTATTGATTGAACTTATATCGTTTTCTAATGTTATGAGCTATAAATCAATTTTTAATCTTGCAATTATTTGAATATCGAATGAATTAAAGGTTCTTTCACCACTTTATTAATTATAGATCTTTGACAAGGGGCAAGATTAGACCTTACATACCCTATCCAAAGTCGAAAGAACCATTGCTTGATTACGTACGCGAAATAATACATGAATGAACTTTGACATCACCTCCATTAGAAACAATAAAGTCATGCCCTTATCCCCCGAGGCACCAAAATCAGTACTTTTACCTTCCCAGATAGAAATAACCTTTCCATGACATTACCTTTTCCAGAATTATGACTTTAAAGTCACATATTTCCCTTCCTAGACACAAAACCAACATTCATTTCCCAACCTCAATAAATCCTGAGGGCATAACGAGGACCTTTCCTACAAGAAATACAAGATGGAGTGTTACAGATCAAGTTTTTGCAAGAGAATTCGAATAATTAGGGCACACTATGAGCAAATAGAAAAAGAAGAAATAAAGAAAATCGTTGAAATAATTCTATCATGTATAATTACATTGTTTTCATGTAAATAAGGTTAATCCTGAATACTCGTCCCCCTAGAATACCTCTTTTACAAAGACTTCCATGTATGAGATGATGAACGACTTTATTTTATTTATCCTTTCAAATATATGTATATGTATATGTATATGTATATATATATATATATCCCTTATTGTCCCCTTTTGAGCCTATAGTATTTCTTCTTCTTCTGATTCAACCCTAACAAAGGATCACCCTCCATATTAGGGACAAAGGTGAATGGCATCTGCTCATATGAATGAAGATCATCAACCCAAATTTCACTACAGAAGCAAGTCATATTGAAATAAAGTAAGAAGTAACAAGATACCGTGAGGTAGACCAAATACGAAGTGCTTGAAGATCAAATCGTGTTGACGACACAGAGAGAAAGAAGAAAAGATATAAAAAAATGAAACATAAAAAAGATAGAAAAGAAAGAAAAAAATAGAAAAATGAAACAAATGAAAAAAAAAGAAAAGAAAAAATGAGAGAAAAAAGGGGAAAAAAGAAAAAAATTGAGAGAAAATGAGAAAAATGAAAAGAAATAAAGAAGAAAAAATCGATCAAATACATCAAGACGAGCGATTCGCCAGAGATCAGAGAACACCAAAAGAAATAAAAAAGTCGCATGAGCAGATTCAAGTTGAGCAAGGCAAGATTGAAGACATCAGAACAAATCGATCATTGGTTCAATAACCCTTAAACACTTGTTTGGGCCTATTTATCCCTTTTTTTCATAACTGTGAGCCCCGACCTACATTACGTGCCTGAAAAGTCCCTTCTAATCATACATGGATTTCTAAGTGAAGAGACTATCTTTAGATTTCATTATGCCCCTCAAGGTTAATTTTATTTGCAAGATTAGTTTTCTAAAATTTTTAATGCATGATAGGATAAAATAATAAAAGGAGAGTTTAAGACGTAAAATTCTAGATAATGTCTTGAAACCAAAGGAGAATTTGAGTTTAAAACCTGAAAAGGCAGCTCGAACATGAAGATTGTCAACCACTACACAGAATGACGATCTTATACATCTCTTGATAAAGCATTGCACAGTTTAAAGGCACTCACGATGGATGAGAACCAGTGAACATTTCAAGAAGAGAAGCATGATGACTGCTTCATCAAATCAATGAACACCAGAATCAAGAACGCAAGAATCCAACCTGTAACACATTACCTCCCCAAATTAACCTGAAACACATTACCTCACCAAATTAACCTGAAACACATTACCACCCCAAAATAACATGAAGCACATTACCTTCCCAAGACAGCCTAAGCCTTTTATCAACATTAATCTTTACACTTTTCAAATATATATAATTTTTTAAGGATTAAAAGAAAATTTGACTTGTTTGATATTCAGTGAACTATTGTTTTACAATTTGTTTTGATTGTGAGCCGGAAGGAAATGACAACACTTTTGAATTTTATTCAACTTTTTTTCACATTTCTAAAATAAAATAAAAGAGAAAAATATTTTCATACAGGACAATTTCGAGTGAAAAAGGTCCTTGAGGCTGGTGAGGCTCATTCTGCCTCTATCAAAGAAAAAGAAAAAATGATGCCAAAATAATAAAGTATTTCTAAAAAGCAAACAGTCCGAGAGATCATAAGGAATAGAGGATAGAACTTCTAACACTTCATTGTGACATTGTCAGAAGCAAATGATTGCCTTAGTTGAAGGTGGCACATATCTCAGCTCATAGCAAAGATGAAAGATAATCATGTTAGAGGAATTGATCACTTCTTAAGTGTCCATCTGATAGTGACCTCGTGAAAGGAAGCCCTCAAGATATTCGATAACATTACTGATTAATGATACAAGAGTAAAACCATTCGAGATTAAGATTTTGGCACGAAGAGAGCAACGGGTACCCATATTGGGGCATTACCAAAACAAGACCTTGCGGAGATCGCATGATTCAAACCAAATAGACATGGTGAGTGACCTCTATTGGTTGGAGTGCCAGGGTCGAAAGATGAACACAAGGGGAGCTTACCTAGAGAAACAAATCATTCACGCTTCAGTTGGCAAAGGACTCTTGAGAAACAATTCTGATTGAAAAATTAAGTTAAAGACATGTAAAGTTCCCAGTCATCTACCTGATCACAATGAGAATTCAAGGGATGAAGCACTTCTTCTAGAATCATGTTGAAGAAGCAAGACAAAAGATAGAAGATGAGAGGGACATGATTGTTCCGGGTGATTAGTTTGATCATGATGATGTTGGGGGTAGACTCCATACAAGAGTGATCAAGTGAAGGAAGACCAATATCTCTGTTTGGAAGCCAAAAAAGGGTTACTGATAAACATTTCTGCATATAAGAGAGTCATGAATTACATATAGATACATATTGCATTTACAATTCATGCAACAAAGCATATATTTAGATTTTGTACAAGAAAAGAAGAAAAAGAAAAGTCAGAACTCAAGCCTTGAATGAAGGGAATTATATTCCGAATGGCAGAACCTCAAGCATTGAGGAACTTAATCCAATAATAATCATTACTTTGATGTGGGACAGTTAGCTAAACAACATGATATTTTCAAAAGAATTTTTAAAGAAACTAAGTCTGATTTTCAGGGGTTTCTTGATGATGATTTTCAATGAGTTTTTAAAAAGGAAGCTAATTCAAATTTTTAGGGGTTCCTTGATGACAACTAAGAAACTAAGCTTGATTTTTATGGGTTTCTTGATGCGTAAGTCCTTCGGGCCATCAGTAAGTCTTTCGAGGATAATGCTTAAATCCTTTGGGTCATCTATAAGCCTTTCGAGCAAGATGATAAGTCTTCCGGGCCATCAATAAGACCTTCTGGCTGGATGATTTCAAATGAGTTTTTAAAAACTAAGCCTGATTTATAGGGGTTTTCTTGATGATTATATCCAAAGAGTTTTTAAAAGGAAACTAAGCCTAATTTTTAGGGGTTCATTGATGAAAACTAAGAAACTAGCTTGATTTTCAAGGGTTTCTTGATGAGTAAGTCCTTCGTGTCATCAGTAAGTCTTTCGACCATGATGCTTAAATCCTTCGGGTCATCTATAAGTCTTTCGAGCAAGATGATAAGTCCTTAGGGCCATCCATAAGACCTTCGAGCATGATGATTTCAAATAAGTTTTTAGAAACTAAGCCTTATTTTCAGGGTTTCTTGATGATTATATCCAAAGAGTTTTTAAAAGGAAGTTAAGCCTAACTTTTAGGGGTTCCTTAATGACAACTAAGAAGCTAAGCTTGATTTTCAAGGGTTTCTTGATGAGTAAGTCCTTCGGGCCATCAGTAAGTCTTTCAAGCATGATGTGTAAGTCTTTCGGGCCATCTATAAGTATTTCGAACAAGATGATAAGTCCTTTGGGCCATCCATAAGACATCTGGGTAGGGTGTTTTCGACATTTCCTTCACTCGATTCATAACATTTCGAATCAGTGACACCCTACTAAAGAGGATAACATTTCTTTGCTCGATTCATGACATTTCGAATCAATGATGCCTTACTCGAGGGATGAACATTTCCTGTGGACAGATCATGATGAGAAGAACCCGTAGCTTGAAGAACTAAAGATGGAGACTCAACCAAGAGAACAAAGCAAGATGACATCATTTGTAGTTAGGACTCGACGAATTTCACAGAAGTAGAATAATTGACATTCCTAATGAAGTGTTCGCAGTGTGACAAGAAGAGACCAAGATGAAAAATGGTAATTTATTATCTTTGCTTCATTCCCATCTCACAACAATGAGCAAAGCGGGGCAGTTGTAAGCACCATTTTAATCCCTAAACGCAGAGGCCCAAACCCAAAGACCAACTACCTAACTACCCAAAACCCGACCTGGGTCTAAACCTTAACCCCATCTGCCGCCCATCTCCTCCAGTCCCTAGCTACCACAACTGCCACCAATCCATCCCTTTCCATTTCAGAAATTCCTACAACAAGTAATCCAAACTCATACTCCACAAAACACATCAAAACAACAAAGCAAAAACTACAAGCAAGATTTTCAATGATTAATTTTCTGTAAAAAATGGGTATATTAACCCTCGCTTGAAAATGTAAAAAGGGACGGTTGATTCGAAAAAAATCATCTCCAACAAAAACATTGTAATACCATATTTCAGAAACAATAACAACAATGGTTTACGGTTTTTTCTGTTTTTATATATATTCGAATATATGTTATATATACATGTATTTTTTGTGTTCTTGTTTTCGGTTAAGATCTCATAGAGCAATTTTTTTATTTCCAAATTATATTAACATACATCGGTTAAAATTTTTATTTCGAACTAATCTAACATCAACAACCCATTTTTACAGTAAAATATAAAAAAATTAAAAGAAAGTAGATCGGAGTCGTACCTGAGTCATCGGAGTGTGACTGGAGTCAGTGGTAGCCGAATGGTGTCGATCGAATTTCAGGTGGTTTGGGGTCATTTTAGGTAATTTTAGGCTTCGAGATAGATTCGGGGTGGGTAGATCTACCTTTGGTGAAGTTTTGCGGCAATTGGGCGGTGGCCGATGCGGCTCAAGGTGGCCGACCCACTGCCGATCGGGGAAAGGGGAGAGGATTTGAGATTTTTTTTGGGTTTCGGTTATAATGAGTGAAAAAATTGGTTTATATATAGAAAAAATTTAAGGGTAAATTGCATTTTAAACCCTTGTAACTTTGTCGTATTTTTGTATTTTGGTCCTTATAGGGACCAAAATCACTATTTTACCTTTCTGTTATGCATGCTTTAATTTTTTTGTTTATTCACAGTTTTCCCTCTTATTTTAGCGTGTTTTTGCTTTTTTTATTTTTTAGGGTTAATTTCATTTAGGTCCTTGTAAGTTAGGCGTGTTTTTACATTTTAGTCATGTGTAGTGACTATTTTTTTAAAAATACGTGGATCTATTCTGTAATTTTTTCTTTTTATTTAACAGTTTATTTTTAGGCTTAGATAAATGGCATAATTTCCTTTAGATCCATGTAGTTTACTCGTGTTTTGTATTTAGTCACTAGTAGTTTGTTTTTATTTATTTTGAATTCGCCTTTAAATTTTAATTTATTTTAATTTAGCGCCTTTGTATTTTTATTTTAACTTTAGTAATCTAAAATTTATGCAATTAGGTCCTTGTACTTGTGTTTATTTTATTTTTTATTTTTTATTATTGTTATTCTATTATTATGTTTATTAATTGTTTTGATATTTCATGTCTTTAATTCTTAGATTTAGTTTTAAATTAGGTTATATTCGAATCAAGCTTGGCAATTAGGAAAACACTCTAGTTTAATTATGGAGCAATTCGAGTCGAGTTTTCGCATAAAATGCCTGATTACTCGAGTAAATTGCCCGATTCTAAAATTAATTAATAATTAATATTTTATAAAACACTTTAAGTTTAGTGACTTAGATAATAATTAGGTTTTAATTAGCCCCCTATCTTTAGGAATGATCAATTTAGCTCCTTAGACTTTCAAATCTTTTGGAGCTCAATTTTTAGAATTCGACCCTTTTAGTCCCCGAACTTTGATTAATATTTTAATTTTAACATAATTAAATAGGTTAAATAAAGCCTCTACTTTAGGTTAGATTTCAATCTAGTCCTTTAAATTTAGGGAATAATTCGAGTTGGCCCTTACCTTAATGCTCGAGGGACCATCTCGGTTATTCGATTTAATACCTGATTTAAAAATCAAATATGGTAAATATTATATCCTACATTTTTAGGTTTAAGCTTCTAGGTCCCTTTAATTTCATAATTTGACATTTTAAACTAGAAAAAAGCTTTAATCACTTTTAGTTTAATTAGGATAAATAAAATTTGTTTGACCGCATTTTATTTTTAACCCTAAGACAATGTTCACTTATTAAGAAACTAATAGTATATCTCCCGCAAGTATGCTCAGGGGTGACTACTAGTGATTCCCGAAATAAGTCGACATCCTTTTCAAAACCGCATCATGATTTTTAAAATTAAGGAAATCTTCGGTTATAAGACACAATAATTGATCTCCCGCGTTTATGCTAGGGGGCGAATGCTATCAACCTTAATAAACGAATACCCTTTTCAACTTTTATATCCATAATGATTTTTAAATTAAATAAATATCAAACTTAAATTTTTTTATTTTAAATATAGAGTAACCAACTAGGTATCAATTTTTGGGCGCTTGTGGGGTGCTAATCCTTCCTCAAGCGTAACTGACTCCCAAACCCGATTTCTGGATTTTTGTAGACCTTAAAACTTAGTATTTTGATAAAAATAAAATGTTTTATTAAAATCACCTGATTTTTATGGTGTCTCAATAACATTTTAAATGATTAGTAGCGACTCTTTACATTTCGAAAAAAAAATTTAAAGAGAAAATTGTCAAGTCGGTTTCAGTCTTTTCCCTGCCCAGAAAAACGGTGTTGACAAAATGGTTGAAGAAACTGTGGAAATTGAGGTTGGAACTGTAATCAATAAAGTACTAGCATCTGAAAGAGGCTTCTCAGACAATTCTACAGACCCAGGAAACCAATATAAAAAGATAGGGAATAGTGGGGAGAGCTCATTGTCTTCAGAAAAAGCAGAAAATTCAACCCGACTGAACAATATAGATTCAATCGATCAGGCACAAGATCATTGAAAGTTTGGAGTAGAGGCAGAAGAGAACTCGTCAGAGACATCGCCAATCTCAGGTCAGGTGAAAAACACGAATAGTTTTGAGGACAACTTTTTTTGGGAAAGATGAAGAAATTAATGTAATAGGCATGAAAAAAAGACTCCAATGATTTTGTCTGGCCATCCATCGTAGGGAAAATGAAAAGCCAATACTCTGATGGAAAGGCGAACGATTTTATTAGGGTAACGAGTGGTAAAAACAACTCATATGATTAGTTGGAGGGGATGACAACTTCTTGAGAAGTGTTTAATAAAGCTGTTCAGGGTCAAGAAGATTGTGGGCTGTCTCGGTCAATCTTAAACACAGGTGCACTTCAAAACAAGATTTTAGAAGACATGAATAATTTGGGCTTTAAGAAGAATCAAATTCAAAACGTATTGAAGACCAGATAGAATAATCAGCAGGCCCATACCATAACTGGGCTGAAAGAGTGGATGAACTAAATAATAATGGGGTCAAGAGCTTAGAGAATGGAGTCTACGTTTCAGTAGAGGCAGAAGAATCGAAGCGTTCCTTCGGTAAGCGTTTTTTCACTACGAGTATTTCAGGACAAAAGCATATCTGAAGCGGAGAAAAAGAAGAGAGACCGAGCAATTAAATGACTGAAGAAAAAAAGAGAACCTGCTAATTCATCGGAGAATTCGGAAATTGAAGGTGGGTCCCTTTCTGACTCAGATATGCAGGCTAAATGGGATGCGTATACTAGGAAAGCTAGAATGACCCTTAAGATAGGGAAGAACTTGGGATTCAATTTCAATGTAACGAAAAATGAGGTGATTCGAGATATTGCTTTGTTGGTAGAGTCAGAACAGACGGGTAAGAAGGCCTAATCCTTATTTGTTTCGTTAGGTCGGAAAGAGCTTCTATTAAGCTCCTGTATTGCTTTTGGAGTAGTTTGGGTTTGCTATGAAGGAGTCAAGTAAGCAGGGAGTGAGGATGTTTCAAAGAATTGATATTTGGTAAGGGTTAGGTTGTTTACATTGTTTGCAGTCTTGGAAGAACCGTTGGAATCTTGGAAAAAAGTCAGCGTTGGGAGTTAGGCCCTCTGGTGAACTTTGTCTTTTGTTGTGTTTGTATTTGGTTTCGTCTCAAGGATGTATTTTGGGTGTTCCATTTTGCTTTTTTGGATCCGCGCTCTAGAGTTTTTATGGTGAATTAGTAGGTCGTGCATTTGTTAAGTGAGGGGTTTTTTTATATCGAAGATGTGTAGTTTGACTAGTTGATCCGAGTTTGCATGGGGTGTGTCTGTTGGAGGAGTTCTCTACAACCGATGTGTAACGTTTAGTTCGTATTGAGGTGTGTGTAATTTTTGGCCACTTTCAGGGTTGCGTTGTGATTAAAAGTCGGTGGTAAATGTTAATAAGTTATTTACCATAGCTACTCTTTAGTGGTCGTGAGGTTAGTTTGAGGGGTGGTTTGCTGAAACAGTTATATGAGTTTGTGAATCTATGATCCAATTGGTTGTGCAGCAGACATTCGCTTCTTGATTGTGTGTAGCGGAAGGAAGTTTCTTAGTGTTCAGTTCTGCGATGCAGGTCATTGTTTTGACTTATCATTTTAGCAATGGCTTGGTCGTTTACCTGATAATAACAGGTTTCCAAACAAAAGAGCTTTCCATAGCTAGGTGGCAAAGCTGTTTCTTCGTTTTGGAAGAATCTAACTAGCTGCTTTAGAGCTGAGATGGATTGAGTTGGTCAAGTGATTGAGTGAAATTTGATTGTGCTGTTTGAGTGAAATTAGATTGTGCAGTAAAGGTGCAAGGGAGTTACTTGATAGCTCGAAAGATGCAGGTCGCCATTTGGAAATGATCAACAAAATGTAACGATTAGGAGTGGTTTACTTTTGAAAATGAATTACATGGTTCTGGTTTGATATTAGAAAAGTCTTGGCAAGTATTGGGAATGTTTTGTGTTATGAACAAATGACGCCAGACAGAATAACGATTATTCTATAGGTTAGTTCCAACAGATGTTTCACAAGAGAAAATTCGCCCAAAAACCAGAGAAAAAAGTCTCTAGAGTTTAATAAAATATTATAAAATCAAAACTATCCAAAATCAGTCCACAAGCCGGACTGTTATAGCCAAAAATCTTGTTTATCAGAATTTTATCAAAAATAGCAAAATCCCGAAAATCACTCGAAATTGAAACTCAAAATAAAATAAGCAATCTGCAAAAAAATCCGGCCGAAATTGGATTTAAAATGACTTCCTAATTGACAATCGAAATATTACCATAAATAGTAAAAAATATCTAAATCTAGTGATTCGGAGGGGAAAACGGCAGAATTTGCGGTCGAAAAAAAGGCCACATGGAGCGTAGCTCGATGTGGACAGCGTGCGCGTCGAAAAGAGTTTTCCGGATTAGAGTCTTATGCGCGATTCTGACACCCGTAGCCAAAGTTATGGCCAAAAGACTGAAGCACACTTAAAACGGCCCCAATGAGGAACATATCACAATCAATTCCCGCCTTTGCGCTAATCTGTCAACTCATGGTATCTCAGCGCCATCAAGGTGCAATCTGACAGCTCAGCATCATCTGTCTCGGATTCCTCTGCATCAACAGATGGTCAATGGGTGTTGGTAACTAGTTCATTTGCTTCTGTTGTCTCACTGTTGCCTCGTGTTTGGTCGTGTAAGGTATCTGGTTCCTAAGCTCTGGTGTTTTAAGCTTTTTATGCCACTGTCGAGTGGAAAGTCTTTGCTTGTTTATGTTAGTCTGATTGTGTGGAGGAATTTGCGTAGAGTCGATTGTGTAAAGGCTGGTTTGTTGTTCTTTGGCGTGTAATTATCTTTGTATTCCCCGATCGAGCAATACTTTTTTCCCCATTTAGGGTTAGGAGAATTTTAACGGGACCCTCGATTAGGGTTAAATTCCCTTTTGGAATAAAAAATCATTGTTGCCAAGCAAAAAAAAAAAATTGTCAGCGTAAAAGTTGTTTTGATTCCTCTATAGGGTTTATGCGTCGAATGTAATTAACACTGAGCCTTTACTCAATAAATTATATTGTTCTATTCTATACCTAAGGTCTCCTAAGTAGGCAATTCATAATTTTGACTGTCGGAGGTCTCCACGGAAACTACTCTCAACCTGGGGTTGGGGGCAACTTACTATCCTACCTCCCTTATCCCATTACATATGAGAATAAGGTCAGCTAATTTATTCTAAACCCAAGGTTAAGAACATTGAAGATGGGGTTTAGAATTCTTACAAATTTACATACAACCCCTCACACTTATACCTTACATTGCCTGAATGCAACTACACTAAATACAAAGACATCCTAAATGCACAAACAACACATGTATACGACGCAAACAAACTACATTTATAGAAGATGCGCTGACAATGACAATGAATGCAATGACAAAAAATGTAATGATAAATTATATAATGTTAAAATAAAACATGATGCATGCTAAAAATAAAGTGCATAAAAATAAAACTTATTTCTCCTCCGGTGACTGATGTGGTCGCCTTCCTTTCCTATAATTGCTTCGTTATGCACCTGTGTTATCTTCCTATTCTTCGTTGTTACTGTTCTAGCCTCTCCCATAGGCGTAGTGGCATCGAGCATGGTTCTAGAATCCAACACAATCGTTTTAACTGAAACTGATGTGGTGTCAGTCGCCAGTGGATGGTGGGCTCCAAGAACTATAGCTGTCTCAAGTGCTGCATGCTCGATGTTGTGCATCTCCTCAGGCAAATGATTTGTTGTGGTGGGTACATTATCCCTCTTCTGCTAAGTCAATTGACTTCTTCATATTTAGATCAATCCCCTTATGCTTGGTCACTCGGTCCTTTTCCATGGGCATTCCTAGAATAATGACCGATGTTGTCTCCATGGTCATTGGTAAATCAGCCTCGATCGGCATATTGATTGCTTTAAAAGAGGACACATTATTCTCATGTCAAATTTTCTGAAGCATGCTTTGATTGAGCACCATTGTCAACGATTGGGGATTCATATTTAGGTTAATTTGTTCAGTGCATTGGCTCTTTAGCCCTAAGGGATCATCAATGACATCCACTGAAGCAACGGTAGGAGTAGGATTATTCTGGGTGGTGAAAAGTTCAGGATTGTCATGTTTAGTTGCTTCCACATCGAGAACTACTGTTTTCACTTCATCCTTTATATCAACTGACGTTGAGCTCTCGTCCTCTGAGTCCTCATAGCTGGAGGTTAGGGATGTAGAACTTGTTGACTGGTATTCCATCGGACTCGCCTGTGCTAAATTAACCACAGATTCGACTAATATATCAATATTTGATTTGATGTGATTGCATCCTCGGGCATATGAGACTCGTGTTTCTGAAGATCAGCATTATTCGGCATTTTGATAGGCGATGATTTACTCGGGAGTTCCTGCACTGGAGAATTGATGGGAGAATGAAATTCATAATCATTATTAGAAGCAAGAATGGATTTCCCAGGAATGATGTCTGGGAAGGCAGGGAATGTGAGCGCGATGGCTGGGTTAAAAGAGTTCAATGCATGGACAAGTGCCTCGTCCTCTTCTTAGTATGTAGATGTAATTGAATTGGTTGGTGGTCCATCCGCTGCAACATCTGCTTGATATCATCAAATTTAACTATACAGTTTAGTTGACTAAGACCGCCACGTTGTTCCTCAGCATCCACCAAATCATGCACATTCTGCTTTCCTTTTTGCGAAGTTGGAGTGCTTGTTGAACGAACTATTCGATCCTAAGAACTTGTGTTGAACACTCCTTTGTTTATGGTTATTTCTTCACCAGCTTGTGGTTTAATTCATGCTCTCCGCACAGTAGCATGATAAGTGATGGAAAGCATAAAATACCAGATTTTCTGTCAACGCATTCTACTAGTTCTTTGTGTATAATTAGGCTGACATTGATGTGTCTACCTTTAACAATAGAATATATTAGACACATCCTATCTAAGGACATAGTAGTACCATGTGTAGAAGGTTTTAACCTACAATTGATGAAATGAAACTTCAAGCGTCGAATTTACCAAAAAAATAAATACTCTAATCTCAAAATAAATAATTAAAATAATATAGAGTAGTAGAGACGATCCATAGGGACAAAAGAAGTCTAAATATTTTTCTTGTTTCGATCCTTGGGTTTTAATTGTAAAAGTAAAAACAGGAGTTTAAAAACAATGTAAGTAATAAAATAATAAAAATAGATAATAAATGGAAAATGATGAGAAAATAAAGTAAATAAAGTAAATAAAGAAGAATAATTCAATCGAGATCATATAGCCTTAGGCTTTGCTTAACCTCAATTTTGATCGATTATCGAAATAGAATTTTCCCTTCAAGATGCACGCCAGTTATAGCCACCAGGGTCTAAACCCTACAATTAACAATTCTCATCGATGAACCATAATATCCAAATCTCTCTGAAATCCGGTCATTGTTGTTGATTCTTATAATAATGTAATAGCAAAAGTACAAGCATACACTATCGTATCAAGTAATAAATTGGAAACAAATTAATGCATCGAGTATCGTATCCACAGAGACTAGTATTACTCAAAGAGTTGCCATAGCATTAAGTAAGTAAAATAACAAAATTGTGTATGTGATGATGTGAACGAAGTAACAAGAGTGTAATAGCTAAAATAAATATGCAAATAAAGATATGAAGGGGTGAAGGGAATCACATCAATGGCAACGAAAGTAGTGGATCAGTTCATCCTAAAGATTAAGGTATTGTTAAACTCAATCATGCAATTAACAATGTCACAACAATAAGATCGATAAGTCTAGCTTTAACTTAGCAGGTTTTTCTCTCTAGATGGCTCTACCCAGAAACTCACAACAGTGTTATATCTCTATACCAAGTTATGCAAATTTACTTATACTATGACAATCAGCCAGTTAGATTTCTTTATACTGAATGTTGCTCTCGCAATCACTGATGTTGCGACAGTGGCACTCACCTCTATATGCAATAGACTGGGCAAACATATATCTTTATACTAAATGCCTTAATAAAACTGAGCAAACACCAATGGAATCAATGGACAAAATTAATTAAACATGAACGTCGAAAAATATTTTAGAAATAATAGCATCCAAGGTTTAACAAATCCCACACAAATTAAATAATATTTCAACTAAACAAAAATAAAACCCCTCTCGGATTCTTCTTATCGTTGTTGTCATTAATGTTGTCGCCGATCACCAGTCACCACCTCTTGGTGCAATGACTTTGCCTTCACGTCCAGTTACTACTTTTCCCCAAAGTTGCCTAAACGACCATGGTTGTTAATGGATAAAAAGAATAAATAAAACCCTAAAAAGCTCTCATTCATTAAGTGTAGTCACCTCCTTTATATAATAATTAAAAACCTTAAAAATAGAATTTAAGTTCGCATTAAATGGAGACTCCCTTTAGAATAATATTTCTTTCTACTTTTATATTATCCATTATAGGATTACGTCTAGCTGTCATTAACTTTATGCCTTGCGCATCAATTGCTACAACAACGACCGAGTAATCTTGCCTCGTATTAGTGCACAACAACAACTACAACATTAGACAACATCACACCATCATAGTAACAATATCATAGCAAAATATCATAATTAGTCCAAAAATTGCCAATTCACTTCTAGCAATGCATGTAATGCAAATTAACTAAAAACAGTCTAAATATGATTCTAATATACTAAAGTACAAGCTCAAACCTAAGCACAATGGTTCTAAATAATAACTCTTTTGGAGAGTTATCAGTTGATCTAACCATGTCTATTGCCGTTAGATCCAATATAGCTTTATGTTCTAGAAAAGCCAAACTTGAGTTATAGCGTCTCATCAAGAATCGAACTCAATCTTGATTCCCCTTAGTGGAATATTGCTATGTTTGTTCACATGAAGCCGAATTACGACCAACCGATTCTACTTCCAAACTTCAAGCAAAAACAATCTTCAAATCAACGTTCACTTTTTGAGTTCAAGATGT
This sequence comes from Hibiscus syriacus, assembly GCF_006381635.1. Classification (NCBI taxonomy): domain Eukaryota; kingdom Viridiplantae; phylum Streptophyta; class Magnoliopsida; order Malvales; family Malvaceae; genus Hibiscus; species Hibiscus syriacus. Next base: position 3,114,031 of record NW_024062054.1, read on the forward strand.
AATAACTTTTAGGGAATGGCCAATTGCCACTCACAGCTTCTAGAGAATCAAATAATACAATCTGAAGGTATGAAGAACAAGACTCAATTCTCATGATTGGAAATGAGCTTTGCAAAACCTTTGGCTAACTAGAGTTTAGGTAATCATGTATTAAATCATTCTTAGTATCGTGGAAAGAAAATAATGAAGTAAAATAATAAAAAAAAAACTTCAATAATTAACCAATGAAAAATAAATTCCAATTTGTCTTTCAACTATTGAACCTAATAGGTATTTATAACCCAAGAGTTCTAACTAAATAAAATAACTAATGCCCTAAATAAAATATAATAATAAAGATAAAATAATCAAACTAAAAATCATATTGTGAGTTCTTAATAAATAAAATAATTAATTCCTAAATAAAATATAATAATAAAATAATCAATTTTATATTCCAAATTAAAAAGATTTATCACAAAAGATAAAAATAAATATTTAAGTCTTGTAGTTCTAGTTGAATTTTGCTTCATCTTTTGGATAACATTTTCCCAAGTAAATTCCAAATTAAATATTCAAGACAATTTCGCTCGTTTTCTAAAAGATGTTGACTGGCCGTTGAAATTTGCTAGTTTTTTTGGCTAATTAATCCAATGAAGCTTCTTTCCAAAATAAACCCAAAAGGAAACAAATCAGTAATATCAAAGTGACAAACGAGGAGTAAATAATAGTAAAAATATGCAATATTCAATACTTATCAATTTCCCCCTCACTTATTTAATGTATGCCCTCAAGTATACTTCAATCCAACATACTAAGCTTTCCATTTATATTCTATCGTCTCGCTTTCCATTTATACTTCAATTCAACCTATTTGAAACCCACTCGGTTTCATCATCTATTCACCTCCCAAAACCAGACACCCATCTAAAGAAACGTCTCTACCTAAAACTTGAACCACGTTACCCTCTAAATCTGAATCTAACCCCTTCAAAACTCTGATAACACGAACCCCCATCCATACAATAACCATACCCATAAGCTGAAAAATCTTACCCTTGACGACACAAAGAGGTTCCGGTTTCAGGCGGTGGTGATGGTTCTCCTCTCTAACTCAGGAAGGTATGGGTTGTGTGATTTTGCTTTCTCCAATTTTTGGTTGGGTTTTGATTGCTCGGATCTGTGGTTTGGGGTTCCACTGGTTGTTTGTAATGAGTTCCTTAGTTTTTTTTCTGTTCTGCTAATGGATTGTTTTATTTTTTTGTTGATGAGTGTTTACTAACTATCTCTCGCTGAACGTTTGTTCTTCCTCGTTGATCGCCTCTGATGATGGTTGCTTTTGGATTCTCTCTTGTTCTCATTGGTTTTCTCTTTTTTTTTTGCCTCTTTTCTTTTTTTGATGGACTGTTTTAAAAAATCTTTCCTTTCTGTTTTCGTTCTGTTGATAAACGATGATTTCCATTCACTTTCCCGATGCAGGAAAATGGAGACCCATCCTCTTGTGTATCCCTCGAGACTGTTGCAGATTATGGGAGTGGGATACGTAGGGCAGAGCTCGGCTGGTGTGCTCGTGGAGCAGCATGGGTGCATCTCGGTTGTGGGTGCTCGATTAGAGTGCTGTCGGGCGGCTATCATGGGTCTTCTTCGGTGGATTCACGCATGCAGATAGTACACTATCTCGGGACTCTAGGAGCTTCGTGAGCCGTTGGATCATGAAACTAGATCCAATGGCCAGAACGTAGCTGCGGCGCTTAGATCTACTGAGGGAAAACCCTAATGGGTTTAGGGTTCTTTTTGCAATCGGGCTTGTACACCCAAATCTGGCAGCTCTAGTTTTTGGGCCAGTTTGGTCCAGCTGGTTGTAATTTGGACTGTAACAAAACAAATAAAATAGTAGTTAGTATTTATTTATTTATATTTATATGTTAGTATTATATTATTTATATGTACTCATAATATATATATATATATATATATATATATATATATACTACTATAGAATACGTAACACTATATAATCCAATAAAATCTGAAAAAGAAAATAATTAAAAAGGTGAGCATATAAATTCAAAAGAACACCCCGGACAAAATGAGCAACTACATTCTTTAAAGACACTGATCTTTAATCTCGATGCTGTAGGGAAAAACAAATGTTGGAAATTAGATAAGCTTCACAACAATGTTGATGAGAGCTCGTGTATTTAAAAGGACAATAGTAGGAAGTAGCCTGATCAACATATTCTACCAAGGGAATTCCATGCTGGACAATAAGTCTTTTTATTCAATTCGTGATTGAAATTATTCCCTGCAAAGCTTCGATCACACTGGTCAGAGCCCTTTGAAGTATTCCCTCATGGAGTTGTTTAGCTGAAGAACTTAGTGGATTGAAGCACATTTAAAGTCAATGGGAAATGTTTAAAGCATTACCCCTAGCGTACAACCCTCAGATTGCTTCAATTACACTAAGCGATCATTCTCTTCCTTAATACTTTTGCAATTTTAAATAAGTCAATTTTGTTGACAATATATGTTTTTAGATGTTTAAATTATTCTCTATCATTTTCTTTGTACAATTTTTATTTTCATTCACTCTCTGCTATTTGGTAATTTTTGCATAGCTTTACCAGTTTTTGAAAGGCTATTTTGGAAGATTTAATGCAACCGGCTATACCCGATGCTAGACATATTTCAGCAAGAACTGAAGAGATCCTTACCACACATCCTGTAGATGACATTGAACCATTTGCTACAAAAATTAAACCATAATAAGTTGAAGAGAAATCTAAAGAAGAGGAGGACCATGTTAACAGCGAGAAGCTACGAGAGAAAGGTACCGCTGAAGTTGATGCTCCAGCAGATCAGGCGATTCTGAATGTTATCGTAGCTGTTCAGAAGCCAACTACAACAAATCAACCAAAAAGATCTTTTAACAATGCCACTATTCTAAAGAAGACATATGTTGTTGCAAAGAAACAATCAGATGCTACATCATCAAAATCTCCAACCTTTGATGCTGTTAAGGATGTTCCAGAATCTACTAGTCAGAAACGAAAAATATTGGTGAAGGCTAAAACCACTGATCTGCTCAAACCACGAAAAAGCCCATGCAAGTTCACTTAAGGGAGTATTGCTTCCCATTCCTTTCATTTCCTTTGTTTGGTTTTATTTTCTTGTAAGTTTACTTGTCGTTGCTTTGATGTTGCAATGCATTAGTGATAATGTATCCCTTAGGTTTAGGGGTGTGTTTCCATGTGAATATTGCATTTAGGTCATGTTGCATTGTGAATTTAAGAAGTATTATTGCATATAGAGTTGCATTAGTAATGCCTTAGGATATTGTTTTAGAAATTAATATAGTTGCTAAGGGAATTTTAATGATGCCTGATGATGATTATGACTTGGTATGAAATGCTATAGGGAATGCTTTGGATTTTTTTTTTCAAAATTATATCCTTAGAACTTTTATTTACACTTTGGTGTATGTTTCCAATACTTAGAGAATTTAGAAATCTTCAAGCTGTAAAACTCTCAACTTTATTAGATGCTACATCAATGTTAAAAAAAATAGGGTAATAAAGTTGGGTGATGCTGGTAATAGCTCCAAATAGAAGAAAAGAAAAATGAGAATGAGAGTCCTAGGTAATAAAGTTGGGTAATGCTGGTAATAGCTCCAACATAGTGAGAACGATAAGTTGGATTTCCGACACCAGTGAGGAAGCATTGCTATAGAATTGAATATCTATAACAAATTAGGTGCAAACTTTTCTAACTTAGATAAGTATTGATTAGATACACCTATATTTCAGACATTACACTCTAAGGATTCGAATTTTGAAATGAGGAAACTGCATTTTCCTTATTTGAGATTATAACTATACTGTAGATCATTAGCTGAGGGCTAAAAAGAAACATAGTTGCTATGTTGATTTATGGAATTTATTTTTTGGCATTGTTGTAGGATTAAATAATTCATGCCTGTTTTGCTTGAGGGAAAGCAAAGACTCAGGTTTAGGGGTGTGATAACTCTCCAAAAGAGTTATCTTTATGAGCACTTTTAGCCTAAGTTTATTTTGATCTTAAGATTTTTTAGGAGCATTTTAGGATTAGTTTTAATTAGTTCTTATGATTCTTCATGTTTATCTTTTGTTGGTTGCTTTGGGCTAAAAATGAATTTTAATGCTGAAATTGTACAGTGATAATGTAGCATTGCAAGAAATATTATGTAACATCCGATTGAAGCTACTGGTGATGCCATAACATTTCAACCTATGGAGTATCCCAATGTTGTAGAGCATCTGATGACTTAGCTGGCAGTTATAAAATACTCTAAAAGGGGAAAACTATCATGGGAATCTATCAAAAGGGCTATATCATATCCGAAACATGGTAACAAACCATTGGAGGATCAAATTTCCTCTTCACCTATAAATAGAGTACTAGCCTGCTCTTTTAAGAAATACATCCCGAATACATCACATTTCGATAAAAAAATCCACACCTCTGCCACCATTTTCTTCACCTGAGGGAAGCCTAAGCCTTCTACCAGGGATTGTTACAGCATAAAGGGAGCTCGCAAAGTAGCATCGGTTGTCAGCAGATCATTGTTCGAGCATTTCATCGGGAGAAGGGAGTGTTTGAATATACTTAAATTTGTATTGTTTTATATTTTAGATTTATGTTTTTATGCTACTATGATTCTATTTTCATGATCTTTGATGATTCAATTATGAGTAGAAATATTTACAATCAATGAATGGTTATTTGAAATGCTTCTAGAAATATATTATTTTAACTTGCCATCTATTTTTTATACCCTAGTTGATGCTGAGTAGCATTGTGCATACTAAAAAGTAGGTCACCTAGTATTAGCCTTGTTAAAATGTTGGATCATTCATTTATGAAAGTGATTAAAGTAATTCAACAGGTTTTAATCATCGCTAATAGCATAGAAATCATATTCATTGTTTGTTTGAAACTTGAATCCCTTATTAATTCCAATTTCCATTCGATTGCTGCCTTGTCGCTCTCTATAATGTTGTAGCATGAACTGGAATTTTACATTTTTATTTTATTTTCTCGATGTAAATCAATCAATCAACATTTCTCTGTTTTTAAAATCTATGAGAATTGTGGCTAACTGCATTATTGTCACTATTAGCTAATTATTAAACCTCCTGCTCGGTCACTTATTTCAAACCTTTGAATACATACATCTTATACATACACTATGCTTATTCATCTATATTAGTAAGAATTGGTATCAATCAAACCTTAGAAATACTAGGTCACTAATAATGATATCATAGTGGCATGTATACACGTTTTGACTAAAAACAAGGTCAGTGTAGTCCTATAATTGGCTAAAATTGCAGCTCTGACACAAAAAAATGCAACATCCTTAACCCGAATATGTGTACTATTACAAGTTAAAGATGTCAAACTAATTATTGAAAACATTTCTTAACCCAAAATGGGTAAAAAAAATATTTCCTTCACAAGTTCCAAATTTTAACATAATATTTTGACAACTAATTCAAATCCAGTTTCAAGCAGTAACATACAGTTCCGCTCTGTTTCAAATAATAAAAAAATTGGTTGATTTAAAATTCAATTAATTGATATTTAAAACATAGTTTAATATCATAATATTTATCCATACTATCAATTATATTTAATACTAGCTATATTAATAATTTACAAACATTTCTTACTCGTATACTTGCCAACTAGATAATTTATAACACAATAGAATGGCATTACTATTACTTGTACATATTCCTTGGTGATTAATGTCAAACTCAGCTCCTTACTCCACTCGATATCTTTTACCTACCCGTGAAAATCACCACATGCTAAGTATACATTTAGTGAGGCAATCAATAGAAATATTCAAGGCAATGCAACACATAAATGTAAAGAAATAATATTACTTAATGCATCATGATCACTTTATTGTATTTCAACCATGCTATTATGTATTAACATGGTATAAACCAAATATAAAATTTATTACCAATATATTTGCCATTCATTCCGTAAGGTTATAAGCTTATTCATCTGCTTATCATTTATTTACCAATAAGCCATACGCCAAATATAAACCTTTGAGGACCCGGGTACACGAGTCAAATATGCACCGAACTGCTAAACCAATATGACACATAAGGTCATGCCCACCATTAGCACTAGATATCCTTTAGTGATAACCTGAATATAACACATAAGGTCGTGCCCACCATTTGTACTAGGTATCCTTTTGTGTTACTCTAGGTATCCTTTAGTGCTAAACCAATACGTAACCTACTACAAGACTCTATAGCATGAAAATCATCACATACTAATAATACACTTACTGAGGAAATCAATAAAAATATTCAAGGCAATGCAACACATAAATGTAAATGAGTAAAATATTCAATGCATTATGATCACCTTACTTGTAATTTCAATCATGGTACTAATATTAACATGATATGAAACACATATAAAATTTCTTACCAATATACTTTTCATTCATTCCAAAAGCTCATAAGCTTATTCATCTGTTTATCCTTTATTAATCAATAAACCATAGCCCAAATAAAACCTATGAGGACCCTGGGTACACGAGTTGAATATGAACCAAAGAGCTAAACCGATAAGGTCATGCCCACCTAATACACTAAGTGTCTTAGGTATACACTCTAATGCTAAACCAAATATGACACATAAGGTCATGCCCACAACCTAAAATATGTATCATTTAGTGTTGCACTAGGTATCCTTTAGTGCTAAACCAAATACATAGCCTACTGCTAGACTTTATGGCATGCCAACTATACCATTGTATCTCAATGACATACTTGGACATATAATCTATATTTATTCCATCCATGGCAATGTATATCAATATAATTTAGCATTTGGGTGGTTTATACTCTAAATAACATCCATGGCTGTACATCATGTATAAACTTAGTGATCAATATATATTATATTCAACTTTTTACATATTTAAAACATTTCAAATATATTATAAATGATAAATATATCATGCCAATATAAACAAGGTAGACTCATCGCAAGTCTTCCTAATGATGTATAAAACATCCATGTATAATGTCTTGAATGCATTACACTCATCATATCATTTTATATACAAGTCAATATATAAGCTTTAAGCTTTATCATTTGCATTCGATTCCCTTCTATTACGAAGTTTATCATAATTTCATATTATTGCAGTTTGCACTTCCTTCAAAGAAAAATTATTATTATGTATTAATATATTCACTCAAAATTTATTCTATTTATTCCATTGGAAACTGGACTCGAATACGAATCTAACCATATAAGGTACTTTTTCTAGTTCAATTTGTACAATTTATAGAAAATTTTCAAAGTTGACTCACATAAGTTGTATTGAGCACAATTTGCTGCCATGTTTTCTGACCTATCATCAATTAAAAATTCATATCTTTTTGTATTCTCCTTGAAATCAGTATATTTTGTTTTCAATAAAACTAGACTGATATACAAATCAAACGGTATAAAATTATCGTCTAATAAGTTTTTTAGAATTTATGGTCATTTTCTAAACTTACTGTTTTGATCACAGATTAGGAAGATTTCACTAATTTGCATCCTTAGCTTATTTCATAATTCTATTAGCTTACCAAATTAGCATATATGCTTTTATCACAAATCATAACATTTAGGGGTCACTTCTTACCATAGTACTTTTTCACATTCATCCTTAAGATTTTCCTTAGCTTTAATATTGCTTGATTTCAACCATAATCTGAATGAACACCATTTGAAAAACATACACAATTCAAACAACATGTTAGAATCTTACTAACAAAGGAACACATTAAAAATTAAATTCCTAAAAATCTTTCGATGCTCATTTGATACAAATTCCATATCACAACATAAATGTTGACCTTAACACTTCTAATTGATCATTCAAGTCATTTTTTTCAAATTCATCAAAATTCCACATAAAAATTTCACTTAAGTTTCCAACTTTTTCATATTTGTGATTCGATCCTAAATTTTTACTAACTTTCCAAAATGGCCCAAACTCACACTCCAACATCAATTTCAACACTCTAATATTAATTTCTAGCATAGTCCATCAATTATTAAACAATTACATGTTGATCCCATAATTTTCCATAATTACTTTGTAGGTCCCCAAACTTTCAAAAAAAATTCAAAACAGTCCCTATATTATACTAAAGCTTGTAGAGCATTCCAAATATCATTTCTCATCTTAGGGAAATTTTTCCATATTTTCCCCTATTTTTTTTTCTTTAGGCCGACAATCCAAGCTTAGGGATTCATGAATTTTCAACTTATTTCAAGCATGAATTCAATCTCCAAACAACATTTCAAAACATCTACAATCAAACCCCTAACTTAATTTAACCAAATCACCTATTTTCCCAAAATCTAGGGTTCAGATATATTCAATAAAAATAGTTCTAGGTGATTTTAAACGTCAATCAATCTTGAAAATGATTCCACAACATCAATAACCTCAAAATCCATCATCAATCCATAAGAACCTAACGTCTTCTTCAACCCAAAAATTTGGGATCTAAGTACTTAAGCAAGATTAGCATGCAATAATGGTATCAAATGATGGAGCTCTTTGAATAGAATAATTTTCTATTTCACGCTTTAATCCAAAAACGAAAGGAAATTTCTCAAAAATAAAAGAAAATCTCTTAGCTAGGGTTTATGGTTCAAGACTAGAAAGGATGAAGATGAGCTTGCTCTCATGAAATTGCTAGTTAATCTCATGTTAATTAGTCATTTATTAAGTTTAAATAATTTTAAAATTCATTTAATCATAAATGACAATTTTACTATTAATGAAACTTGATAATTACATCCATACCAAGCCACATGCTACTTATTATCTTTCCAAAGTCAAAGATGGCCAAATTATTGTTCCCTTTACAACTTTGCCCGTGAGTTTTTCCAAAAATTTCAATCTTGTCATTTTCATCCAATGATCCAAATTGAACATGGAAATAAATTCTCAAATCCAATAATGCATATTATTTTCCATTATTTTAAATTGTGGAAATAATATTTCTAAGCTTAATTTATCATCCTTCAAATTTTCCCAAAATTTCTATTCAATCTCATTTACCAATTTTTTACCAAATTTTAACACTTTATAAATTTTAACATAAATTCCGGATCAAAAATCTGATTCCTACCAAAATGTTTTTCTTAGGGATGAACTATTATTTATGGAATAATTTTTTTTTTGGGAAAACTATAACTTTGGTCTCTGAACATTTCCAAATTTTATACTTTGGCCACTAAACTTTCAAAATTTATGTTTTGGTCACTAATCAAATTTTGGGGTATTACATATCTATCGAGCTTATTAAATTAAAACTCATATTCATACATAGATTTGATTCCTTGAATCAGGTTGAAAAAACCATGCTTCATCTTAGTGATGAACTGCTCCCCAATATTTTTTTTAAAAAGCCTCCTAAAAGAACTACCAAGTAATCTGGTCCAGAGGAACATGCGTAGTCATATTTGTCCACCAAATGCGATTCTAACCTCACAATAATGAAACTATTCCATCCAATTTTTCCTCATTTGAAGAGTGGAGACTTTCCAACATGATCTTGACAACATTCAACCACATATCCACCACAATTGGGCATTCATTCGCTTCACCTTTAAATTCAGATACCCCTAAAGTTTTCAATTCTTTTAGAATTGGAACCCTCGAGGTCGAAGGTGTAGGAGGTGGAGACAGAGGAGAGGAAGGTGCTGTTACTGGCTGATATCGAGCCAAAATAGCCTCCAAAGCTTGCAAAAACATCCCCTGGTCTGGAGCTGGCACTCCCTGATGTGTATGTACTCCCTGGTGATTGTGCTAAGCATGAGGTACATGCTTGACCTCATTTCTACTGCCACTACCAATTCCCTCAAGAACATCCTGTTTGGTAGCTCATCTCAAGCCCTCCAAATTTTACATCTAAACAATCATAATTATCTATACATTAATAAGGAGTTGCAACATGAATAAAATCATCAAACCATGTCAGATCAGAAATTTTGACCTCCTAGTAGCATGTACACTTTTCCAACGTAACATAGGCTCAGTTTAGGCCGAGAATCGGCTAAACCTGCAACTTTGATACCTATAAATGTAACACCCATAACCCGTATATGTCTCAAAATATGAGCTAAAGATGTTAGATCGATATTACATACTTTCGTTGAACATAAATGCTTAAAATTTTGTTTCATTTTAAAACATTTCTTTCTCAACTTTAAAATTATTTCATTGATTGTGTAAAATCAGAAAATAATATTTAAGCCTACGTATGAAAATCATCATGCACTAAGTATAACTTAGTGAGGCAGTAATAACTCAAGGAGAGATAAAACAATTTAACATAACCAAAATATAATGAAATATTTAAAAGAACTCTAATAAAATATTTAAATTCCAAACCGACTATTTAAGCCACCTTCCTCATCAGAGAACCTTAAATCAATATCATCTCATGATTTTATCAAAATCATGATAAATACTACTAGATAAAATAACCATATAATATTTCTTTCCATTCAGACACATTTCATAACTTTCATATTTCTTTTTCATAGCCTAAAGTATATTTATGATAATGCAAGGTGCGTGCGTAAGACATAATGTGTGCACTAAGCACTTCAGTGTGCTATCATCAGAATCAGAATATGCACTCCAAGTGTAATCATATCATTTGCACCGACGGTGCCAGTCATAATGTACACGAATGTACCAGATCAAAATCAGAATTACTCAACACAATGGCATGCCAAGTGAATCTACGACTCTCAATGCTACATTAAATGGGCTTTTCAGATAATATTATAATCGTTTAATAATCAACAATTCAATATCAAAATTATTTTCAATTCATCATCGTATGAACATAAACTTGGACAGTTCGTACACTAAACCATTCATAAAACTTCCATATAAACATTATGGAAATAATCCACAATTAATTAGAAATCATACTTTAAAATAACATGAGGTTGACTTATCTGAAGTCTTCCTCGATCAAAGTAATTAAATAAATAAATTGCACTCACCTTTGCCTCACTATCGAACCTTATATACAATACTCCTACTCACGTGCTTTTTCCTTTCCTTTCGAGTCGTTAGGATCACTAGGTTTATCTTGATCTGACAATATCATAATAATAACACAAAATAATCAGACTATATGTTAGTATCGTACTGACATAATCTAAACTCAATAATGTAAAAGTCTACAAAATAGAATCGATACATAATTGATATAAAACTAAATGGTACTTCTATCATAATATCAATTTCCAAAATGATCATTCAATTCCATAAACATTTACTTTCAACGTCAACCCTTCAACTTTTACATGCCTTGCATTCAAGTCACCAATTATGAATTCTTTTTAGGATTCATATAAACTTTTCCATAAATTTCACAATAGTCCTTCACCACTTTACTATTTCTAAACCAAACATTTAAAAAATTCAATCATATAAATAATATGCTCAACAAGTACTTAAACAATCGAAAATTCAACCATCAACTTTAGAAAACTGGTAATTCAATTCCAAACTAATATTTAAGCTCAAAAATTAGCAAGCTAATTAAATTTCCAGCACTGAAATTTCTTATCAAAACAATGCCATCACTTTTGGAAACTCACAAGTAAGTCCCAAACTTTCATGACTATTCGAATTCAACCTTGAAATTTAACCAAACTAACACTTTGGTTCAAAATCAACATTTCAACTTAAAATTTCAGCATTTCATAATTAAAAGTCAGCATTGAATACCCCAATTTACACATTTATGAATCAATGTCCCACAATTCTCAAAAATTACAAAATAACCTTTTAGTATCTCAAAGTTCCAAATTGATCCAATTCATTCTCCAAAGAATGTAGAATACATCTAATATCAATTCTAGACCATAGGAAAATTTCAACATTATTCCCTAATTTCCTTCCTTATGGTCGAACCTCCCCAAGTACTTAGGGTAGAATTTTCTTCAATTTCAAGCATGAATTCAACTTATTTGCATCCAAGTTATTCTAATCTTTATAATATCAAACTAAATCAAAATCTAATCATACTCAATAAACCCTAACTTGGTCGAACACTATATAGGCATCTACACATCATTTTAATAATTACATATGCTTTAGAATTAATCTACAGCGTCAATAACATAATAATCTTTTATCAAATCTTTAAAATCCACAAACCCTTCATAAGCCCTAATTTCCAAACTCATCATATAAGCATGTTCACCGTGTAATATTTATACCAAATAATAGAGAATTTCATGTAAAATAATTCTCTATCTAATAGTTTATTCCAAAATTCAAGTACATATCTTCAAAAATCAAAAATAAAATTCTTACCTTCTAGCAATGGTATTTTCGATTATTCTGGTATTAATCATCCTTAACACATTGCTCACAATAATATAATTTGATTTAAAATTCAATTGATGAGAAATCCCAAATTTTCTATTAATGAATCTTGATAATTACCAAATGCCATTGCAATATCTTCCATTAAAATATTCCTTAGTCAAAGATGAACCAATTTGAGTAAAATTACATTTTAGTCACTAAATTTCTTTTGTTCGACCAAATATGAAAAATTAACTTCAATTCCACTGATCCATGACAATTTCTGTAATCTAAAATATGGAAATAAATATTTTCAACCCTTATCTAGCATCCTTCAATTTTTTAAGAAATTATGGTTCAATCTGATTATCCTATTTCTATACTAAACATTATCACTTTATAGTTTTTAATACAAATCCAGTACCCAAAATCTGATTCCCACGAAAATTCTTATTTTTAGGAAAAATTATTCATTTACAGTCTAAAATATATAACTTTTTCAAAATTACATTTTTATCCTTGAATTTTCATAAAGTTTATACTTTAGCCACTAAACTTTCAAAACATACATTTTAGTCACTAACCAAAATTTGGGGTATTATAACTCCCATTTCCGTAAAATATTTCTATTTTTTTTTACTTCTACGAGGAGTTCATCACACCTACTATCCTAGACTTGAAAATGAGGTGGAGCAAACACCCCATCCCCTAACCTATTCAGCAGAATCATCCAATGAGTACTACCATTCACTTATATGCTATGTTACAATTTATTCAAGGGGTTTTCTAGGAAAGTAATGCAAAGTGAGGTGTCCCTCTACAAGTTATGCTTTAGCATTTATTTACGATTCAAAATATTCAATAAACACAAGTAAACTTAATTTAATCCTTTCATGCTTTCATTTATCTTTCATGTTCATTATTATCAATTCATACTAAGGCATGCAAGAGTTATTCATAAAAATTTCTAAAAGCCTTAAGCATAGATAACATGCAATCGTGTATATGTCAATCATAAAGAATCAAGTCCTACAGTCAATTACTTCATGCTAGCTCATGGGTTGTTGTTTCCACTTGAGTAGCCACCTCCTTTTGAGTAATTACTTCCTTTGGAGTAGTTGTCTCCCTCGGTGCCACGAGTAGAGACTCCAGGAAAAGAGAAGTCAGTCGAGGTTTGGGTAATATCTCCTTAAAAAAAGAGACCATGACATCATCCTCTCCTTTACATAATTATAGAAGATGCTCATGGTGTTCTTTATCTCCTCTAGTTGTTTCTTCGTGTGTCGAGTAGGGGCCACTATGGAAGTCAGTCTTATTGTAGTAATAGTTTTTGCACCATTGTCAAGTGTCTCTTTAGGAGAATCTTCATTGTATCGCATTAAGCCTAAGATTTTATCCTTCGTTAAGCCTTGCTTCCCTAGGACTACCTCATTAAAGGTGTCTTCATGAATGTTCTTCAACCAATAGAGGGCTATGATTATGTTGGGAAAGATCAAAGAGTTAATTTGCATTTGAGGCATGCATAAAATTCATCTAAAATGATCTTCCCTACATCAGTTGGTCTGCCCATGACAATGGAGTGTAGTAACACTATTCTATTGAGGGAGACAATAGTGTGATGAGATTTGGGCATTAGGGGAGTTTTGAGGAAGTGATTCCATATTTTCGTGTTAGGCTTAAGACTTTTCTTCTCCACTGTCATGTGGATTCATCCCACTTGTATCCTTTGAAGCACAAATCTTGAAAAATTTCTTTCTAAGTTTAAGCATCGGTACTATCAATAAAAAGGTATGTTGGTCGATAATGTTCTTCAAACTTAAAAAAAAATTTATTACTGCAGTAGTGTATTTGATGTTCTCTCCTCACACAAACATGTTTGACTGAGTAGGGCTCATGAGATGAGTGTAGAAATCCCTAACCAAGGTCATGTCTACAGGGCCTAAGTACTGAACAAACTTTTGCAAGTTTTGCTTTTTCACTACGTCCATGATTTCTTTATCAAGCCCTTCCTCTTTACTTAGAGAGAAAATTAGAACCAAATCTAGGAAACCCTTCACTCTTTAATTTGTTGGAACCTTGTTTTTATTGCCTCATTAAGGAACTTGTCGATCTGAATCACTTGTTAGCCTTGCGAACTGCTTTCAACACCTATTACATTCTAACACTTAGGTATATTAAAGAACAAGAAGACAATGACTTTGTTTTTTGGAAAGGATTTATTCCTTGAAGATGGGGAAGAAGAAAGAGATGTGGTTAAGTGAAATAAAGAAAAAATAAAGACAAAAATGGTTTTGGAAAAAAATATGAAAAGGCTACTGGAATTAATGGGGCTGACAATTATAGGTTTTTGGGAGTAGGGAGATGTGATAAAAGTTAATGAAAAGTGATAAAGTAGAAAAGAGAATATGAAAAGTGTAACGATTAGGGTAATAGGTTTGATATTCAAAAACAAAATAACTCCCTCCCTTTTTACTTTTCAATGCTACCTAAAAGTTTTGGGATTTGTGGGGTGTTTTCTCAACTTCTCTTCTTAAGGTAAGGACCAAACCCTAAGCCCAAAAAGAAATGTCTTCTTCCTGGGTTAAAATCTTAGTTGTTGTCTGTAGCCAGAATAATTAAATAACAAAAATTGAAATTAAACATGAAATAATGAACTAAAAGAAAAAACAAAAAAATAATTTATTTATCTACATTCACATAAAAATAACAAAATGATATAGAAGGAATGGAGAAAAGGTGAAGAGATTCAAACTTTCAGGCATCATGGATAATCAAAGACTATTTATCGAAAAGGATTGGGGAACCATTTTAGGTCTTCAATCATTATCGACCTTGAAGACAATTCCATCATCAATGTTCCTGATACTTATAGTTCCATGTAGATAAACCTTGTGCACTATGAAAGGTCTCGACAATCTTGACTTGATTTTCCCAGCGAAAAACTTGAACATAGAGTTGTAAAGGGTAACTTGACTTTCAGTAAAAAGTCATGGAAAAAGACGTTTGTCATGCCACCTCTTTGTTTTCTCCTTATACAACTGTGTATTCTCATAGGGTTGGACCCTATATTATTCAATCTCATTTAGCTGTAACAATATTATTCAATCTCTCTAATCAAATTAAAACTTAACTTATATATTTATCAAAATTTTGAACATCCTATAAAAACCCCAGAGTCATCAGTAAATTCAACGATCTTAGGGTCCTCTTCAATCTCAAATTTTCTTGTTTATCCTCTAAACATACCAGTCAATTGCACTAAATTGATATCTTCGTTCTTTAAATGATCCAACCTTTCTAGGTGAAATACTAAAGTTATCTCTATTTTGTTTGAGTCAATTACAATCTCAATCTTCTTTTTATCATTTTCAGTTTTCTTATCCTTACTCTTAGCTTCATCCTGAAGCTTAAAATCAATCATTCGAGACGATCTTTCTACCGCGACATCTAACTCAACCACATTTCAATTTTACGTTAGCAAGGAGCAGCATCAACAATTAAATCACCTTACCATACCAGATCAATAATATTGACATCTTGGTGGCATGTACACATTTTTAACATAAAACAGGCTCAGTTTAGGGCGAGAATCGGCTAAACCCACAGCTCTAGTACTAATAATTGTAACACCCTTAACTTGTATAAGTACCTAAATACGAGTTAAAAATGTCACACTGATTTTTTATAACATAACATACTCCCATAAAATTTTGTTTCATTTTAAAATTTCAATTTATCAATTAAAACCAATTTAATTAATCATGTAAAAAATAAAATAATATATTATCATCTGATTTAAATCCAACTTTAGGTAGAAACTAGGAAATTTGGCGTTGTTTCATAACATATATAAACTGCCAAAACACTACCTAATTCAAAAATCAATCAATTAACTTTAAAAATAATAATATAAAATACTATTCATTTATATTGCTACTTATATCTACTACCAACCATATAAAGTAGTTATATTAGAGCAAAAAGAATATTCATAATATACATGCCACTAACAAGCCAAAATAATATCAAGATGCCTTACTACTACTATAGGCCGGTATGATTTCCCAAGAAGAGATGCTCATAGTGCTCCTCACATCTTGTCCTTATCCTTTTCTTTACCTACGCTTGAAAATATCAAATGCTAAGTATAATTTAGTGAGGCATTATAATAAATCAAGGTGAGATAAAATATAAAACAGCTTATTAAAATCAAAATATTATAATTCATTATATATAACTTTTGAAATTCACAAATCGACTTTAATAAGTAATTTCCTCATATTTGAAACCTTTCAAAATGAATATCTCACATATTAGTAAAAAACATGACAATCAAATGTCATATCATAATAATTGATAAAATATGCATCTTCATTCAATCACATTTCTAGTTCTCATAACCAGCACTTTAACCTTTCATTATTTTGAAATTCATAACTCATCCTCAGATTCATAGCCTAATGTATATTTAAAGAGAAAGTAAGGTATATGATTCAGACGAGTGAGCGCAATAAGCGCTCCAAGTGCTGACATCAGAAAACAAAATATACACTTCAAGGGCCTCATATCATTTGCAACCAACGGAGCTACATATAACGTACACGAATGTACAATATCAACATCATTAAATAGTGATCACTCCACCTCATGACATGTCAATTGTACCTACGACTCTCAATGTACCATACAATGGGCTTTACTATTAATTATTTCATTTATAAATTCAACATTTCTAATCAGTGACATTTTCAAACATCTTTTATCAAAACCAGTGCATTGGGTAGTTTATACCCGAAATCATCCATAATTAAAATACATATATAATATAAAATACTTTATGCAATTCATGCTCTAAAATCATTCTAGAGTATCCATTCAAATATCCTTTCAGAAAATATTATATAAAACATATTGGATAATTCATACCCAAAATAAATCATAAATCATTTCGGTAAATATTATGGAAATATTCCATAATTTGATTCAAATATTTCTTTAAAAAATCGTCCGAGGTTAACTTATCGTAAGTCTTCCTCAATCAGTATAATTAAAGAAATAAATGCACTCACATTATTTTCTCACTAGAACCTTTTATGATGATAACCTTTTAGTCTCGTATTATATCCTTTACTTTTGATTCCCTTTGCTCACTATATATGCATACACACATATATATATAGCAGTCTAAATAAAATCATCTACACAACATAAAATGTTCAAAACATATATTAGTATTGTACAACATATCCAAATACAATAATAAAATCTATAATTTATATTTGATACATATTCAATAAAATTTCACTTCACTATTCAATAACAGCTTCAATATTTCTAATATGACACTTCAATCCTTTATATTTTCATATTCATCACCAAACTACTCAATTTTTATAAACTTTACAATTTAGTCACCATATATTAATTCTTTTAGAATTCAGAACAACTTTTCCAATTAATTCAATCCAAACATAATACCAAAATTTCCAACATTAAAATAATATATTCAATCTAATACAATCGCATTTTTAAACTTGTCATTCAACCCCCAAAATTTCTAATTCTTTCGAGTAAACCACTAAACTTAACCAAATTTGCAATTTGGTTCCAAATCATCATTCTAACTTCAAATTATATATGTGAGTGACAAATGTGCATATGTCAAGACCACAAACATTATATATGTGAATCCATATTTATATGTTGATGTCAAACTCATTGTTGGAAGTAACAATGAAATGATAAAACATACCAAAGACACGTTAAGTTCAAGATTTGACATGAAAGATATGAGGATGGTCGATACGATTTTGGCATCCAAATTAAAAGGTCATCTAAATGCCTCATACTAATTCAATCACAGTGTACGGGCAAAACTTTTGAAAACTTATTAAGAATGATTCTGGTATAGCCATAACTCAAATAGATTTTTGTTCACATTTATCTAAAAAATGGTGGAAGTGTTCACCAAGTGGAATATGCAAGGGTCATAGGCAGCCTAATGTATCTCATAAGTTATACTAGACCATGCATCATTTTTACTGTGAGTAGTTTAAATAGAATTACAAGCAATCAATGTGAAACCACTGGAAAATGATAACTAGCGTATTGAGATAACTCATATATACTTGAGATTATAGATTACATTATCCAAAGGTCCTACTGTCCTAGAAGGATACTCTGATGCCAATAAGAAATCTGATATTAAGACACCAAAGGTACAAGTGGATATGTATTCATTTTTGGAGGATGAGGTTTAGATGAAAATCCTAAAGGCGAACTATTTTAACTGGATCCACAATGGAATCTAAGCATATAGCTCTTGACAAATAGGAGAAGTAGAGTGGCTTCGATACTTTCTTGAGGATATACCTGAATGGCCAAAACTAGTGCAAACAGTATGCACATAATGTGAAAACCTATAAACAATTACTAGAGTACAAAACATCATGTATAGTGTTAAATTAATGTGATGATACGTATATTGCTATAACATTTAACGTATGTTCATGTCGTATATCAAAAAATAAAGTGGATACAAAAGGTGTATCGGATGTCGAACCCATAGAAAGTAAGTAATTACAGCTTAAAATTGTTAACTTCAAAGATAAAGAGATGAATATTGAAATTGGGTAGTAAAAAATATAGAAAATATATTAAAAACATGATAGAAATGTCAGGTAATGTAGTAGCCATCAAGAGAGCAAATAGACCATTGGACCAATGAATGTTGTTGTGATTTAGTAGTTAACAATATGATTATGATGTGAAAATACAGTTATGTAGAATGTAATGATTAACATATTAATCTCCTTTCAAAGATTAAGCACTTAACCAATAAAAATAAATTTTCACAAATTTCATTAATCAAGTAATTAACAAAGCATGGCAACATGTAACATACATCTCCATATGCTTAAACTCACTTTCGTAAATACCAATGTTGTACATAAGTAGCATGCAACCTCAATGTTGTTCATTTCAAAAAAATTAACTAACATTGACATACATAAAGATATATCCATTTCTAAAAAAATCAAATGAAGTTCCAACACATAAAAGTATCAATTCAAGATAATATCATAAAATAAACATTTCATCGAACGCCTTCTTTTTGAATCCAAACAACACCATAAAATAAATCATTCAAACTTAACAAAGTTCTTCCCTCTTTCAAGTAAAAGCACTATAGAAAGCTTGAACCCCAAATGCTCACCAATACTACGACCATTTTATTGCTCCAGCTGTTGTTATATTCCCAATAAGATTTAAACCTTTATAAGCGGAGTATGAAAGAAGAAAATAAAATAGAGATGAAGAAAGGTTGAAGAAAGTTGTGAAAAGTGTTAAAGGAGGCCTTATTTATAATCCCTAAAGGTCAAAGCATTCACCAATAGGTAAAATATGATATTTTCTATATTTCAGACATTTTACATTGTATTAGATAGCTTTCTGATTTCAAATTTTCTAAAATTACCTGCAGGGTCATTAGTTGATGTAGATTAAACTCCGCAATCGAGTACAACATCGTCTCATAGAAATGTTTATAGCATCAATAATGTCACAACATCAGCGTACCAAATTATAGCAAAATATCATAAAATAGCCCAAAAAGATATAAACTCGCTCTCAATATGTAAATGATGTAAAATATGATAAAACTAAACTTAAAATAATCTAAATATGATCCTAATGATGATTCAATTATAACACCCACAAACCGATACAGGTGACCTGATCCGATTCAAGGTGTCACATTAAGGCCACCGGAGTGACCCACAGTAAAAATACCAGAAAAATAAAAATTTACCAAACACAATTTAAAATCGTAAAACCATGTCAGAATAATTACAAAATTCAGAAGACATTTAATCATTAAAAAAATCCAGTAACACAATAAATATCAAAACTATTCAGACAAAATATGACATACATGCCCCTAATTATACTGGTATTGTACTCTACAAGCGACGCCAAAAGAACTCCATCACTGATGTCGAGAAGCAGATAATTGGAAAAGCATAAAACTTGCTTATTGATCGAGGTATATATGCTCTATTGATGAGATAAGGTTCTACTAATATTTCTTTGGTAATAGACATGAAGCTTATAGTTCAGCGGAACAGGTTTAGGAGATTGAAAACGGGTGTCTTATGTGTTCCCACAAAACTAAAATAAATGAAATCATAGTTTAAAAAAGTAGTAGTTTATTTCATCAAAACATATTTTTAAAACACAATAATACCCTCTAACCGAACAATCCATATGTAGTTCCCCGTAACTGCATCCATAAGGATTTACCCTAGGCCCAATAGGCATATAAGCCAACCTAAGGGAGCACCTTGGGTCCATAAGGACTTACCCTATGTCCATAAGGACCTATCTTAAGCACAAATCAAATGAGCCACCCTATGGGAGTGCCATAGGGTCCATAAGGTTTTACCACTAGGCCCATTGAGCCCAGGAACCCACCCAATGGTTACCTGCAAAACTCCATAACAAATCCCAATAATATCCTAGTATAAATCATATCATACATATAGTAAACAGTAATCAGTAATACCATAGATCAGAAGCCATATATAATATATATATAAAAAATAGAGATCAAAGATCAGGTTTTTATTTCAGATATCATTGTCATGCTTTTTTATAATCATATAAAACACCTTTATGCATGGGAAAGACACTAGAGTATTAATATATTTTTCAGAGGCACATGGTAGTTATCAAGAATAGAAAATATGTTGCTTTAGTAGATTTATCGAATTTCATATATGTGATCCCTATTAAAAGGGTTCGATTACTAATGGATCTAATCAAATATTTAGAGATTGATGCTTCTGGATTATATAGGATTTAAGTGCATCATTAATGTATTTAGGAACCTTTAAATCATAATAATTTACAATTTTATATATAACCAGAGTGATTCCATTATTTAGGCCATCAGGGTAGTTTGGACATTTTGATTTTTGATGGATTCTTAGTAACTTAATCCAATAAGGGTGAAATGATGATTTATGATATTCAACATTCATGTTTATTTATCAAGATATTTGGTCAGCTCGAATTGAACAAATTCTAGCACTGCGATCTCCGCCGATCATTAGAATCGAAATACCTTATGAATTTTTACTTTTTAACACTGACTGCTCTAATTGAATTGATCATCTTCAGAGTAATCGTTGAAGGAATCTAGAGAGCTAAACTAATATTTTGGTGTTATTTATATTATTATGAATTGTAATAATATCCAGAGTGACCGACGTGTTTGGGTCATCTCCATAACATTTAGGGGTCGTTACAAATATTTAATGTTTCACTGGTACTTTCAGAACTTGTCCACAAATATTTCCTTAATACATATCATGAGAGTATTTGGGTCATTTCAGTACTCGTGGTTATTCTGGTCATTTTATGATTTGAGGGTATTTCAATCATTTTAGGGTCTAAGGGTAATTTGATCATTTCAAAACTCGAGGATAATTTAGTCATTTTAAATACTTCAGCAACGTGTCATACTTTCAATAATCTAATCTTCAAATGATCTTTCACGAACTAGAATATTAACTTTATAAGTATTCCAAAGGTATAAGCTGACTTTCGGGGTTTCTTAATAGGTCAAAAATTCAATTGATGATTCAAAGGTTCAAATGGAACAAAATATGAGTTCTCAAGTCATTTTCACTATCACGATCATCCTTAATCCTTTTTTTCAAATTTAATGGTATTTTCACAATTTTTCTATCAGAGTTTTATGACATTAACACTTTTAAAGGTAATCTTCAGAATTTAAGGATCCTGAGGGTAAATCCTTTACCGATTAATCATTAACCTTTAATATATTTCATATCAGTCTTCCAATATTCTTACACAATTTAATTAAGTCATAACTAGTTTACACTTTCTGTAGTATTCAGTTCGAGTCCACCATAATCAAAGGTGTATAAAAGACCAATCATTTTCAAATATTCATTATCCAATACCATGTTTCATAAAGCATGCAAAAAGATAGTAAACTATTACCTCGATTTTTAAGCCACATTGGTCATTCATTTAACACCATTTGATCGCTCTCGTACTTTAATTTCATGTCTCACAATGTCTAAGATACATGGCAAAACAAATTACGTAGGAAATAGAACTTAAATATGGAAATTGGATTGAATTAGGAAAAACGGACTTCAGATTTGGACTCAGGACGTAGAAAAACATAAGATATGACTTTTAGAAAATTTTGACTTTTTGGTCAAAGTTAACTATCAACCCTGGTCAAAGTCATGGTCAACTCTGGTCAGGTTAACGGTTGGCTCAGTTCGTGGCTCGTGGATCAGTTCGACTCGTGGCTCACAGCTCAGCTCGGGTGGGTCGATATACCAGGCTCAGACTGGTCCAGCTGTGAACTGGGCTAGAAGGTTAAACCAAAAACAAAAAGAAGCCCACATGCCAGGACAGTGCGTGTGGTGTCAAAATAGTTGGTGGAGGCGGTTCAATTATTCCCCACGCATCCACTTACATGATCATCCTAGATCTTTGTAATAACTAACCGAATCTATGATTAAATAGCCAAAAAAGTTGACTAAGAGCTTACCCACGGAGGAAAAGCAGAAGGGCAATGACATGGTAGTAAAGGGGGACACAGATACCTAGGGATTAGTATGGGTCGAGTTTGGTTCGGGTTTCAGCCAACCCGACCCAAAAAATATATACCCTCCACCCTACCCGAAACTGACCATTTTTTGTGAAAAATCCGAACCCGATCCGACCTGGCCTGAAATAATAAAATATTATTTTTTTTGAATAAAAATAATTATTTAATTGAAAAAATAATATAGAGGGGTATTATTATAATTATTCCTAAATATGAGGTAAAATTATATTTTTTTCTGAACTGGTCAGGTCGGGTATTTTTCACCCGAATCTAACCCAACCTAAACATCACCTTTAAAAAAACACAACCTGACTCGAACCCAAATTTTTTTTTAAAACCCGACCAGATCGGGTCAGGTCAGGTAGGAACCTATCAAGTTCGGGTACCATGCCCACCCCTACGGATACCTGGGTGTTGTTAAAAAATACTAGAGGATCTTGGTGAAAGAGGAAGTGAGATGAAACGATGACGAAATCAATCGAAAAATGAAGAAACTTTGCGGTGGTAGTTTAGTTCTCTGATGAGATTTCGAACGTCGATTTACGACGAATGATGGTGTTCCATGACACGAGATTATAGGGGTTTTGGTTGGACTAGAACAATTAGTATTTTGATGGTGACTGTGGCAGCCACGGACAACGAAGACGTGATCGACGGTGGCGGGCCAAGGTTAAGTGATGGTGAAAGTTTGTATATATTTTTGGTGATTTTGGGAAGGCTTGGGATTAACTGAAAATCTTTTGGGGGCTTTACAAAATCTGATATATCAAGTTTAAAAGATATTTTAATTAAAATAAACCAATAACTGTGCCCTAGTCTAATGGCTAAGGCATGGCACACAATGTCTAAGGTTTGGGGTTCAATTCCACTCATCCACCCATTTTAGAATATCTCAACTATTCCTTTTTTCTGACCAGTGATGGTCAAAATTGGGGCTAAGTCCTTGAACTTTTAAATAAATTTAAAAACTATCTCAAAATTCAAAAACTCACAAATTGGTCCCAAAAATTGATTAAATAAGTTTAAATAAACAAAACTTAACAATTAGGGTGTGACATAAATAATAACTCTTTTGGAGAGTTATCACAAGGGATATGCGTCGTAGAAATAATATTGTTAGACAATTAATCTCAAAGGGAGTTATCTCTATTAATTTTGTAAGATCAAAGGATAACATTGCGAATCCACTAACCGAGGGGTTAGATCAAGATCAAGTTGAGAAAACATTTAAATGAATAGGTCTAAAGCCCATGGAAATTAAAGGTGTTATGTAAAATAAAACCCTACCTTCTTGATAGGAGATCCCTAAATCTAGGTTTAAAGGGACAACCTAATTACATAAATTATATACAGTCAGTGTGGGGGTTTCTAATCTCATGTCTACACCTATGATGTAAGCAGTGATTCAAGTGGTATAGTTTAAACAAGGCATTTAGTGACCATTGTGTGCTTTAGTGAGACGAGCAACATAAGTCACCTTTGTAAGAGTGAAGTGGGCCGCTTCAAGGAGATTATAAGGCATAGTTATTTCAAAATCTTGTAAAACCAAGTGATGTTCATGGCTATATGGACATACCTATGAGAATTAATATACTTGTCAGAAAGATAGTTGTGTGAAGTATATCATCATTTACACAAATGACAGAATAGTTCCAAGACATCACATCTACTGGTTAGTCAATAAAGTAAATATACTACCACAAGAAAAGTTTCAAAAGACACCTACCTAACCTATGCAACTATCGTTCATATGGTCTATCACCACATAAAGTCAAAATGTTCTAATAAAATCATCAATTTTGTTTAAGTGGGGGTTGTTGGAAAAGTTATGAAATATTCACAATGATATCTCATATTCTCAAAATGGTTGAGTGATGAATAAGAAATTGATTCTAAAAGTAGGGTACATATGAATTGTACTCTGTAAGAAAAATGAAAAAATCAATATCCCACATTGTCGGATAACAAGAATGAGAATGGTTTATATACACCAAACCACTTGCTAGTTATTGAATTACTTGTTAAAACTGTGCCTCGTGCACAGGTGCAAGAAGAACAAATCCAAGCTCACCAAACCCATCGGGGTTGAGGGTACACTAACATGACGTGGGCGACATGTATGTTTGAACTGTTCAGGCCCTCCTGGGTCCTACGGATATTTTTCAACGTATCAGTTTGAATATTTTGAATTAAAAAAGATATTATGTGGTTTACTTTAATTCGAATATTAATATGGTATATCTTGTAGTTCACGTATATATTCTATTAAATGCAGTATTAATTTATTACTGTCAAATATATTCATATACTCATTAATAACCTTACATTTCAGAATATAGTCTTCCCAATTCTTCTCTTATGAAAAACTCTATAAATACCGTGTAAACCTACTAGGTTAAACACAACTCAAAAACTCTTTTCTTCTTCTTTAGTTTTTGGTGATATCCTCAGGCAAGATATAGTTTGTGATCTCTATAGTTTTGCTACTATACACTGATCATCTTATTATTGTATCTTGGAAAACAGATGACCAAAGATCTCGAGTACTAAAGAGTGGCCGAAAATTTATCTTAAGGAAACTATGTAACTACAGGCCTCAACTAGTTTTCAGTTCATTATTATGTCGGCATTCAAGTTCTTTACTATAAACTATATTTTTTAATAAAAAATCTATTTTTTCCTTTTTATCTTAAATTTTTATACTTGTAACAAAAAACTAGTACACTACAGCAAAACATGTATCACTAAATTTATACATATAGCGGCATTAATATCCAAAACGCCACAAAATTGTAACACTAATGGCGTTTTTCCATAAACGTCGCTAAAACTCATACTTTAGCGGTGTTTACTTTACAAACACCGCTAAAACTCGTACTTTAGCATCGTTTTTTCACAAATGCTGCTACATATAAGTATTTTAGTGGTGTTTTTAAACAAATGCCGCCCCAGAATCCTACTTTAGCGGTGTTTCTAAAGAAATGTCGTAATAGGGTACATATATTGTGTCATTTCTAGACAAACGTAGCTACAACCTAGTACTGTAGTGGCATTTATAAACAAACGCCACAAAATAATCGTTCTTTAGTGGCGCTTTTGAAACAAAAGTCGAAATAGTTTGGAATTTTTGTGGCATTTTTTTAAAAAACACCACAATATATTGTATCTTTATTGGCGTTTTGTTTGAAAACACCATAATATTATTCAGAAAAAGAAAGAAGCCCAAATGTTGTTTTATTATGGGGCAAAGTGTTCAAAAACAATAGTTAAAGCTTAAGCAAAGTCCATTCTTAGGTTTTTTTAGCCACCTTTAATCGCCGACGTAATTCTAGTACATTCGTACAGGTTCGAGCTTTTTGTTGGCGAATATACAATATCGTGGCCTTCTACTCGTGTTATCTTCATTTGTCCCTACAGTTTTTGAGGTAAGTATCAAATCTTTCGAAATGAACTCATCGAGATTTCTCAGATATAAAAGCTCTTAAAAATCATCAAAAACACATCTTTGATTCATCAATGTTATCCAAAGCACAAAGAAAACCCAATTGCTCAAACACAAAACCCTTTTGGGTTTTTAGTTGTTTCCCGATATTCAACTCAATCCACCAAGTTTCTTGAGTATCAGATGTCCTCTATCACATGGGTGTTATTCATGGCAGAAAATAAAAGCTAGTTAATCGTGTCAAAATATGTGATTATATCAAGTCTTTAGGAATAATTTTCGATGAATTAGAGAATCTAGAATTACCTTCTATTGTTGAAGTTATGTGTGAACATGTCCGGGTTTTATAGAAGCTTGGATTAACCATTGGTGATATCAATGAATACCCTTTAATGCTCGGTTGTAGCATGCGTAAAAACATGATACCTGTGTTGGGTTACTTGGAAAAAATCAGTATCCCAAAGTCAAAACTAGGGGAGTTTGTTAAGAACTATCTGTAGGTGTTGCATATGAGTGTGGTTGTTGAGCTTTCCCAAGTTATTAAGTTTCTTATGGGGCTTGATGTCGTGAAGCATGATATCGGATACATTTTGCATAAGTATCCAGAGTTGTTGGGTTTAAGCTTGAGGGGACCATGAGTACTTCGGTTGATTATTTTGTGAGCATCGGGGTTAGTCCGAGAGATATTGGTCTTATGGTGACACAATGTCCATATTTGTTAGGGATAAGAGTTGGGACTGTGATTAAGCCACTTGTGGACTACTTGGTTTCGACTTGGTTTTATAATAATTAGGTCTTAGTAAAATGTTGATTTGTCTAAATGATTATATTATTTAGTTGGATTTAACAGTTGAATTCAAAATGATCTTATTAGTTTGTCTTCTTGGTAATATAATAATGTTAGAAGTTGGAACATTATTGACAAGCATGTATATTTTGCATGTATGATTTAATAGTTTGGTTGAATGATGATTGTAATACCCTAAATAGTAGGTGAGTGACTAATTTGAAAGGAATTAAAAATTTGGAGGACTAAATTAAATAAAAGGTAGAGTATAAGAAAATTACTTAAGCAAGACCAATGTGTAAGTGATAGAATAATTAAAGGCCTTTTAAGTGAAATGAATTTTAAAACCCATTGGATTTAAAAAAAAAGGGAAATGAAGTCAAAGAAACTATTTTTCTTCTTCTTCCTTCTTTCCCGTGGGTTTTGCTATATTCAATAGCTCTAAAGGTAAATTTTTATTATTTGATTTTTCCTTTCGATTATGAGTAGTTTTTATAACCTTAAGTAATATAAAAGCTTAAGGAATGATTAAATGAGGTTAAAACTATGAAATGAAGGAAATATTGTAGATTTTAGAAAATGGGTGAAATGATATGTTAGTATATTGGTATTTATTGATGGTTAATGGTAGATTTGACTTGTCAAAGAGGTAAATGAGAGAATAGAAACATTATATAGGATTAAGAACATCTTAGAAAAAGTGGTTTTATTCTTAGAATTGAATGTTCTTGAATGATTTTAGATGTTTTAAGAGGCTAAATAAAGGAATGTTAGTATCAATACCAAGAAACATCGAATCTAATGTTGGTATCGATACCGATAAGGGGTATCGATACCCTAGTAAGGTAGTATCGATACCATGGTAAGGGTATCGATACCAGGCAACATCGAACCTATTTTTGGTATCGATACCCTAAGGGGGTATCAGTACCATAGTATAGAAGTATCGGTACTAGGGTAGTAGTATCGATACTATGGAACCAAAAATGTTAAAATATGTTGATATTGGTATAGAAAGTTATTGATATATTCTTTTGAGTATTGTTTAAGTATAATGGTTAGAAAGTATTCTAACGTTGAGTATAGTACATGTTCTATGAATGCTTGAGAAATGTTAAAATAGGTTGATATTGGTATAGAAAGTTATTGATATGTTATTTTGAGTATTGTTTAAGTATAAAATCGTTACATAATATTTAAAACATATATTAATATAAAATTTGTCCATTTATAATACTAATAATAGTTAATACTAACCATAGTAAAGCATAGTAAAGCAGTTTAGTCTAGCCATTACAAAGCAGTTCTCAAGCAGTTTTACAAAGCAACTAGGACAATTAATGGTACATGCCACTAACTAAGTCAAAATCACATCAAATGATGTCTTACTAATACTGTAAATAACTCCCCGATCCTTGAAGTTGTTCAGTACTCCTTAATCCTACATTTTCTTTTTACGTACGCGTAAAAATCATCACATGCTAAGTATGTAATCAGTGAGGCAATTTAAATAATAAATAGTGCAATACATCACCTTCATGTAAATAAATGTCATTTTTAAGGCAAAAAGATCACCTTACCTGTGTGTCCAATATATTACCATAATCTATATGATAATAATATAAATATAATCATTTTACTAATAAACCATAGCCTAAATGTAAACCTATGATGGACCTGGGTATTTGAGTCAAAGATGCCCCAAGTGTCCTTACACACTACAGAGTTGCACTAAGTGTCCTTATACACTATAGTGTTGCACTAAATATCCTTACACATTAGTGCTAATATAAACTTACTGCTGTTGTACTCTATGGCACGCCAACTATACCCTTCCTTCAACGACTTACTTGGGTATATAGTATAATTTATTTCATCTCTGGTATAGTATATCCATATAATTAACATTGGGGCAATTCATACCCTAAATAACATTCATGGAAAAATATCATATTTGTCAGTGATCAATGCATTATAATTTCATACTTTGACATATTACGGTTAAGTCAATATTATGATAAATGGCATAATATCATGCTGATATAAACAAGGTAGACTCATTGCAAGTCTTCCTAATGATGTATAAAACATCCATGTATAATCTCATGCATTCATTGCACTCACATTGACACTTTATATATATATATATATATGTATATATATATATCAAAATATTAGCCTCACTAAGTTTCAAATTTGTTCCTTGCTCTCGATTCACTTTGATAACGAATTCAATCACGATCTATACAAAGTCACAAATACATATTGGGAACATATATTAATATTGTACTAACATAACTAATTTCCAAAAACAATAATTCATAAGGTATACTTGAAACTTATTCGTTATCAAAATACTTCAACACTTATGAATTCTTTTAATACTGGCATCAACTTTTCCAATTTATATAAAATGGTCTTTCACCATTTTACCACTTAATTTTCAATACAAAAAATTCCAACATTGAAATAATTACCATCCAAGTACATTTACAAAGGCAAACTTACATTTAAACACCCTAGACTATTTGAATATTGCATATAAATCACTAAACTTTACGAGCTTCCATAATGATTCAATTTCACATTCTAACATCCATTTCAATTCCCAAATAGTAATTTCCAGAATATTACATCAACTATTGAACAATTACACAACAACCTACAATGTTTCCAAAATTGTCAATTTAGTCTCCTAACTTTTTAAAAATTACTAAATGGTCCCAAATTTTTATAAGTCTTTTATAATAATTCCTACATCATTTCAAGCCCTTACATAATTTTTCCAAAATTTATCTCATCAATTTAATCCAAGGTTGAATACTTCAAAAGTTCAAGGCTAGGTTTTTCATGATTTTACACGATTATGATTCGATTTGAGCATGAAATCAATCTCTATCCAACCCTATAAAATCTCTACAATCAAACACCTGTTCAAATTTCATAAAAACACGAAGTTCACTAACTTTATGGTTTGGCTGAAACTTAAGGAAGTATTTCTAGGGGGATTGAACATGCTTTAGTTATCAAACAAGCTTGGAAATGAATCTATAACCTCAAAACATCAAGATTTATCATTAATTCCATAAACCCTAATATGAATCAATCAAGCAATATTAGTAAGCATAAATAGTACCAAAAGATAGTGTTTTTCTTGTAGAACAATTTTCTATTTCACGACATGATCCAAAATCCAAAAGAAATTGCTCAAACATTGAAAAGAAATTTTTTGTTACCTATGGAGAGGGTTCACGGCTTGCAGAAAGATGAAAAAAGTTTACATGAAAATTTAGTTTAATTTCATGCTAATTTATCCTTAATTTAAGCTTATATGAATATTAAATTCATTTAATTAGGAAAAGACCAATTTACCCTTAATGAAACTTCATATTTACCATAAAACCAAGCCACATCAACCTTATCATCTTCCAAAAGTCAAAGATGATCAAAATATTTCACCCTTTACCATTTTGTCCATGGAACTTTCCAAAAACTGCAATCTTACCACTTTAATCCAACGGTCCAAATTTAACATGAAATTAAATCCTCAAATACAATGGTTTATATTATTTTCCATCATTTTAAAATGTGGAAATAATATTTTCAAGCCTAATTTAGCATCCTTCAAATTTTCTCAAAATTTTTATTCGACCCGATTTATCGAATCAAATTTTTTCTCAAAATTTAACCCTTTCTAGTTATTAACATAAATTTAAGATCAAGAATCAGATTTCAATAAAACACAACTCTCAAAAGTAAACTATCTATTTATAAAATAAAAAATAATTTTGGGAAAATTACCGCATAGGTCCAAGAACTTTCCCATTTTTATACTTTGGACACTAAACTTTCAAAACATACATTTTGGTTACTAACCAAATTTTGGGGTATTACAAAAATTAAGATGTTCAATATATCCATAACTAATTTATAAGTTTCATAATAAAAGAAAAAGAGTGGGAATGATGCATAATTAGAAGCTAGTAGAGCCAAGTGCAATACATTGATAAAGCTTGTAGATGATTTTGTAGATTTTATGCAAAAACTTGACGACCACAAAGAGTCTCTCACAAGGAAAAATAAAAAATGTTATCTATAACTTCTAGAATTGAAACATTAGATGAAGGAAAAGGACAATTTCATGAAGGACGCTATTACTCAAGCAAGTAATGTGGCTTACAAATTAGTTTACTTAACTGGTATAGAGAGAAGGCATAATGACAACTCAACACTAGATTATACATGGAAGTTAACTTGGCTTCTGAAAGATATAAAAAGCTAGGAATTAAAGCTATTTCTTATCTATAAAGTTTGGTTATTTGATGCATTGAAACCTTTGTGTTCAATGAAAGTTGTTTTAAGATGACTACTATGCAATGGCACTTTTCTGCATACATGCGTTTGCATTGCATCTCTTTATTTAAGCATTTTCATACACCATTATAGGAAACATGGAAATAATTTGTGAATGGTTAAATTCCATTAATCCAAAGATCATTTAATTACCTACTAGTCCATCATCATCATGGATAAGAGGTTGAAAGAAATAAATCAATCTCAATAAGTATTAATGTAACGTTCCAAAGTCTTGATTAGTAGTTTGAGTCGGTAATCGAATAATTTCTGGAATTTTCGATAAAAATATTATTTTGGGTTTTTAGAATTTCAAAATGTTATTATTAAGTGTTAAATAATTTTTGAGATATTAAATGTGATTTTTAATAAATTATATAAAATAGTTTTATAAGTGAATAAATTGAATGAAGTGAAAATATTGATTTTGATGACTAAATTGAAAAAGGATCATAAATCAAATTTTATGAAGTTAGTTTTACCAAGTCTTGTATTTCATCTTCCCTCTATTTTCTAACCTTGAATCTTCTCTCCCTATTTTTTTCTCTATCTAAACACATTCTCATAATTTCATTCTTATTTGTAATTTCTTTACTCTTTCTTTTCATTTTTCATCCAAATACTATTTCAAATTCTCTTAGAATTCCCCTAAAATTTCCTCCATGGCCAAAAAATCCCTTTCACCATTGCGATTCATTTGTTTACTAATTTATACTCATTTTCTCTTTAATCAAGGTTGCTTCATCTTCATCTTCAATGTTGCCCATTTTCCTTCTTTCTTGGTGTCACCATTATTGATCTTCTTCTTGACTTCTTCATCTTCTTTCTTTCATCATTTACAATAAGGTATTCTATAATAAATAGTTTGTTTTTTGTGCTTCAATTGATTAATGATGCACGTAGATGTTGATCTTGATTGATCGTTTCTTTTTAAGATGAGTTTGTAAAAAAAATTGATTTAACACATTAAATCAGTTTTTCAGTTGTTAATGATTTAGTTATCAATTTTTTTAGTGTTTTTTAGAAATACATGAGTTTTGTCGATTACTTCCATTTATGAGGTTTTTAGTTGGGTTTAGTTGTTTATTTTAGTCATTATTGATCATTTTTAATAAATGAGGAGTAGTTCCAATCAATTCATAAGCTTAGAGAGTTGTGTCAGTATGGTTTTTAGTAAATTTGGTTATTTCGTTATGTTTTACAAACAAAATTTTATGCTTTATTTTGTATAGAACCTTAATGTGTCGTTTTGTTTTTCATAGTTCCTTATGTGTTGATAATCGTAAAAAATGGTACATTGTGGATTGATGAAAGTTTGTTAAGTGTTTGGAAGCGAACTTGGTTTTTGGATAACAAATGTGGGTGACTTTCATTCTTACATGATCAACATATTCAAGGGTAAGAGAGAGTTTGTACATTGTGTATTGTTATTGTGTTACAAGTGATGCATAATGGATTAAAAGTATATTTTGAAAGTGTATATATATGAATATATATGAAGATGAGTGAAACAACTTCACTATCCATGGATGAGTTTGCAAACTTGTTGTCTAATCAAGGTTACATATTTCAACCAGTCTAATATGTGTTTTGAAATGTAATTTATAAAGTGTATATGTTTATAACTACGCATCCTTGATAACCACTCATGATGAACTTGGGTTGATTGTCTATTTGTTCTTAATGGAAACTTTGGATATGAAAGACATTCTTAGTACAGAGTAATCTATTATTTTTCTATATGTGTGTGTGAAAAAGGGTTATACGGGGTAAGGTTGGTGTGTTGGGAAATTCATCGAGAAGTTCATTGGGTAAGGTTGGTTAGTTGAGGTTTCTCCGAAAGTTATGGTTTTTGACCTAGGTGAGTCTTTAAATAAAAATGAGTTGCATGGAGTCTTTTTATCCAATGTGTATGTTATGTTTTAAATAGAAGGCGCTTGATCATAAATGAAACAATGTGTGTTCCATGTAAATTCACCAAAAATGTAATTGCGCACAAGTGTATGTGACTTACCGTACTGAATATAATGATGAAAAACATGTTAACATTCAAGAATTTTTATGAATTTATGGTGCATCATGTGAAACTTGTATCATGACATAATGGTATGAGAATTGAGGTAAAAACAAGTTAGGTTACATGACATGTAGGTGCTTTCCGTTAGCTTTAAAGCGAGCATCTTATTAGAATGTTAGTTATTTAGTGAGCTTCTAGATTACACTTATTGTTTAACACTCTTACAAAGGATAAGTAGTTGAGTTGGAGTTGAGGAACGAATCCGGTGGTGGTCAAGCAAGGCTATAGCTAAATAAAGTGTATGTGGTTTTGGTTTTGATAAATGGCAATATGGGGAACTAATTGAGGTTAGGCGAAGCTTTGATATGATAAACTTGTAATGATATAATGACATGTTTGGATACTTGTCTCTCTTAATAAATAATGTTGATTTTATTGATGAAAGATGTTGATTACATGTTGTGTATGTTCATAAATACTCAAATGACCAAAAGTTGATTTGTTCTTTAAGAAGTGTGTGATGTGTTTAGACAAGTGACAGTAAGTGTACTAATTGAGTTAGACTTATAGAATGCATTAAATAACCCAAGTTACATAAATGGACTAGGTGACTTATGCAAAGGTGACATTATATGTAGTCTTTGAATTTTGATGCTAGATTAGTGTATGATTGGTTGGTTGGTGTTACGCAGCATGCTACATATGTATTTTCACATGAATAAAGTGGTATGATTGTGTCCAAGCATGTATCTAGACCTTAGGATCGATTCTCTGGAAGCTTGGTGGTTTGTTCTTGCATGTTCATGTGAAAATCTACGATTCCTTCTATAAAGGATTGATCATTGAGGAATCGATCGATTCCTTCTATAAAGGATCGTTCATTGAGGAATGGATTGATCCTTTCTATAAAGGATATATCATTTTCTTACTGAAATGTAAAGGATCGATCCCCCATGAAAAAAATCGATCTCTTCGTTGTGTGTTCAATGAAAATGGTAAAATTTAATTCATTAAAGTTCTTAAGTGTTCCTAAATTTTAGATTGACCCTAGGATGTTTGTATAAGTAATTGTCCAAAAATTGAATTATTAATTATTACTTGACTTTAACTCAGAATTTGATGAGATTTTTTACCCACTTTAATATATTGAATTTCATAATGAAAGTGTTAACTAATTGACCATTGTTTATGTGCGACATTTGAATTGTTTATATTTTGGTCCCTACACAAACATGTTCAATTAGGTCCTTATTTGATATCCAAGTGAGCTGATATTTTACATGTCACTATTTAATTATTATTAAAGAGTAATGGTAAGTTTAAATTGATGTTTTAAACAATAATGACTAAAGATGTTTGAAATGAACAAATTGCATGTAGGTCACATTAGTTCTTTATATTAAGACACTATTGGATTCTATTTCAATATGTAAATGATTTTTCTAAAGTTGAGTTTTTATTTCTAAATTGTTTTGGTTTGAAAAAGGGATAATAAAATTATTAATTTTCCTGGTTTTTATGGCGGGTCGCTCTAGTTGCCTAATGTGCACCCCGGATCGAATCGAGTAACCCGTATTTGTTTGGGGTGTTACATTAATGGTATCAGAGTTATGTTGAGTCGAGTCTTTTGGGTAGATCGGTCGATCGAATATCATAGGATGTCTGTAAATACATAACCCTAGATTATAATTGTACTCTAAAGAGTTGGAACCCAATGTAAATTCCTCTATCTATAACAAGTAACCTAAATATTCTATATGTATGGACTTGACCTCTGCAAGAAAAAGAATATTGTTATGTCCCTTCATATTTTGTAAGCGCCTTGCAAGTAAGTTCAAAGTTACTTGTTTGAGAATTCTGACTTGACTCTTGATATAAAATTAGATTAAGTTATCCTAATTCTTTGTGATTATAACCTTGTGGCTAAGATTAATAAATGGATCTTCGAAGTTGTTTTGGGACTTATTGTAGCGGTTGAAAAATATCTGAGTTAATATTGAAAGGATTCAATTAGTGTTAGAGCATACACAAGGAGTATTTCTGAAAGGTGTATTCTCATTGGAATTGTAAATTAGACGAAAATCAAAGGGTGGTGAATTGCTGAAGAGATTCATACCAACATGAAAGATTTGAAATCTAATAAATATCCTGATAATGGATGATGCCTATGACATTAAGTCTTGAAGAAAAATTTCAAGATTTGGAACTGCTACCCAATTGGATTAAAGAGCATGATACCTTGTCTAAGGTTTGACAAGGTGATTTTCCCCTAAAGTCATGCACTAATGAACCAAACTAAAGAATGTTTTGAATCATTCTCATTCCAAAATTCATAGACTTAAACTCGATAAGTGTTGAGTCTCGTACCTAAATGATTGGATCGATATGAGATTAAAGGATAACGTTCATGTACTTGGATAAAGTGTAAATCTCGAGGTGATTCTATTACATCTGAAGAAACACAGTTATGTTTACAAATGGGACTAAAGTAAGCAAGTGTTATTCTGAATACAAATAGATAATTAAGGTCTGGTTTGTTCTACAAGGAGAGTTCTGTTCAAATTATGGAATTACGATGAGAAAGAGTTCTAACGAGTAAATGTATTAAATGGTTAAGGTTTAATAGAGAAATCATAGTCTTATAAAAGTTAGTTGAAGATACTGAAGAATTGATGAAAGCTCAGTTTCGCATTTCTTTGACATGAGTGAATTTCAAGTACAAAATTCTTTTAAGTGGAAGAGAATTGTAACGCCCCAAATTTCATGTTCATATATGACTGATCACTTTTATTTTCTTTATTCTTCTCAATTTAATTACTTTTCTAATAAATCCTATATAAAACACATTTGGAAGTGATCAATCAATTTTGTTTATAAAATTTGATATTTTTCATAATATGATTATTTATCGTACATGTTAGAGTATGCCCAAAGACCAATCATATGATGATTGTAATGATACATTTTATTTACAGAATTTATTGAATAAAGGCTTTGCCACTATTATTTTAGTTATATATATATTTATATGTTTAACATAAACTAAAAGATAATAAAGTCATATAATAACATAATTATTATTGTTAAAAGATCCCTTGTCAAGTATTATTATGTGATATTTGTGCGAAATAAGTGGGCGGTTAAAGTTACGATTAATATGTTAATCTATTTTTACAATTTGTTTATTGCTGCAAGGATTTTATGAAATCTATATGTCAATCGTTCACATGATGATCAGTGGGTATGTGATAGTAAATCGTGTTTGGCAGTGGAACAATGGTTGTTTCGATGCAGAAAAACCATCGGGATGAAAATCCAAAAAACATGATTATGTTGATAATTGTTATCAAATCATGAGTTTTTTTTATAGAAACGAAAGTGTTGTTTTAAAAAAACCCTAAACCCTAGACCCCACAAGAGGCTTCACCCCTTAACCCTTCATGCGCAGTATAGATTTTAGGCCGATATTAGTATTTTTAACAAAGGCATAACAACGTGTATATATATATATATGATATTTTGTTTCGCACGGTGTTTGACATGCATGGTTATAGCCCTTTTTCAATTTACAATGGTTGAATTTTAAAATACGACCTGCGTGTCATGCTTTTCTATATTTCAGTTGTATTTCTCTGCTCATCTTGTTCCCTTATATGTAAAATTAGTTTCTTTTAAATTGTAATCCTATGAATATTCAAAAGGAGTAGAAGAATGGACTGAGCTAAAGGCGAGAAGATACCTAGAGAGCAGTCTTAGGTTTTAAGGTGTTTGGTTATCCCTTTGGCTTGGGATTGGCCACCTTAGTCATTGTTTTTGTGCTATAATCATTGCATCTTATTTATTGCTTATATATGTTATGTATGTAATACAAAAAATGCTAAAATAAGAATGAATATTGATGAGATTAATAAGGGCCTAATATTAAAATGAACAATGATGATATAATTACGTAAATCCCTCTTTTGAATCTAAGTTAACTTAACCGTCCAATATTTACCCTCGTTAAGGCTTCAATTGATTTTGTGTGGGCTTTGTAAAAGTATTGGCACATATATCTATCTTGGTTAAACGCGAAGAATAAGCAAATGATATTCACCAGTTGAGATATTAATAATATTTTCCAACTCAAAAGTGATTAAAATTGTTTCTTTTAATTTTCCAAATTGTAATTATTATAAAATATTAAATCACATAAAATCGTTACATAATATTTAAAACATATATTAATATAAAATATGTCCATTTATAATACTAATAATAGTTAATACTAACCATAGTAAAGCAGTTTAGTCTAGCCATTACAAAGCAGTTCTCAAACAGTTTTACAAAGCAACTAGGACAATTAATGGTACATGCCACTAACTAAGTCAAAATCACATCAAATGATTTCTTACTAATACTGTAAATATACTCCTTGATCCTTGAAGTTGTTCAGTACTCCTTAATCCTACATTTTCTTTTTACATACGCATAAAAATCATCACATGCTAAGTATATAATTAGTGAAGCAATTTAAATAATAAATAGTTCAATACATCACCTTCATGTAAATAAATGTCATTTTTAATGCAAAAAGATCACCTTACCTGTGTGTCCAATATATTACCATAATCTATATGATAATAATATAAATAGAATCATTTTACTAATAAACCATAGCCTAAATGTAAACCTATGAAGGACCTGGGTATTTGAGTCAAAGATGCCCCAAGTGTCCTTACACACTATAGAGTTGCACTAAGTGCCCTTATACACTATAGTGTTGCACTAAATGTCCTTACACATTAGTGCTAATATAAACTTACTATTGTTGTACTCTATGACACGCCAACTATACCCTTCCTTCAAAGACTTACCTGGGTATAGAGTATAATTTATTTCATCTCTGGTATTGTATATCCATATAATTAACATTGGGGCAATTCATACCCTAAATAACATTCATGGAAAAATATTATATTTGTCAGTGATCAATGTATTATAATTTCAGACTTTGACATATTACGGTCATGTCAATATTATGATAAATGACATAATATCATGCTGATATAAACAAGGTAGACTCATTGCAAGTCTTCCTAATGATGTATAAAACATCCATGTATAATCTCATGCATTCATTGCACTCACATTGACACTTTATATATATATATATATATATATATATATAAATATTAGCCTCACTAAGTTTCAAATTTGCTCCTTGCTCTCGATTCACTTTGATAACGAATTCAATCACGATCTATACAAAGTCACAAATACATATTGGGAACATATGTTAATATTGTACTAACATAACTAATTTCCAAAAACAATAATTCATAAGGTATACTTGAAACTTATTCGTTATCAAAATACTT
The DNA here is from genome assembly GCF_006381635.1 of Hibiscus syriacus. Classification (NCBI taxonomy): domain Eukaryota; kingdom Viridiplantae; phylum Streptophyta; class Magnoliopsida; order Malvales; family Malvaceae; genus Hibiscus; species Hibiscus syriacus. The sequence goes on from NW_024062054.1 coordinate 3,153,047, forward strand.
CAACACTTATGAATTCTTTTAATGCTGGCATCAACTTTTCTAATTTATATAAAATGATCTTTCACCATTTTACCACTTAATTTTCAATACAAAAAATTCCAACATTGAAATAATTACCAACCAAGTACATTTACAAAGGCAAAATTACATTTAAACACCCTAGACTATTTGAATATTGCATATAAATCACTAAACTTTACGAGCTTCCATAATGATTCAATTTCACATTCTAACATCCATTTCAATTCCCAAATAATAATTTCCAGAATTTACATCAACTATTGAACAATTACACAACAACCTACAATGTTTCCAAAATTGTCGATTTCGTCTCCTAACTTTTTAAAAATTACCAAATGGTCCCAAATTTTTATAAGTCTTTTATAATAATTCCTACATCATTTCAAGCCCTTACATAATTTTTCCAAAATTTATCTCATCCATTTAATCCAAGGTTGAATACTTCAAAAGTTCAAGGCTAGGTTTTTCATGATTTTACACGATTATGATTCGATTTGAGCATGAAATCAATCTCTATCCAACCCTATAAAATCTCTACAATCAAACACCTGTTCAAATTTCATAAAAACACGAAGTTCATTAACTTTATGGTTTGGCTGAAACTTAAGGAAGTATTTCTAGGGGGATTGAACATGCTTTAGTCATCAAACAAGCTTGGAAATGAATTTATAACCTCAAAACATCAAGATTTATCATTAATTCCATAAACCCTAATATGAGCTTAAACCCCTAGAATTTGGGACCTTTGAAATAAAGCAATATTAGTAAGCATAAATAGTACCAAAAGATAGTGTTTTTCTTGTAGAACAATTTTCTATTTCACGACATGATCCAAAATCCAAAGGAAATTGCTCAAAAACTGAAAAGAAATTTTCTTTTACCTATAGAGAGGGTTCACGGCTTGCAGAAAGATGAAAAAAGTTTACATGAAAATTTAGTTTAATTTCATGCTAATTTATCCTTAATTTAAGCGTATATGAATATTAAATTCATTTAATTAGGAAAAGACCAATTTACCCTTAATGAAACTTCATATTTACCATAAAACAAAGCCACATCAACCTTATCATCTTCCAAAAGTCAAAGACGAACAAAATATTCACCCTTTACCATTTTGTCCATGCAACTTTCCAAAAACTGCAATCTTACCACTTTAATCCAACGGTCCAAATTTAACATGAAATTAAATCCTCAAAAACAATGGTTTATATTATTTTCCATCATTTTAAAATGTGGAAATAATATTTTCAAGCCTAATTTAGCATCCTTCAAATTTTCTCAAAATTTTTATTTGACACGATTTATGGAATCAAATTTCTTCTCAAAATTTAACCCTTTCTAGTTATTAACATAAATTTAAGATCAAGAATCTGATTTCAATAAAACACAACTCTCAAAAGTAAACTATCTATTTATAAAATAATAAAAATAATTTTGGGGAAATTACCGAATAGGTCCAAGAACTTTCCCATTTTTATACTTTGGACACTAAACTTTCAAAACATATATTTTGGTTACTAACCAAATTTTGGGGTATTACAAAAATTGAGATGTTCAATATATCCATAACTAATGTATAAGCTTCATAATAAAAGTAAAAGAGTGGGAATGATGCATAATTAGAAGCCAAGTGCAAGACATTGATAAAGCTTGTAGATGATTTTGTAGATTTTATGCAAAAACTTGACGACCATAAAGAGTCTCTCACAAGGAAAAATAAAAAATGTTATCTATAACTTCTAGAATTGAAACATTAGATGAAGGAAAAGGACAATTTCATGAATGACGCTATTACTCAAGCAAGTAATGTGGCTTACAAATTAGTTTACTTAACTGGTATAGAGAGAAGGCATAATGACAACTCAACACTAGATTATACATGGAAGTTAACTTGGCTTCTGAAAGATATAAAAAGCGAGGAATTAAAGCTATTTCTTATCTATAAAGTTTGGTTATTTGATACATTGAAACCTTTGTGTTCAATGAAAGTTGTTTTAAGATGACTACTACGCAATGGCTCTTTTCTGCATACATGTGTTTGCATTGCATCTCTTTATTTAAGCATTTTCATACACCATTATAGGAAACATGGAAATAATTTGGGAATGGTTAAATTCCATTAATCCAAAGATCATTTAATTACCTACTAGTCCATCATCATCATGGATAAGAGGTTGAAAGAAATAAATCAATCTCAAGAAGTATTAATGTAACGTTCCAAAGTCTTGATTAGTAGTTTGAGTCGGTAATCGAATAATTCTGGAATTTTTTGATAAAAATAATATTTGGTTTTTTAGAATTTTAAAATGTTTATTAAGTGTTAAATAATTTTTGAGATATTAAATGTGATTTTTAATAAATATAAAATAGTTTTATAAGTGAATAAATTGAATGAAGTGAAAATATGGATTTTGATGACTAAATTGAAAAATGATCATAAATCAAAATTTATGAAGTTAGTTTTACCAAGTCTTGTATTTCATCTTCCCTCTATTTTCTAACCTTGAATCTTCCCTCCATGCTTTTTTCTCTATCTAACCATTCTCATAATTTCATTCTTATTTGTAATTTCTTTACTCTTTCTTTTCATTTTTCATCCAAATACTATTTCAAATTCTCTTAGAATTCCCTTAAATTTCCTCCATGGCCAAAAAATCCTTTCACCATTGTGATTATTTGTTTACTATTTATACTCATTTTCTCAAGGTTGCTTCATCTTCATCTTCATGTTGCCCATTTCCTTCTTTCTTGGTGTCACCATTATTGATCTTCTTCTTGACTTCTTCATATTCTTTCTTTCATCATTTACAATAAGGTATTCTATAATACATAGTTTGTTTTTTGTGCTTCAATTGATTAATGATGCACGTAGATGTTGATCTTGATTGATCGTTTCTTTTAAGATGAGTTTGTAAAAAAAATTGAGTTAACACATTAATCAATTTTTTCAGTTGTTAATGATATAGTTATCAATTTTTTTAGTGTATTTTAGAAATCCATGAGTTGTGTCGATTACTTCCATTTATGAAGTTTTTAGCTGTGTTTAGTTGTTTATTTTAGTCATTATTGATCATTTTAATCAATGAGGAGTAGTTCCAATCAATCATAAGCTTAGAGTTGTTTCAGTATGGTTTTTAGT